>NW_003314314.1:618431-1175056 GCF_000143415.4 Selaginella moellendorffii
GTCTTACAATGGACTCCATCATGGGATTCCCCCTAAGTGAGGGGTTTGATGCGATATTCGTGGTGGTGGACCGATTTTTGAAAATGGCACATTTCATACCTACCACAACGGAAGTGGATGAGAAAGGTGTGGCAAATTTGTTCTTTGAACAAGTGGTTCAAGTGTCGAGAAGGCCATAAGAGATTATCTCAGATCGAAATAAGATCTTCACTAATAAGTTCTAGAGAACTCTCTTGGAACAATATTGCACCAAGTTGAAATTTAGCACAGCCTATCACCCACAGACAGATATTAGGTATTAAATCAAGTTTGATGGCACTAACACTTCTTGATAGACGGACAAACGAAAAGGGTAAATAGGAAGCTAGAGGATTATTTGCAATGTTATATCTCTAGATGCTAAACTGATTAGGTAAGTCATTTGGGACTTGCAGAAATGTGCTATAACAACTCACCACACTCGAGTATCAGGGTGAGTCCATGGGAAGTCAGCAATGGGCGAGCTATTGAAAGTCTTGTAGAACTTGGTGTGGCCGAGTATCATGGAAAGTTACTCACAATAGAGGCATTCATGGTGGAAAAACTTAACATTTGAAATCTAGTGAGGGATTCTTTGGAACAGGCTCAACAAAGGCAAACCAAGTATGTGAACCAAAAGTGCTAGGATGTAAAGTTCTAACCTGGGGAGAAGATGTGGCTAAACACCAAAAACTTAAAGCTACCAAGTAGGATTAGCTGAAAGTTGACCCAAAGGTAAAAATGCATATATTTCTAGAAATGAACTAATCTTAATTTCCTTAAGTAGGTTCATAGGGCCTTACAAGATTAAGGCACGAATTGGTAAAGTGGCTTATTGCCTCTGACTCCCTCGAGAGATGGGAAAGATGCACCCTGTGTTCCATGTGAACTTACTCAAGCTGTACTTTGAGGATCCCCTTCGCAAGGACCAAGTAAGACTTTTACATAAGGTTATTCAAGGGGAAGAGGAATATAAAGTCAAGGCCATCTTCAATATGCGCAAGAGCAAGCAACAAGGATGTGAGGTAAAGGAGTTTCATGTGAAGTGGAAAGGATTTCCACATTACAAAACAACATGGGAACCGGAGGAGAACCTAGCAAATATGTAAAATCTAGTGAAGGAATTTTTGCAAGGTAAAACTTTATATACTTATGCAAAGTTCAATTAAAAAATCTATTTTAAGAAATTGAGTAATATTGTATGTTGGGACCCAAAGGCACGCCGAAAGTAAGTTAATTAGCATAGGTTAACTAGGTCAACCAGACATAAGGAACTACGCCCAACTCCCTGCGGGGATGTCGAATCTGTAAACATATTCTACGAAGGTTGGGTTTGAGTCCCAACCCTTTAGTAAAGCAAAGTTGGGTTCAAGTCCCAACCCCATACTAGGGCATAGTGAGGGGAGGGGTATAGAGTCACTTATATTCCATTGTCATGGGCTCTTGGCTGAGGAAGCTAACTTAGACATATCATTAAATGGGGGGATACCCCTAGAGACATGGTCAACAAGTCAACAACCCGTAGGATTAAAAAGAGGCATTCAATGTGGGTATCGAACTTCTTCTATAGGTGGTGGTGTTGTAAAGAACCAACTCCCCGATGTAAGTGACTAATTTTTCCATTCTACTTTAGTCGCTTAACCGCACCTTCGACCACTTGGAGGAGTCTCATTCACAACCTCCATAAGTCCCATTTAGAACTTGGGGTTTGCTAGCCCCGCGAGTGGCATCCACGCCACTCAACTTTTGCACTTGGTCCAAGTGCTCCACGTGTCTGATCCCTTGACCGACACCCCAAGGTACCACTAACATACCAGCCCGTTACGCTAGGCCATGTCCATCCACCTTGGTCACATCGGTGGTCCAACACCACCTGCATTACAATCCCGTCTCTCAAAGACTAGGCCATCCATCCATGAGTGGCTATCCCAGATCCATTCCATAGCATCCTCAGGATGCCTGCAAACATGGGGAATAGCCTCCCCCAATGTCTCCTTTCTGGTCCCCACCAAGTCCCTTCCTGTCCATGGCCGTGTTCACTAACACTGCCGCTGGATCAAGGCCTATAGGCCCGACCACTAAGTCCAATTGTCCTCTGGGACTTCCTCACTGTGTGATTGTGTCCCTTGTCACCACACTAGAGAGCTGCTCCTCTTCCTTTCCACAGTCTGGGACTTTGGGGCAACGTTTCGGAACACTGTGGCCCTACGCGGGCCTCATGGGTACTCTCCTCGCCTTCTGCCTTTGGGTGCTCTAGCCATGGGCTTAGAGCGAGGTTTCGTTGAGCCACACTAGGTATCCAAGTAGGTAGTGCCACCCACACTTGGACTGGGAGCATCGGCCAGTTGATCTCCCGAGGGAACTAGAGCCGGCTCTCGAACACTTCACCAAGCTACCCCGCTTGTCAGTCCGTGTTCACTCTAGTCTTGGACTTCCCAGTGGGCAGCTCATCACCCAACACTGGGTCCGGCCTTACTGGGCCAAACTGGCCTTTCCTGGCCAAACTGGCTCCACTGCAGTCCTCCCCCTACTATACTTTTGGAGCTCACCAAACCCCCCAGGGTCTGGGAGACGAACGCTTTGGGCTTTCACCCTCTTAGACTCGAACTCGGACTCGGCCTCGGACTCGGACTCGGACTCGGACTCGGACTCGGACTCGGACTCGGACTCGGACTCGGATTCGGACTCGGACTCGGCCTCGGCCTCGGTCTCGGTCTCGGTCCTGGTTTCGGTCTCGGTCCCAGTCTCGGTCTTCGTCCCGGTCTCAACTTTAGACTCCATCTTGGGTCCATCTCAGACTCCATCTCGGACTCCATCTCGGGTCCATCTCGGGTCCACCTCGGACTCCATCTCAAACTCCACCTCGGACTCCATCTTGGACTCCATCTCGGGTCCATCTCGGGTCCCATCTCGGGTCCATCTCAGGTCCATCTCAGACTCCATCTTGGACTCCATCTCGGGTCCATCTCGGACTCCATCTCGGACTCCATCTCGGACTCCATCTCAGGTCCATCTCAGACTCCATCTCGGACTCCATCTTGGGTCCATCTCAGACTCCATCTCGGGTCCATCTCATACTCCATCTCGGCTCCATCTCGGGTCCATCTTGGACTCCATCTCGAACTCCATCTTGGGGTCCTTCTCGGACTCCACTTTGGACTCCAACTCGGGTCCATCTCGGACACTTCCACGTGTCATGTGTTGGTCCTTTTGGGGTCCCTTTTTGGAGCCTCGCTTATTGCTCTCTTTGTGCTTGTTCCTCAAGCACTGCGTTGGGAGTTCCACTCCCGCTCTCGACCTTTCAGGGTGGAACTTTTGGTCCAAACGTGTTACGCTCGTTTGGCTTTCGCTTCGGCCACCACCACGTGGCGCCCCTCCGGCTCCACTTTGGGGCCTAAGGATTTTGTGTCTCACACCCGAGATGTTGAAGGATAAAGGATCCCCGAAAGCATGACCAAAATGATAAAGAGTCCATTAGATGAGACCAAGTCCGAGATCAAGTCCGAGACTAACTCTAAGACTGAGTTCAAGACTGAGCCCAAGATCAAGTCCAAGACCAATTCTGAGACTAAGTTCGAGACCAAGTCTGAGACTAAGCTCGAGACTGAGTCTGAGATTCGAGATCGGGTCTGAGACCAAGTCTGAGATCAAGTCCGAAATAGAGTTTGAGGTCGGGTCTAAGATCGAGTTCGAGATCAAGTACGAGACAGAGTCTGAATATTAATATAGGTTATGGGGTGAAAGCCCAAAGCGTGTGTCTCCCCAGGGGGGCTGTAGGGGGTTCTGAAAGTATAGTAGGGATAGTGAGGCCTAGGAACTAGTCTTGAAAGAACTTTCCAGTGGTGCTTCCAAACTGACTTGAGGTTGAAATTGGGGCCGAGGGGCTTTCGATAGGAGTGAGCATGGACTCAGGTGGTGCTAGAGTGGCCACCCAAGGAAGTGCTCAAAAGTAACTCCCACTCCCGGAAAGGAAACTGATTATGGTGCTCCCAGCTCATGTGGAGTGGTGCTCCACTTGAGTACTTTGCGGCTTATTAAACCTTGCCCTTCCTAGGGGTTTGGGCTTTCCCTTTGGGATGGAAGTGGGGGAATAAAGGTACTCATATCAAGCTATTAAGCCACAGTGTTTCCCCCCGGCATCCTAAAGCAAGTGTTGCACCCAAGGCTTGGGATTTAGAGGGTTCTATAATCAAATTTTGTTGTATTAAGGGATGTTAAGAATTTGGAGGCTTGGTGTGCTTGGTTACTTGTGCCTACAGGGAATGTAGTTAAACTTTAAATCCAGTCTAACCCAAGAAGGGGGATTGTGAGAGATTTGGGAATTTATGGATGGATGGTTAACGCTCCGTTGCTCATGTAATGAGTAGCTGAAACCAAGTAAAACCAAGTAAGAACTAGTACAATAGGTAGGAACTTTGGCAAGGGAACTTAGGTAAAGCCAAGGCAATGTTAATTGGATAGACAAGGTAAGTTAGCAAATTGGAAAGGAAAAATTTATAGCTTACAAATATATGGCAATCTACTAAAACGAATCAAGGTGCATTTTGTTAAAGTTTTTAGACATGATATTGAAACATGTAGTGCTTCAAACATTCTTACTTTTTTTAGTTTAGTTTTACTAAAAAAAATATTTTTTTAATCAAAAAAAGTTCAGCACTTTCACGGCTGATCGATAACCACAATCAACCGGTCAGCCAGTCACCATTCAGAATAGTCAAGACCAACCTTGAGTGCAAGAGAAGTGACCAGATGTCATCATATACAATGTCATGTTGTGCCAACTCCAACTCCATATCTTCTTGATGTTGCCCAGAGTTGTCAATGGCAACTTTTGTCCTATTTGCTTTCTGCTGGTTTGCTTCTTTCTTGTTGACAACTCCTGGGGACAAGCTTGTTTTGGTCTCTACTTTCCTCTCTGCTTTCTTCAAACCCAAACAACTTGATTTGGCAAAAACTTATAACTCCTCATCAACTACAAGGTTTGTATAGCCTGCTTTCTTCCTGTTTGCTTTCTTTTAGTCTGCTTTCTTTGGAACTGCTACTTTTATGCTAGGAACCTTGCCAACCTCCATAAACTTGCCACTGAGTTTTACTCCCAGTCCAGACCAATCTTCTATAGAAGAGAGTGTTCCCTGCTCTTGATCATAACAAAGGACCTCCACTCCTTTACTGTGCAAGCAGTGACATTGGGCCAAGGTTACTGTTGAAAGACTATTAGCTGGTGTCTAGTCACTCCATTGCACTCGCTGCCCATTCAAAATAAAAAAAAGTCACTACTCCTGGAAATTAACAACAATGTCTCCCAGTTGTGCCAGTGTCTCTACTCCCAGAATGATATCAATTGCTCCCATGTCCAGAATATAAAGCTCCCTGAATATGACTCCCTAAATATTATATCCATTGATATCGAAGGAGCACCAGGCTTGCTCAGATGCACATACAGTCCCCCCATCTACAATCTCCACCTCTTGATGAAAGTGTGTGATGCATTAGAATCCAACAAGCCAAAAGCAACCTGATCGTTGATCTGGCCCTTCAAATGGAAGCATGTAGTCTGGTTTTGCCAAGGAACACAGGTCTAGAAATCATAGCTCTTGCTTTTGCCACCTGCTGGTCAGCTATCCCTTCTTCTCGACCACCTTCCTATACAAACACCTCATGTGTATTGTCAATATCATCTAAATCCACTTCATGCTCATCCTTCTTGAAATATAACATTGCAGCCCATCCCTAGATTGCCACCTTATTCTTGTGTGCCAAACAAGAAAGATGTTGGTCTTTGCTCACAATCGAAACACTTCCCCAATTTAAGGTCCTTTGTTTATTTTGCCTTCTGCTGGGGTGTCCTCTCTTTCCATGGTTTCTTGTCTCTTGTTGCACTAGTCACAATAGAGTTGTTTTCAGTGCAATTAAATGGCAAGATCTCTCGTGACAGTTGGATCCATCCAACAATATGCTCTGGTCATCAAAAATGCCTTTCAATCTCACAAAATCATTCGTTGAGTGTTGCCAAATAGAAGTTAATTTTGCCTAAGCTACATCCACTGTTAAAGTCGTCGGAAGGGAAACAATATAACATTGTATTACCTCCTCTGGTACCCCCACTATCTAGTATGATTGAGGAAGCAAGCTTTGTTGAAAGCTTGAAGATCTTGCTTCTGCCACTCGTATTGCAAGTCACAAAGATTGTTAAATGGTGTCAAGATAAACATCTCCTCTAGCATCTTCTTGAACTGTGGCCAAGAGGAAAAGATTCTTGCTTGCTCCAGACTGTGAAACCATTCTGAACCAAGCTCCTTCAAGTACATAGCCACAAATGGAACCTTCTTGTGGTCCTTCTGCTTCCTGAAGACAAAATTCCTTTCCAATTGCCTGATCCATTCTTGCAGCTTCAATCAATCATTTGCCCCATCGTATTGATCCACTGGAAATTTCTCTAGATCCTGCCATCTGGAGGTTTGAGGTCCCCAACCCCAGATCCCTTTGCCCGCTAGAAGATCCACCTGACAAATCTTGTCAAGGAGATCCTCATACCAGGGTGTCTACTCGATTATTGGTAGCGGCCGAGAACTAGAATCGACAAAGACTTCCTCCTTCGAAGACAATCTTCGTTAAGTCCCCCTCCTTCTAGGCATGCAGCCCCCAGTCCACTTGCTCAGCAAGCCTGAACTATTTGTCACTGATCTGCTGCAACACCAATGCTGTGGCATGCTCCAAAGACTGCAAGGTTTGCTGGAGTTGATCTTGCTGGCTCACTAATTGCTTATGGTTTTCAAGATATTGCTGCATAAACGATTGAAGTGCCCCTTCAACTCATTCACCAATTCCCCAGCCATGGTGTGCTATGGCAATTCCTCCAAGTCTGGAACAACGTTGATGCTTGATCCGCCGATCTTGTGATTTCTTGATCGCCCACAGCATGGTGCTTATCTTTGGATCCTCGCCATACCACACTGCCAAAGACAAAAAACTCGACTGCCCACGAAGAAACCTTACCACACAACAGAGGTCGGATCCCAGATCACAATGAAACCCATCACAATGGAAATTGCTGGCAATTGGCATGGCAGATCTGTCACTTTCAGCCCTCACTAGAAGAAACAGCTCCAATACCAAATGAAAGGAGTGAATCATAGTATCGATCATTCCCCAATATCTCATGAATCAAAGGGAATATAAAAAAGAGAATGAATAGGAAAGGATGGAGAAAGAAAATGAAAAACCTTCCATACTCTATTAGCCATGTCCCATATATCCTACGTTCCGTATAATCCAGTCTGTAACAGCTGCTGTTTCAATTTCGGTAGGTGTCTTGTTGTGAGCATGTTTAGACATGGTACTTTGAAACGAGATGCATACCTGCTGAAGTGCAGCAGCCGATTCTAGCTCGTAAGTATCTTGCTCGACAATGTTGTGGTGCAAGCTCGAGCAAGTCAGCGTGGAGCAGCTCGCAACCAACCTGTTTATTGCGAGAGAGTGATGATAACTTGGAAACCAAGTACGTGGGTTGTGGTTCTGGACTGCTGCATGATTATCCGTCCCAGCTTCTAGAATGTCCGTTCTTTTCTCAGATTTAAACATGGTTCAAACATCAGGATGCCTCGGCTGATGACTTGGAAGTTTCATTTTGCAGGTCGTGTTCTAAAGTTTATCTTAACGCATGGAGAGCTAGAAATTGCCTTCACAGGAGGCATGGTCTTGCTATAGTTTACTTATTTGTCTAAACATGCCCACTGAACCATCAGGAATCTTCCCCTTTTCCCCATGTCTTCGGGAGCAGGTACTCATAAAGCTTGAAGAATGTCCTCAAACACAGGTTGGATTTCAGGACTTTGACATGATTCAATTACACCGGCTTGAGCCACGGGTTTTGACCTTCTGCGGTCCCAAGGGGCGATGACAATGGAAGCCACAATCAATGGACTTTATGAAGGATTGAATGTGGCAGATTTCTAAGAAATTCTAGAAGAGTATTTGACGTTGTATGTGCGAGAAAGTGCTCAACGTGTTTGGTTTTGTTTTTGAGTTTTTGTCTTTCTCAAAAAGAAGTGTCCCAAGGATTCCCTCAATGGCTCCTGTTTTGGATCTTGTCTTTGAACCTGATTGTCTTGCTTGGTTTCAGGATGAACTGGATGAGACAGAATCATCAAGAGGTTTGTGTAGTATTACCGAGATCAACCACTAGGCAGAGTAAAACTCCTGATCCATCTGTGGAGCAGCGATCTAGAGTCGAGAGTGACCCTTGAAGGTGACGATCAATGCACCGGACATCCAAGATTGCAAGTATTGCAGTGAGGCGCCTGCAGAGTTTGATCGTGGGAAGGATATCCAGTTAAAAGAGGAGCTTAACGTGAATACAGAACCAGTTCCATGGGTAAGTTCTGGGATCATCAGCGTTTCTTGGTGATGACGATAATCTCCCGTTAATTAACACGATGTGTCCAGCGTGACACCAACACCCAGAAACTGTAGACGCGAGATTTCTCCTGGCACCTTGGCACCACGACGAAACACGCAAATCGGTTGGAGTTGAATCCGATATGGTGTCAATGGCTGGAATGTTTGGAGCTGCGCTGATACAAGGCCGGGTTTTCATCACCAAGGATTATCACTGTGCCAGGCACAAAGGATGCAACAGGTTTCTAGACTCTTTGATTATTGCTTCTCGACCAAAAATTTATTTAATTAATATTAACTAATATTTTAACCAGTTATTCTATAGAATAAACTAAGATATTCCATGATGTGGACTGCACCAAAAACCCTTAAAGTGGACACACTCCTAAACTAAAACTGAAGGAAGTGGCAAAACTCTGACCACTGAATGGCCGCTCGTAAGAGAGAGTAATCTCAGGGAAGAGCTCGTGTGGCTGATGCCACGGCCTCTCATGTGAGTGACAAAGCCAGGGACATGAAAGTAGTCTTGTTTGACGAATACATGACAGTGTCCTCCGGAATTCATAAAACTACAAGCGAGAGGTGTCCCTCGATCTTCTCATTCTTTCGGTAGCACAAAGTAGCAAGAACTAAACAAGAAAAACCCTTTACTACTGCAGCTTTCTGGAACACACCCCGAAAGCTCGCAACCAATAAGTTGTGTCTGATTTGCTCTCAAAATAATCACTGGTGTTCCTTTACAAGCTCCCAGGTCTGCTGCTACGCCTGCCTCGATCACTGCTGCCACTAATCTCAATGTTGAGATATCTCATCTAGTAGCAAAGCTCGATGAACAGGTTGAGACTGACAACAAGAGTGTGGATGGTCGTTCCTCCAATCTTCTACTGCATGGTGATTCCTTGAGACGTGCTAAACTTATGCAATTTCGCGTTCAGAGTCGGAAGGAGAGAACGTTCAAACACTGCATCCAATGTAATTTTGGACCTTAGCCTCCCTAATCAAGCTTATTACTCGCTGTTTTGAGGTTTCTTGCACTGTCCAGATTTCTTCTTCTTCAAGTAGTTCTAGGGAGCTCTTTAGTTTGGATGAAGCTGTTTTGGCATAGCAGCAAGAAATTCTTCACTTGTGAATCTTCCAAAGATGGATGATTGGAAGGAGGAATTGGACAACAACAATATGAACAAAAAGTCGTGATCACAAGGAGGAGGAGGAGGAGGAGGAGGACAAGACTGCCATGAATCATGACCACAAGAAGAAAAGAAATAGTATTATCCCTAGGAAGTCATCAGATACAATGTGATGATCAAATGCATTTTCCTCAAAGCACCAAAAATATCTAAATTTTCAAAAGGATTTTTGCCCGCGAACGATAGCGGTGGCCGGCACATAAAACAATACAAAGCCAAGCCCTAACACTTATTTTTTCCTGTCTCTCACGCCATGGTGTTCGTCCTCGTCGGAAGTCCTCTACTACTGCAGGCTTCTGGAACATACCTCCAAAGCTTGCCACTCCCTACAACCCGTAAGTTTAAAGTTTCGTTGTCTGATTTCCTCTCGAAACTAATCACTGGTGTTTCCTCCTAAGCTGCTACGCCTGTTTGGATCAACACTCCCGTCAATGGCTATGCTGAGCTAGTCGCAGAGCTCGACGAACAGGATGAGACTTTTCCAATGGATGCTGGTTCCTTCAATGATGATTATTCAGGCGTTGCAGGATTGGCTCCTGCCACAGTTCAGGTATGGTATCGGTTTTTTCTTGCTGCACTGCTTCTTTGTTTATATGAGACTGATGAAAATTTCTTAAACCAAGCACGAGGATGATGATTTCGAGCTGCTGCATCCTCAGATAGCTGGGCTTGTGGAGGATGATCACGAGCTACAAGTCCCGGCTGATGTTACAATTTCGGTATGTGTCTTTTTATCCTTTTTAGTCCAATTGGTGATCACTCGCAGTAAACAGGTTGGTTGCGAACTTCTCCACGCCGACTTGCTCACGCAACATTGTCACGAGCAAAATACTTATGAGCCAGAATCGGCTGCTGCACTTCAGCAAGTATGTTTCTTGTTTCAAAGTACCATTGTCTAAACATGCTCACAACAATCAGGTTGATACCTGGGAAACCATAATACAGGGAGAGCTAGAAATGCTCGTGCCTTCACAGTCCTTCATCCCTCCTGAGGTATGGTCTTGCTACAGTTTTCTTATTTGTCTTAACATGCCCACTGAACCATCAGGAATCTATGAATGCTGGTCTGGAGCTACTGCCCCTGTTCCCAATGTCTTCGGGAGACTGTCAGGTACTCAGAAGGCGTGAAGAATGTCCTCAAACACAAGTTGGATTTCAGGACTTGAAATGATTCAATAACACCGGCTTGAGCTCGAGCTCCCACGCCACATATGTGCTGTCAAAGATGTCAAGAGGAGGACCCGGGTTTGCGGCTTGGAGTTTATGAAGGATTGGTTTCAAATTCAGATTTCTAAGAAATTATAGACTATTTTACGTTGCCTGTGCGAGAAAGTTAGTGCTCAACACGTTTGGTTTTGTTCTTGAAGTTTAGATCCCATCATAGTCAACCTTGCTTGCCTTCCTCAAAAAGATGAAAGGAAATCTCTACAAGGTAATATTACCAAGATCAACCACTTCCACGACCTCGGCGACGTCGAGCAGAGTAAAACTCCTGGGCAGCGATCTGAAGTCGAGAGCGAGCAGCACACCTCCACCCTTGAAGATGACGATCAATGTGCCGCACATCCAGGATTGCAAGCGTTGCAGTGAAGCAACTGCAGAGTTTGATTGCGGGAAGGATCCATCCTAGAAGGGATTTGTCCAGTTAAAAGAGGAGCTTGACCTGAGTACAGAGACAGTTCCATGGGTAAGTGCTTGGATCATCAGCGTTTCTTACTCGCTTTTTTCGTGGAACAGGTCATTGGTGGTGATGACGATAATCTCCCGTTAACTAACACGACGCGTCCAGCGTGAGATTTGGTTGCACCAACATCCCAGAAACTATAGACATTTCTCCTGGCACCTTACCACGACGAGACGCGCAAATCGGTTGGAGTTGGATCCGATATGGTGTCAATGGCCGGAATGTTTGGAGCTGCGCTGATACAAGGCCGGGTTTTCATCACCAAGGATTATCACTGTGCCAGGCACAAAGGATGCAACAGGTTTCTAGACTCTTTGATTATTGCTTCTCGACTATAATATATAATCTCAGGATCCAACCACACTCGCTGGTCGTGCTACTTTGTTCCCGAGGCATCTGAGGAGTGCATGGCAAGGGCACTGTGGCTAGCTTCGCAAAAACTGGCCCAGGACGTGGGAATTATCAAGGAGTTTAGTGGCAATCATTGGAATGGTAGAATTCCAAGGTGAGAAAAAGGTTTTTCTCATCAGTAACGTAGTATAATCTTGTTTTAGTTTCTAGGGGGAGCCTTGGAAAGCAATTGGACCTACAAGCTCATGGCACATTGGATGCATCTGGATGCCGCGGCCTCTGTTGAGCATTCATGTGAGACAGGGTGACAGCCAGGGAAATGAAAGTAGTTCGCCAGTGTCCTCTGGAAGAGATTCCCGCAAGTAAGAAATGTGTGGCTTTCAACAGAAATGCAGGTACAAAAACCATTGACAAGGATTTAATCCCACAAGATTTGAATGTGTGTAGAACTTCGTGGATGAATCAAAGGAGTACAAAGGCTGGAATTTTTATTACAGCGATATTCGAAGGCAAGTTGGACAATCAGAATGGCATAGTATATGGCGTTGCTTGGAGACAAGCAAGCGTTTGACACTGCCTTCGTAAACTTGGTAATGGCGCCCAAGTGTCCTGAAGGAGAAGGTGAAACCCCGATCGGTTAGAGAGGTGGTGGAGCATGTGGCTCCCTTGCACTCTGACTCTATCCTACGCTCATCTGGGGGGCGAGACATTGACCTAGACATGGTATACTGGTGGAGGCCACAGCCTCTTTTGGTACAAGATTAGACCTACATGTGACATGTGAGAGTATCACTATGTAGTTTCATAAGAGGGCAGAACATTTAGTTTTTTTATTAGTGGGACATTGGGAATGTACATATATATTTCATCCACTTGGAATTATAGAAGTGATTAATTGAGGATCAAAACTTTTTTAATTTTAACTTTATCAATGGCCTCTTTAGAAAATAAACTTAACAATCAAAATATACCAGTGAAAACATCCCAGGTGATTGTAATATCAGGGAAATTTTTTCTACAAACATGAGATTCTCCAAATCTTTGAAACTCACCACTTATTCTGATGCTGCCATTTAAGGGACTGGCTTTAACAAAACCTTTCACGATGGACACACTTTGCCACAGCTGCAGAGATTGCTTCACTCTTGGGAAGCACAGTCTACTTTGTCATTCGTAAACACAATTGCCGTGGCTGGTTGGCCTCCATGAAAGAACTCCTCAACACACTCTTATGGAAAGTGTTGGAGGAAATCATAAATTAAACCTCATGGCTTAATTCGTCTAAAGAAACTAGAAACATTGTGATTTTCCCGTCTCAACAGCACCAAAACTGCATCCATGCTTTAAACAAAGAGGATGGCAAGAATGCATATGGTTTTGAGACTAAGTATGTAGAGGTCATCTAGGATCTTCAAACTAGAAGAGCAAATATGCTTTTTAGCTTCTCTGTGTTTTGTGCATCTAACAATGATCCCGACAGACAGATTGATGCCACACCAAGTCTGATGCAACTTGCCACTGAAGCTCCAGCCATGGAACAAACAAGGGTGTGAGTACTTCATTGTAAAACTAATGAATCAACATCAAGGAAGCAACACCAACATGACATAGAGATGTCAAACCTCTTTGGCAGCAACCGGGGCAAGACCCTACTACCTATACTTTGCAAGCGCTTGGGCCTACATCTACAAGGTGGTGCCAGCAAGTCCAGAAAAAAAGCTGTGTCAAGAACTTACTGTAGTTTTATTTGGACCAAAGTTACTTTTTATACTTTAATCAAGCTAGATCCAATTCAATATGAAATCATGGAAGATTTCAAGTATATTGTTCCCCACCACCAGGATGATCAAGAGAAGCCTTTCAAAAGAATGGTCCAAATGGAAATGGTGGCAGTGGTGGCAGTTATAACTCATCATCCAGCAGCTATCTTACAGTTTAGAACTGATTTAATAGCCAGCTAGAACTATATTAAAAACTTTCTAGAAACTCAAGAGTTCATATAGAAAAAATGAAAGAATGAACAATGTAGGAACCATTGGATAAAAAAGAGTTATATCTAATAAAATATGTATAGTTGCTATACATCTTAGGGCCTACTTGTGAAGAAGAGGTTAAGGGCTTGTGCCAGCCCATTACCACCCAAAGCGGCCCTTGACTGGCTTTCATGGGGCAGGCACAACCCAGTTAAGCAGCTCTTGGCATATTTTAATTGGATTAATAAAATTTTGGAGAATTTGTTCATGCCATGTAAGAAATAATATAGGTTCTCTAGAACTGTACAAGCCATGTCAACTATATATAAACAATTAAAGAGAAAAAATTTATAGAAGTCCACCTCTTTTGTCCAATCAATTAAAGGTTTTGGGATAATTAAAGTTAAATATACTTAGGCAATAGTAAGATCAACTTAACTGGGGAGGCTGATTAACATGTATATGCTCCCCTGTTAACCTCTAATAACATAGCTCACCAGGCTTCTGTCTAGATTGCCATATTATTGACAATAATAACTCCTATAACTTGCATCACACTGTTGGGAGCCATTTGACTTGAACTGTTATACATGATAGTATGAAAGTGGGAGGTATGGTGTGCAATTTGTAAACCATATGTAGATAATCACATAAAAGCATCTCAAAAACTGAACACACAAGACTCTCCACATGTTGTCCTACAATTAATCTATAATTTTATGACTATGATTTTCCCATCAGATGGCCATGGCAAATTTCCATTATCACTCCATACATGCATATGCATGGACCATTCATTCATTGATTCAACATGAGCATAACTTTGATTGGGTCAGTAGTTTGTCTTTGGTCCCTAATATTATTGCCCAAGATGGGATTTAATCAGTATGGTAGATGAGTTTTCTAGCAAAAGGTGAAGTCTATCTTCTATTTGTAGATCATTCATTTTTTCCTATTACAATGTCAAAACTATCTAACATATGGTATTTGTTGATGGCATGTGTGAAAGCAGCTGGTTTGTGTAGACTTTTCAATTTACCTTTTTTAATTGGAGAACCAGGTCTAGTGGAGGATAAAGAATATAGTATTATATATCACGGCATTGATATGTTTGATAAATCAAGTGTTGAGAGTGAGATAGAGATGTTTCTGAGGTAAGTTAAAAATATCTATTGTCATACTAAATCTATTATATACTAAAATAGTAATTCGTACAGGGATTTGAAAATTTCCTCCAGTCATGAGGCTTTGGAAGTCTAATTTATTTTGCTATTTGGATGCAACTTAAAATTCTCAAGACCAAAACTACTATTTACTTTGCAACTTATCTTGGAATTTCAAGGCCAACACTTTACAGGTATACAAAGCCATCGACCCCAAGTGGAGGGGGATTCCACTAGCAAAGGTACTAAATCATCTTTAGGTTAATGTTTCTATGAATCATACTGGTACAAACTAGGGACTATCAACTCCTGCTCCTGCTATAGAACTATAGGATATTGCTTTAATCAATGTTAAATATAACAAGCTTTAGCTATACTTTAACAAAGACACTTAACAAGAAATCATTGATAAGAATACTCAAACGATGTGCTATATGTACTGCATTATATAATTATGAGTTTAATTTTATATTCTACAAATCATTTCCAGAAATTAGTCTTAGTCTTCTTTGTTGTAGCCTATTGCAAGCTTATGAGATATGGTTTTTTCTGTTCATACTGTGATCTATAGTGCAATTCATTACATTGTTGTGTATGAATTCTTAACCACAAAGTAAGCACATGCTATTTTTAACATTTACACATAGGCTGTGAGGCGGTTCGGTAGGCCAAAATGACTAAGAAGTGACAATGCTTTTGAGCATAATGAGGTTGAGGCTGATATGATGAGTTATTAGGGGGTAGGAGCTAGAAGTTTTATACACATGATATCAAAATGAAACTAAGTATAATGTATTTGTGGTTTTTGGATCTTTCTTGGCTACTACTTACTGCTTTATTGCAACACATTAGGCACTTGAACTGTCTCAGATAGTGTCGGTAATGGCTTATTTCTTAATGACTTATGTCGAGTGGTAAGTAGAGCGTTGTGGCTTGAAATTTTCGAGCATATCATATAATTTTACAAGCACTTATTCGAGTTTATGGAGGATATTGGAATTTTGGATATCTTTAATCCATGACACAAGAAAAGCTTGCAATGTGTATATACACTTTACTTTGTAAAGGATATTTCCTACTAGGTTGCTACATAGAATCTTTATAAAGTACTATTGAGAGCTTTGCCACGGGTGAGAGTGGGATATTCTTTAAATATGCTGAGATTCTTGTATAGAAACTCATAGAGTGCGAGATAGACAATATAGGACAAGAATTTAGACATTTAGCATGGAGTTTAGATAGCAAGAGAGCATGTTTTCATTGTTAATGGTGTTCTACCCTCAACAAATAATGAACCCGACATAACTTTGATTGGAGTTTATTGGAGAAAGATTGCAAAGCTATTCCATTATGGGTTTAATCCTTCCCTAGTTGCATGTTGGGAGCTTCACCACCTTGTAAATCTTAGAGCATGAGGGTGAGAGTGGGATATTTCTTGAATATTCTAAGATCTTTGTATAATATAGGGTTATTAGGATGCAGAAGGGGTGCTCTGGGCCCTTGTCACCAAGTCAACTTCACAGTTGTAATAACAAACTAATTATAAAGGTGATATATCTCCAAGATATTCGGATTGAATTATTAGTAAATATGTGCTAGGGTTGTTGCTATTAGGGTGATTTCATCGATGGGATGCTTTAAAATGCAATCCAACTCATTTTGCAAGCACCTCCACATTTGTTACTCCCAAATGCCATGATAAAGACTAGAGCTTTCATTTGTTGGTCATACAAGTTAGACAACTCACAAGAGCATCAAAGAGTTACAAAATTTTGAGGAGATCTCCATTAAGGCATACTACTGGCCCACAGAGATGTCTTGGGCTTACATTTGTAACAAGAGCAACTTCTCCCATTCGACAGTCATTTTCTTATACAACATTGTTAAGCATCTCATTATAGAATATGCGCCAAAGAGAAATGCATGCCCTAAATACAATGGCACTTTTAAATTCACAAGCTAGTGCCATTTTATATTTAGTAGATTTTCAAAATTGCCCTAAAGACTAATTCCTAAAACTGGATGAAAGCCCAAAGTGTGGTTTTATATATGATAGGGGATATAAAGGGGATCTAAATATATGGTAGGGATAGTGGGTAAGTTGGGCATAAATAATTAATCTAACACATTGTTTAGCTTTCCATTGGGTGTATTTTAACTTGTTTTGCATTTAGTTTAGGTCTAAACCCAAGATCTATACCATATTAATTATTGGAGTACCCAGTATTAAGCCATCAGTATGTTAAAATTATGCCAAACTTCATTTGGTTTTATTTTGCATGTTGCCTTTAGTGTTGGGATGTTGGATGGTTTAAGACTATTTTAATATCACTCATGCTCCTATTTTTTCACTCATTGGTTGTATATTTAAGAGTTGTTCTATGCTTTTGTTCCTTTATTCTATGGCTATATGTTTATGAGTTTAGCTCCCTCTCATTCAATGACCCAAGGCTTTGAAATTTGGGTTTCACTTTGTTGCCCTTTGCATATGTGTCCAAGGATTAGGTTCCACTATGTGTATGGTAAATTAGAGTATAGGGTGAAAATCACATACATTACAACTATACAAAATGATTAAATCTAGAAACCATACAAATAATTCATTGATTGAACTTTGTTAGCATTCACACATTATACTCAAAGGAAAGAGTCAAGTACATCTCTCCTTATAGCTACACTTTTTAGTGGAATATAGTAAATTAATAGAATCATACTTGCCTCATTGCTTGCATTTGAGTGCTTGCATTGAGATAGTTTCAACTCTACATGAAGTAAATAACGCAAGAGTGGGCTTTCAGCGTAAAAATCCCAAATCCCAAATTCTCTTAAACACTAGTTGGATGTGCAAAATAATTGAAGCCTCAATTTGGATATACTAATTTGTTACACTATATAACATTTATATGAAGCATTATTATAAATAAATTGCTATGCGTTATATATAGCAATGTTTGGTTTGCTTAATAGTATTTTTTTTATTACTTGTTAATCCAATTGATCAAATAAAGTTTATAATTATAAGCATATTTGTAATTTATAAACATAAAATTAATCTTATTGCATATCAACCATTAGATGATAGAATAAAAAGAATATACTAGAAAGGGTTTAAGAAAGTTTATAAATTATAAACATGTTTATAAATTATAAATACAAGATTAATCTAAATGAGTAAAATATCCTAGAATATCCAAGCATATTTTAAATATATCCACTACTTTCTATAGGGCAAATCAAAAATATATTTCAAACATAAGTAAATTTTGGAAAAGCACAAAAGTTTCTCACTATGTTTTATATAGTTAAAATTTGAAAAACCACATAAACTATCCTTTCCCTGTTTGGAGACAGGGAAAGGGTAAGTTTCAGGGTGACAATAGAGAGTAATCAACTACAATTTGCAGCCATAGCCACCACTGCTGCAACTCACGTCAAAAAGAAAAGTTACGTCAAGACCATCGTTAACTTGCTGCTGCTCAACTCAAGTAGAGTTCCATTTGAAAGTTGCTTCCAGTTTTTGTGTGTTTGACATATACTTTAATCTAAATGATGGCCCGCCACCAGGACGATCAAGAGATGCCTCTCAGTCGTTGTCTGTCCAAAAAGAATGGCCCCAATGGTGGTGGCTGTGGCAATGAAGACGGTGGTGGTGGTGATGGCGGCGATACCTCATCATCCAGTCCCATCTTTTGCAGCCATCTCTTGATATAATCACCTACAAAGTATCCCGCCACCGATGCCACAAAACCCGTGAGAAGCAGATTAACGATGGTCTTGGCGTAGCTCTTCTTCTGAACGTGAGCTTTCCCCAGGCCGAGCAGACACAGGCAAGCCAGCGACACGGCCGCCGTGGCTGCAAACTTGTAGTCTTTATCTCCACTGGCTCGAAACGAGAATCCATAAGTCAGTGGAGCGAGGCAGCCGAAGATGAGAAACGAGGCGATGGAGATGGAGCCGTTGATCCACAGGCTCTGTCCGATGTACTGCTCGAACGAGGTGTAATCGGTCTGGTACAAGCTCCCAATCTGGAAGAACAATGTCACTGACTAAAGTTTACAAAATGGAGAACCACTTACGTTATGGAAGAGCGTGATCAATCCCGCGATCAAGTTTGCTAGGCTCAAAGCGAGAACATTAACTGTGTCACATGAAAGATCAGCGAAGAAAACGAAAAAGAACGAAGAAAAGCTATGAAAGACATACTTGTTTTGGTTCCCGAGCCAGCTCCAGAGGACACCACTGCCAGGCTCGTGAGTGTCACGTCCAATCCTCCATATACAATGCTCTTGACATACTCCTGTATCTTTGGAGCTCCTGGTTGCTGGTGGGAAGGATCTGGGATAACTTCTGCGATGGACAGTGCGGTTTCCACAGCCTGCTTTGGATCATCGCCTCGAACTTGGATGAGTGCCTCGGGGCTCTTGACGGAGACTGTGGCAGTCACTGGTCCGGCAGCCGGAGCGAGAATGCCTGCTGCGTCTGATAACGAAGCTACAACTTCTTGAACGTCGAGCTCTCTCTGATCGGGTGTGAGCAATGGCTGCTTAAGTTCCTCCACTTGAGAGGTTTCTTTCGGTTTCTTTGGAATGGGAGCAACTTCCTGGATCTCGGACTGAGGTACTTTGCTCGCTGGCTGCTTTCTCCTGTCGATCAGACTCTCCTCTTCATCACCATCTTCCTCTTCTTCTTCCTCCTCCTCTTGAATGATCACCTTAGTTGGACGATCCGATCGAGCTGCGTCCTGATAGTTTTTTGGAGATTCTCTCTCCAAGGCATCGAGCAAGGCCCATCCTGTTGACGGCGTTGAGACGAGAGTCTGTGTGGTGGTCTTGTCGTTTTTCCCGGCCGGGTCGCTTTTCTGGCTCAAAGTCATGTCCACAAACGTGGTTGCGTTGTCGACTTGGACTGTGCTGACTTGCGTGTCTGCTTTCTTGGCTGTGCTCTTCACAGTCACGACGTTGGTGATCGTTTTGATCCAAGCCTGGATTCGGGTTTCCTTGCTAATAAACGATTCCTCGCGAGCACTGTCTTTGCGAGGAGCTGCACATCAGGTTTGTATTTGCGATGAGCATACCGGTGTTTGAAGAATGATGGTACTTACTTAGATCTTTAACTTTATCTTCCGTTTTAGCTGTTGACTGCAGTTTACTGTTGTCTTCTATGACGAGATCATTCGTTGGTTTCTCCTCGCTTGCGACTGCCCACCAAAACAGTTGAGGAAAAGTGAAAAGTAAAAACAAAATGGAGAACCTTTTGTTTCTTGATGTTCGGGCTTTGTATCAGCACCCCACGAGTAAGCTGGAATCAGAAGAGGTAGACAGTTTAAGCCAGCTTTGATGTCAACGTCCTCTGCTTGCAAGATCAGTGAGTGATGGTTCAACAAAAATAGAAAAAGAACCATACCTCGTTGAAAACTCCACGGAAGACAATCGCAAGAATCTGTCTTTTTTTCCTCTGCACTGATAACTCCTGCAGTGAGAAAGCTCAGCAGCAGCAACTTAAAGAGAGAATGTACGACATACTTTCATAAGAAACATGTGTTTCAGATGGAGCTGAAGCTGGAGGTTGCGTTGATGGAATATCAGCCTGAGAATCAGCTGCTATGTCACTGCTTTCGAGCTCGGAAAGATCTGTTGGCACTTCTTTGTCCTTCGAAGTACTACCCTGAGGCTCAGGTGCTTTTGTCACTGGCTCAACAACACGAACCTCTGGCAAATCTAGCAGTTATAGTTTCATAAGGATTCGATTGTATCACTGACCTTCTGTAACCTTTGAAGTGTGAGTTGAGCCTTGAGTATCTGTGACTGAAAACCGCAAAATCAAAGTATTTATAATCACAAGAAAGGGAATTCACGTACCATCTTCCTCTTGTGATGTGATCTTCAGGGATGACACTGCCTGGTTTGAGTCCTGAGCTTCTTCTCCAGTCCGAACTGTGATCTTGACTGTGAGCGACACCATCGTTTCGTTAGGATCCGGAAGTAACTCGTAAATTCATGGATACACACCGTCCTCCTTCACCAAAGTTTTCTTCAAAGGCGATGATCCCCAGCTGTAAGAGGGAAGCAAAGCTGGAATACAGTTAAATCCACCTTTGTCTTCCTCCTCTCGCACCTCAGCAGCACCTGGATAAAAACAGTGACGAATTAAGTAAGTGTCTCAGAACGCCTGTAGAGATAACAACCTGAATCCTGTTCTTGGATCGTCATCGAATCGCCATCTTTGTCCCAGTACTTGGGAAGCAAGACAGGCAAACAGCTGAACCTTTCCGCGTCTCCTTCCTCCATTGGCTCGGTCGTGGCTCTATTCTCTACAAGATTCAGCAAGATTATCAAAAGCTTTTCTTTCCAAAAACCATCCCAAACCTCGTGAAGATGACAAAAATGGAAGACAGCTCCTCTCCGACTTGTCCTGCTCACTTTCACTGCTCACATGTCCTGAGAAATAAACAAAAGCCCGCAAGTAGAGATCTGACTGTACATGTTTTATAAAAACGAGTAGAAAGGCAGCATGCGTACGTACCAGTTCCATGATCTGGAAGCACGATGGTTTGCTCTGGCCGACTCAAATCGATAAATATGTCGACTTCTCGGCTCTCCTCTTCACGGGATTCTTGAGATTTGCTTATTTCTTTCGACCACGGAAACTCTAGCGGCAGACAAGTGCCGAATCCTCGGCTGGCAACTGGCTCCTCGGACGATTGCTGCAATCGAAAGCTCCCTAAAGAACAAAAACAAAGAATGTAAACTCACTCGAGCGAAAAAATGGAGCCAACCTGTTCCATCCCAGTGAAAATCCGGAAGCAAGTACGGTAGACAACTAAACTGACGAGCTCGATCGCGTACTCCGAGCAGTGGCTCGTGCAAACCATCGCGAACTGCAAAAGCTCTCGCTAGAAATACAGGAGAAACTGAAAGAAAAGTCTTACCTTTACGAAAGAAAATGGAGAAGCAAGCTAAACATCCCCATGCCTCGGACTCCTCCTCCTCGTGTTCTTGGTCTCCAAGAGCAACACCTCGTGGAGTTTCGGTCGATGGTGGCGGGGGAAGCGTCACACTCTCGGCCTCTTCGAGTTTCTGAGCCTTGGCTTGATCCGCGGATAGACTCACACAGCCAGTCGACGTCCTCTTTCGTTTCTTGAGAATCACCCGCCTCGTGATGCATGATCCACAGTTTGGACAGAGCAAGTGATGGCTGGTTTGCTCCTTGAGGATTCTCTCCAGATCATACTCAAGCTCGGGCTTTTTTTCGCTGGTAGAATCGAGTGCTTCTTTCAGCTTCTCCCGCAGCAGATCACCGTCGTGAACCGGATGACCGTGAAGAACTGGAAGAACTTCCAAAACCTCGTTCACAGCTGACCCAAGTTCTTCATGCGAAATGGTCGGATCCAAGACCTGTCCATTGCTGGGCTCGACTTTCTCCTCTTGGATCTCTCCTTCAAGATTTTCTTCGACTTTCTCAAGTCCCCCGCGACCATTGCTCATCGTCTCCGCCTTGATTCCAGTGTGTTCTTCTTCCTGATCCCGCGGAGAGCTCTCGGACACCTCCAAATCCTTCTTCTCACTCGTCACTTCACTCCCTTGTTCTTGATCTTCCTCGGAGCCCAGCCATGCATGCACGCTCTGGAAGCTCCCGCAATGCTTTCGGTGCTCTCGTCTCATCTTGGCGCTGGGACGAGGATTCGGGTAAATCCAGCCACAGTGCTTGCACGTAGAGATCCCTGTTCCAAGCGAGGGAGAACAAAGACTTAGACAAGCTACATCCTCCATAGCCATGGCGAAGAGCTACCTAGAAAGAAGAGAAAAAACATCCATGTACCTTTCTCTCGATCGTGGAACACGCTGCTCTCCGACTTGGGTTTCTTCCTGCCCCTGATCTCTCGCACAATCCCAGCGCTCCCATTCGCATTCTCATCGGATCGCTCCGACGACGATGAAGTCGAGCTGTTTTCATCCTCGGCCAAGACTCCCTCGGACTGCTCCTTCTGTGCTCGCGCTTCTCGCCCGCCACCCTTGGACGAATTCCCAGACGACCCCCCCTCCTCCTCCTCCTCCTCCTCTTGCGATTTTCCATCGCCTCGATCCGAGCGATCCTCATCGTGGTGCTCGAGTTGACTTTTGGCGGCGCCTTCACCCGGATGATTGATATCCATGGCTCCAAAATACCATGGAATGGAAGAAATCCAGTGGATCAACTGACCTTCTCCTTCGCTCTGTGGCTAGGGGCGCTCTCGCGATTCTTATTTTGTGCTTCCAGCCAGCCAGCGCTAGCCAAGAAAATGCCAAGCTGCGAAACCCGGCCACCACTAAATACGTGCACGAGAGTCATGTGGGAGAGTTTACTCCAAGAAGCCTCCAAATGTGGCTATGGGAGATCGGATTATCATAGAAAGGAAAACCATGAAAGAAAAAAAGGAGAGAAGAGAGAGATGCTATGAAATCTTAAGAATGAGATCGTCCGGAATTTTTCGCCCGCCAGACAAGAAGACTTTACGCGCGCGCCAGCCATTCTTGAAGAATCCATCCTTGTCACTATATTCGCGCTACATCCAACGGCCAGCGCTACTTCTCCAGGCCCAGCCGTCCGATCTAGGGCTAAGTCACCCTGTTAACCCTAACCCTAATATATTAGGCACAGCATTCAGATTTTAAGTTAGTTTCGTTTTGTTGCTCCTCAAATTTACAGCGATTGATCAATTTCTCTGTTTGGGTTCTGTATGATGAAGCTATCATACCATATCTGCAACATGGAAAGAAAAAGAGTTAAAAAAAACAAGATCATTTGGACAGCAAGAACAAACAGTCCAAAGAAAACAAAGATTGCAAGGAACTAAGAACAAGAAAAGCACAAAAAAAACAGGACTTACCACTCTGATGATATGTCCAATCTCTTGAGGAAGCTCCTGAATTTGCCCCCTTCCAGCTTCTCCAGCAGCTTCTTGGCCCCTGGAACCTCGCCCTCCACCAATCTCCCCAAGTAGTAGCAAGCTCCACTCGCCATGATCTGCTTCCTGTTCTTGGAGTTCCCGGCCAGAGCAATCAGTGCCGCCACAGCCCGCTCCGCCGCCAAGCTCGGCGACCCCGACGTATCCAGCAGCCGAACGATCCCCGAGATTCCCTTCTCCTCGCTCGCCACCATCCTCCGGTTGCTCTCCAGCTCCACCAAGTTGGCCAGCGCGCTCACGGCGTGCTCTTGCGCGCTCGCCATCTTCGCGTCCAGCATCCTCACCAGCGGAGCGATGCATCCGGCGTCACCGATAGCTCTCCGGCTCTCGGAGCACACCGCCATGGCTGCCACCGCCGCCGCGGCGCACTGCTGCACGCACGGCGATCCCTGCGTCAGGAATCCCACCAGCGGGTGCAAGAAACCGGCCTCCAGGATCGCTGGAACTGTGGCTGGCGACGACGCGATCCCGCGGAGGATTCCAATCCCTGCCTCCTGCGACGCCGGAGCCTCCGATCCATCGAGAAATCTCGCCAGCGGCTCCAGCACCCCTTCGCTCCACACCAGAGCACGCTTGAAGTTGTCGTCGTCCATGGCCGCCAAGTTCTGTAACGCCACCGCGGCGTGCTCGCGCGAGTGTGGAGTCCCGGAACTTAGCAAGTAGATGAGCACCTGGAGGGACTCCTCCTCCTCGGAGATCCTCCGCCGGATCTCCTCCACCGCGGAGAGGTTCCTCAAGACGCTGGCGGAGACAGCCTGCGCGACTGGAGTTCCACTCCGGCACAAATCCAGCAGCGGACTCACACCCCCGCAAGCCGCAACCGATCGAGCATTGTCTGGAACCAGCGTGAGACTCTGCAAGGCCCTGGCGGCTCTCTCGCTGGCCAGAGACCCTCTAGCCGGATCAAGCAGCCGGACGAGCGACTGCAAAGCTCCCTCGCTGACGATCTCGTGGACGCAGCTCTCCACGGTTGCCAGGCTCGCCACTGCCGCCGCGGCCTTCTCTCGCATCACAGGAGCTCGCCCGTCCAAGAGATGGACGAGCGCTGGAATGCTTCCCGGAGCCGCGGCTACCACCAAGACGTTCTTGTCATCCTCGGCCATGAACTCCACCAGCGAGTCGAGAGCTTTGATCCGCGACTCGGTGCTCCCCATCTGGAGCCTCGCCAGCAAGTCCTTGACGGTCCATTTCCTGCTCTCTTTGCTCACGCCCATCACCGAGAGGGTCATGAGCGGCGATGCCTGGCAAAGAACACCGGTCTCGATCATCAGCCTCGAGTCGTGGAGGTAGCCATCCAGCCTGCTCGCCAGGGAATCCAGCCTACTCTGCATTTGGAGCTTCCCTCCGCCATAGCTGGGAAGCGCGCACTGCGACACGAGCTCCAAACCCTCGCCCAAGCTTGCCACGAGAGATTCCAGGAGCTCCAGGCAGAGTGTGTTCTTGGCGAAGAACGGCGCGCCGCCGAGCTCGGTCAAGAGATCTGGCAGCCGCTCCAATCTCGAGATTATCATCTTCCATCGCACAAGGAAGGCCTTGACGGACGAGGAAGCCGCGACGATCTGCGCTACCAGACTCTGTGCCTGCTCTAGCAATCCCTCCCCGCCGCCGCGATCAAGAACACCGTGTTCTTGCTCCCTGGCCGTTACCATTGCTCGCTCCAGCCTTCCTAGCCTAGATTTCGCGAGCTCCGCGAGATTCCTGTGAGCGTCCTGGCATCGCCTAGACGATCTCTACAAAGAAGCGCCCTAGCAATGCTCTACCTGGCGCGTGGCGATCCCTGGCGCCCTCCATAGCCATCGATCGAGCTAAATGGGGCAATGGCGCTACCTCGGCGCTTCTCTAGGTAGGAAGAACACACAATATGTGCAGAGCGCCAGGTGGCAGGTGACGTGGCGTACGCGTCACTTCACTTCTTCCACATCAGCCGGCTAGACCACGTGTCTCCCTGTCATTGAGCGCACTCTATCATCATATCTTGGCTGACTCGCCGGTAACGGACGGTGTGGCCGCCACTGCCGTACGACCCGGGGCAGGTATACCGGTCCAATATTATGTGACGTACAAGTAAGGATCCATGTCAATGGACGCGGCACGTGTCGCTTTCCAAGTGGCAGGCATTAGTATTGAGTGCTCTTTAAAGATCGAGCTTTGACTGTTATTGTTTCATCATGGCGTAAGTATGAAAGAGAAAGCAATAAAAATTCAAATCAAGAATAACGGATCTCAATTCCAGCCCTAATTCTCGATGCCAGCGAATATTCTAATTCTCGATGCTCACGAATATCCCACGATTTAGAAAAGCGCGCAAAGCAAACATGGCCTTGCCCAGCTTTTTCCAGGCAAACTTCCATTCCATCCATGAGCAGGGCGCTTAAAGATCCAATCCAACTCCCACAACACCACTTTGGAGCTCTCTACTTAGGTTCTACACAAGAATCTTTCCAAGAATTTTATAGAGATTTTTATACTTGGGGGGGCCATTCAATGACAATAGTGGGCTATATTATGTTTGTATGTAGGTCTTTGGAAATCTCTCTCGTGAAGTCAAGCTATGATATCACACAAGTTACGTAACACACATGATCAAACAAGTTGGTATCAAAATGACAATATTCCACAGACAAAAGGATAGATATTCTGTCTGTAGCTTTGAAAAGTAGGAATGTTTGTTTGTACACGCTGGCTCGCACCACGGGGAGCCTCCGTACGAATATGGCCACCCTCATTGCTATGGATGATCTTAGCCTTCTTTTTTTCTCGGTAGCCTTTCGAGAAAAAATTGACAATGGAACAACTCGAGAACAAAACTCGAGCCACTGCTTTGTCCACTTTCATATACTTGTGATGCGAGCCAGCGCTTAAGCTTAGCTCAAAGAATTCCTTTCGAGTTGACTCCAAACGAATGCCTGTTGAGTGGATCCATCCACGCAACGTCAGCTGGATCCAGGAAAAAGAAAAAGGAGCATTCGCTTTGGAGTTATCAGCCGCTTGATAGCGATCGATTTGATCGTCGAAGAACTCGCTGGAAAAGTTTTGTAGCTCTGGAATTAATGGAACTTCATCTCTTCGATCGACGCTCCGGGGTTCTCGACCTCCGACGATCGTAGCCACGTCTTCTTTGATCATAATCGGGGTACCAGCGGTGATCTCTTCCTCTTTTCCTGCCATAATCCCGGTTATCCTTCCTTCGACGATCGTCACCACGGTAATTCTCCCTGATTCGATCATAGCCATCGCCATTCTTGCTTCTAAGATCACTGCCAAGATCATGATCACTGTCCCTTCTCGTAGCATCTCTCTTTTTCCTCTCGTCCTCCTTGAGAAACTCCACGATCACCATCGTCTTGTTATCATTGGACTGTGCTCTTGCAACGATCTCCTTCAGTGCCTCAAAGTTTTTCTCCTTGAGCGCCTTGCTGATCTCTTCCCGGCACGATTCCACATACTTCCTCTCCAGGCCATCCGACGCAAGAACCAAAAACTCGCAGCCATCACAAATCTCCTGCTCCAAGATCTCCGGATCAGCGACCACTGCCTGTTCTTCCCGGCTCTTCTTTGGATTGTCCTTGAACTCAAAGTCGCCGATCGCGCGTGTCACTGCCAGAGTGCTCAGAGATCCATCCTTGCTCACCACCCCGTCATGGACGACGCACTTGGATTTGCGAGCTCGATCGGCTTCGTCCAAGTTGCTTGGGACGTGATCCTTGGTCAGGTGGATCATCTGCTTGTTCTTGACGAGGCTGCAGTAGGAATCACCAGCGTGAGCCACGAAAAATCTGCCCTCTTTCACAAGAGCCACCACCGCCGTCGTTCCAGACACCGTCGATCCATGCCCGGCGAATCCCTCGTCAGTGCTCAAGAACACGCTGTGCAAGCTCTCGCGAAACTCACCCTTTTCGAAGCTCTCGTCGCGCACCAGGAGCTTGAAGAGATTGCTGGAGCAATACCTCGCGGCATCATCCCCACCGTGGCCATCGAAAACCCCAACCAGCGAAACGCCCGATGGCAGGCCTGTCGCGATGGCGCAGCCATCCTCCATCTCGCGCCGGCGCCCCTGATCCGTCACGGCATAGATTCGCACAAGCCGATCCTGCGCCTTGTGGAGTCCTCGCGACTGTCCACCAAAGCTATCGTACGCCATTTCTATTAATGAAGAACCCTAAAAACCACAAGGCCAAATTTATAAGGCAAAGCCTTTTCGTTTACTAGAATATCCACCGATTTAATCTATACAAGCTCGGTAACATCGACATCTATACAAGCTCGGTAATATCGTCGTCCACGTCCATAGAAACTACAGACTCGCACCATTGATCAACGAGGACGTGATCCTGGAAAACTCTCACTCGTTTTGCTGCAACATTTGGAACTGCGTCGAAATCTAGCCTGAAAAACCAAAAAGAGAAGTGTAAGCAAAAAGCGAGAACAGGGAAACGAAAAAACTTACAATCTGGAGACCTTGTCTCTCGAGATCAGGAGCTTCTGCTGCTGCTGCTGAGACCATGCAATGGCAATAGCTTCCTGAAGCGAATGAGTAACTTCTGCTACAGAATCCCCCACTGCCGAATCGAGGAGCAAAGTCGACCAGACTGGTACCACCGATCTCAGTAGGATGTCGAGGCACAGCTTTGCTACCTGGCGATTTTTCACCTGGAATGGTCTCTGTTTCTTAAAATCCACATAGAACATGGCAGCAGCCTCGATGAATTTGCTCACTTTCCCTCCTGTCCGCTCGAGCTCAACGTTGAAACCGCCCACGAGCTCCAGTGCTGATGCAACTTCGCGCAAACTGAGCCTGCTAGCAGAAGAGTGTGGAACTTCACAAGGTCTTGGAGACTCAGGTAGACCGGAACCAAAACTTTCCTCCCGACACTGAGTTTGTAAGCACGAAGGTACTGTAGCTTCTCACTGTAAACGGCCGCTTGATGGTTGTCGATTAAGGAGGGAACCATGGCCCTGTCAAATAGATACAGTCGATTAGACAAAGATATCACAAACAGCAAGCGCTTACTGCTTTAATCCGACAGCTGCTCTTCTTCCAAGAAGAATTCCTGTCCGCAGCGTATCAATCAAGAGCGAGGGATCCGGTCCATGGAAGCAGCAAAAAACTGTGTAGCGATCGATACCTTCTCCATTTTCCGAGCTCCAAAAGAAGCTTGGCAGCAGAGAAACCCGTCGCAAGAGGAAGTATAAGCATAGCCGACTCAAGCGACCATTCCCATCCAGGAAAGGATGGATCTTCTCCATACCGTGTACAAACGTGCCTGCTGCCGAGATTATTGCTTCGTCAACTCCACGGGAAGCCTCGATGCGTTGCTTCAGCTCTGAAAGTATCACGTCCAACCTCTCCTCCAGCCGAAGGCATGGCATTCGCTTCTCAGGACCATCTTCGAAGCTCACGAACACATCTTTTGTTCTCCACTTCCCTCCGCCAGGGATAAGCATCTTGTGCCACTCCTGCAACAGTTGAATCGATAGAAACTCCCTGCCAAGAAAAGTGAGCAAAGATCTACAAAGCTTGCATCTTTGTTATCTTACTCCTTGACAGCCGCTCCCATGCATAGCTTCAAAGCGTTGTAGAATGCGCGTAGCTCCTTGTACTGCTCCGTCTTGAAACTCAAGTCGCCATAGATTGCTCCCACTGTTTGCTCGAACGAAAACGCTAAAATGTCGCAAAACCGGTTAGATCTCACTGTTGCGGAAACTGAATTGCGGCCTCTTTGTCTCAATAGCCCTGGAAAGAATAAAAAAGACACTTCAGAGAATTGGAAATTCTTGGCGATCGACGCACCTGAAAACGCTGCCAGTTGTTCCGAGTAGAACTCCCTACTGCACAAGAAATCCTAGCCGACGCTCCCGCCAATCCTGTCATGGGTCGATCGATCGGAGAATGTAGATAGTGAAAGCTCACCTTGACGAAGAAGCCGCATCAAGCCCTACCTTCGGCAAAGCCGTGGTGAACGAATAGCGCCGTCACGCGAAAAAACGCTTCCTCCTCCATCGCTCCAACCCTAGCAATACGCTTCTCTAGCATGAAGTAACTCGCGCGGGCTTCACTAGCAGCCGTTGGATAACCCAAGCTGGAGCAATCTTTATCGTTAATACGTTTCTGCAGAATAAAACCGTTGGATCGATTTAGTTGTCAGCTGAAGCTGTGTAAGCCGTTGATTGCGCTGTGGTAGGGCTTTCTCACGCTCGACACGAGACCTCTTCTCCTACAGTCTTGGAGAAGAGCTTTCCAGTCGGGATTTCTTTCGAGCGTCCTCGCATTTCCCACGACCCAGAGCGAAAACTTGGCCCTCGTCAGTGCTACGTTCATGCGCCGGACGTCCGCGAGGAATCCCACACCAGCTTGAGAGTCTCCAAACGAAGCACGCACTGTCGAGAGGACGATGATGTCTGCCTCTCGCCCCTGGAACGAATCCACCGTGTTTACGTCGATCCCCGAGTGTAAACTCCTCATGTTTTCTTGGAGAACTTTTCTCTGCTCCTGGTATGGAGTGATCACTCCAATCCTCCCGGGGCGAACTTCCTCCGGATACCTGGAAAAACCGGTTGATATCTTTCTAGCAACTTCGTGAAGGAATGTGGAGTACCTCTCTTTGAGAACACGAAGGAGTTGAAAGATAAACTCTGCCTCGTCGGGATTGGTAAGCGACTGCATCGAACCTGGCCTTTCCTGCCCGTCTCGAATGTCAAAAAACCTGTATGGCTCGAAACACCTGTGCAATTCCAATTGAAACAGTCTTCTTTTCATGAATTCAAAAGCTCAAGCATACGAACCTTTCGCGGTGGAAGGTAGCGCTTCGGTTCCCATGTAGAACAGTGCTTCCATCTTTGAGCTGGCCACCGTAGTAGTGTGTCGATGGAAAGCTTCGAATCTCAGGGTGCATGCGATACTGTGCAACCAGAACGAGAAAACTTGATAAAATGGAAAAAGACTTCCAAAATCAAAATCAACCGACCTGCGTTGTTAACATGCTGACCGGATAGCCATGCTTTTGGAAACGCTCAAACATACTGCAGTCAAACAGGAGCCTTGATGCTGGAACCGAGAGAACAGTCGCTGGTAGCTGTTTAGGATCCCCAATCTGAAAAACTTCTAGTAAATATCTTTCAAAATACTCCCGTAGCACTTTACCAGGATGCACTTCCCACGAGTCGCTTTCAACAGCTGAAGCGGTATCAGAGTTGATGGTTCCACGGCCTAAAAGTTCGTTCGAAAGGCGTCATTCAAACTCTGATTTTTCATCCATACCTGTGCCGCTTCATCGATGATCACAGCGTCGAACAGCATCTCCGCGGCCTGCGCGTCTCTCGTTGCAATGAATTCCATCAAAGTCGAGTAAATGTGACCTCCGCAGCCGCTTAGCGTCGTCAGTACCACATCTGCTTCTCTTAAAACTTCAAGCTTCATGGCTTGTTTCTTCTTTCGGTTTGATCCCATAAGAAAGCCATGCTCGCGATTTTCCACCTTGATCAGCTCTGATAAAAGCAGTCTCTGCTGCTCTTGAAGACCTGCTAGCTTGTCAAGTTTCGGGATCCCATCCTGACTTTCCACCTCGGCTGGAGCAGCTAACGCTTGCATATTACCCAGGACTTCATCGAGCTTGGATCTTAGTTCCTGTGGAGAGTGCGCATTGTGTACCCCTGCATTCTCAGCCATTCTCTTCGCCACCAGCCGGTCGATGTGCACAGCCATTGCCTGGGAATGCACCCTCTTCGTGTCCCCAACGCGGACAATAGAGGGCCAGTAAGTCCCTCCATCGTAGTTGTAGACGCCATGCTTTGAGATTCTTGTCACCAGTTCGTCCACGGCTGCGTTGGACTGAGCGCAGACAAGGATCCTTGTAGCTTTCAGCTTATCTCGGAACTTAGTTTGGTGCTTATCTGTTAGCACGTCTAGCATCTCGTGTTCCTCGGCTTTGCCAGCCTCCTCGTTTGCATGGGCCAGCAATGCGCTCACAATGCCGAGGATTGTTCTTGTCTTTCCAGTTCCTATTACAAGCAAAGAAAAAACAATTGAATGGTTTATATCAAGAGAACGCGAAAGCCGTTTACCTGGTGGCCCTTGTATGAGAGAAATCATCTGGTCGGCGACAGCAGCGATAGAGCTCAGCTGACTCTCGTTGTACTCGCGTCTAAGCTTTGACCGCAGTTGTGGTGGAAGGCTTTGAGTTCTTGATATTTCTCGTGGAGGAGAAGCCGAGAGTATTGTTTCCAGTAATGGAAACAAGTGCATCGCCGCCATAGCCTGCTGCTCGCGGATGAACGTCGTCACGGACGTAAGCTTGTTCAAATGCCACGTACTTTCCGTCACTAGCATCTCTCGCAACTTGGAAAGTCTTTCGCAGCTGTGAGGAAGATAAACCTTGACGAGAAGGTTGTTTCTTTTCTCAACCTGCAATGCAAAGAAATTCTTTTAGAATGCATCAAGCTCTGGAGCGTTTACTCATCTTGCCGATCATGTGAGAAGTCCGAGCTGGATCACGTAGAAGTATCAAATCGTTCTCTGCGAGTTTAACGGTGTGGCCGTCAAACTCCACAAGGTGAAAGTAGCCTTCCTGCCGCAAGGAAAACGCGGTGACAACGTCGGAGCGCGACAAATCCATTGTCTCGAGAGACCTTTCAAGGTGTGCCTTGAACTCTTCGAAGCAAAGCGGCCGGAAGATCTCTAGATAATGCTTGTAGCTTTGAAACGTCAATGGAACTTCCAGGAGCTCCTCCGAGTGATCTCCGTGCATGCTCCAGATGTCTAGCGATAGAACACGCTTGTGCCATTCGTCCAGCATCGCTGGAAACGCAGCTCGATCATAGAAGTCTTGCTGGCCTTCCCCGACCTTGCCCTCCAAGCGTTGCTTCTTGCATGATGGAACATCTTGCGACACAGGTCTCTTTTTCCGGTCGGAGGCCACCTCGGGTTTCGCACTCGCCGTCTCTTCGGTGGCCGTCTTCACACATTCAGTCATCGCCTCTTGGATGACCACCTCCTTGTTGACACATTCTTCGTCGGTCAGGTCGAGTATAACGTCGTTCTCTGTTGATTCGGACGAGGATACCGTTTCATCGAAGATCTTCACAAGCTTTCTCAAACCATGGAGAATAATCCTCTGATCCGCGTTCCTACAACAAATATATAAAAATGGTTAAGCTCAAAGCTAGCATTCATCCGCTCACCGAAAAAGTGCCAAACTTTCGACAAGCTTTCGAGAAGCATTGTTGCCTGAGAGAAGCTCCATGATCTCCTGAAAGTTAGAGATAAAGAGAACTGGAAGCAAGAAAAACATCACGTACCGGATGGATTTCTGGATTCAAGGCCAATGTATTCTCGGCATAGCGCATGACCAGCATTAAGATCTTTCTGGCTTGATCATCCTGGAAACCTTCTGGGTACATGAGGATCTGTATGGAACAAAAGGAAATAAATGAGAAAAGTAGAGAAACAAACACTTGCCTCGAAAAGAACACACAAGCCTTCGCGATCGATCGGCTGGAACTTCTGTAAAGTCCGCCGCAAGGGAGACATCACCCTCGCTCGATCCAGATCCCGAAGAACATCCAGCAGCGGCTCCACTCCCGGAGAAAACTCTTGCACGTAGAAATCCTTTGCCGCGTAGTAATGGCAAACACACTGGATGCATCCGCGCAGCGGCGAGGAGAGCTTCCTCCACAAGCTCGGGAGACCCCCCCAGCGCGATCCAGGGGTGTAGAAGCGCAAGGGCTCCAGGAGCTGCCACACGACGTGCTGGAGGCCGGGCGCGCACCACAGATGCGCGCCATCGGGGAGCTTCTCCACGAACAAGAAGGCATCGGCAAACCTGCGAGGAGAAACCCTGATCGATCGACCGCGAGAAAGCGAAATATTTCCCCCAAGAAAAAGCACCCACCATTCCTGCTTGAGAATCTCTTGCTCGTGGCCGCGGAGATTGTAGAGATCTCGCCAGCGCTCCCACAGCGCCCTCGCGCTCTCGTGCTGCATTCGCTCCGATCGACCCGAGAGATCGATTCAAAACCCCAGCGAATGGAGAATGGAACACGCGCACAAATTTTTTTTCGTACGTGAAAGGGGTCGAAGGTTCGATTCCCAGATACCACAGCCCCCCGCATTAAAATTTTCACGTGTTTAGCTATAAACCCTAAGTAAACATAATTTAATGGAAGTGTTATTTTCTAAAGAGGCTATTGATAGAGTTAACACTAAGGAAGCAATTTTGCCGCTGGTCATCCATAGCTCCAAGTCGAGCCCAACACTCCCACAAAGAAATCACAATCGGCTGCCATGACCAAGTTTACGAAGGCAGTGTCAAACGCTTGCTTGTCTCCGAGCAACGCCATATACTCCGTCATTCTGATTGTTCCAACTTGCCTTGGAACATCGCTGTAATAAAAATTCCAGTCTTTGTACTCCTTTGATTCATCCACGACGTTCTACACACATTCAAATCTTGTGGGATGAAATCCTTGTCAATGGTTTTCTTACCTGCATTTCCGTGGAAAGCCACACATTTCTTACGTGTGGGAATCGCCTCCGGAGGACATTGGCGAGCTTCATGTATTCGTCAAACGAGACAACTTCCATCTCCCTAGCTTTGTCACCCTGTCTCACATGAATGCTCAATAGAGGCTGCGGCATCCAAGGTCCATAGCCACTCCACACAAGCTCTTCCATGGGATTACTCTCTCTTGCGAGCGGCCATTCGGTGGAAAGAGTTTTAAGCACCAGTTTTGCCGCTTCCTCCCCAAAGGCCCTGTGTCGTTCTTGGTTTAGAAGATTGCAAAGATACTCACTGGGAAATCGTGTGAGATAGCGTAGTGCCTGTATGCAAGCATTAGCATATGTTTGGATTATCAAAAACTTGCCTGAGCTCTCCACCACCTTCGGTGATTTGCGTTATAATGTGTCATGAGCTTGCCCTTTACCCCTACAGTAGGTCGCATTGCTTTCCAAGGCTCCCCCCAAAAACTAGAAACAAGATAATACTACTTGGTTGAACTGTATGAGAAAAACCTCTTTTTCTCACCTTGGAATCTTACCATTCCATTGATTGCCACTAAACTCTTTGATAATTCCCTTGTCCCAAGCCTGTTTTTCCGAAGCAAGCCGCAGTGCCCTTGCACTCCTCAGAAGCCTCGGGAACAAAGTAGCAGGACCAGCGAGCGTGGTTGGATCCTAACATAATAAAACTCTCAGTCTGAGAAGTATTAATCAAAGAGTCCAGAAACCTGTGCACCCTTTGTGCCTGGCACCGTGGTAATCCTTGGTGATGAAAACCCGGCCTTGTATCAGCGCAGCTCCAAACATTCCGGCCATTGACACCATATCGGATCCAACTCCAACCGATTTGCGCGTCTCGTCGTGATGCCAAGGTGCCAGGAGAAATCTCGCGTCGCTACAGTTTCTCGGGTGTTGGTGCAACCAAATCTCACGCTGGACGCGTCGTGTTAACGGGAGATTATCGTCATCACCGCCAATGACCTGTCCCAAATAAAAACCAAGATGATCCGAGAAAGAACTTACCCATGGAACGGTGCCGCTTGTCTCTGTATTCATGTCAATCTCCTCTTTTAACTGGGCAAGTCCCTTCCAGGATGGATCCTTTCCCCGATCAAACTCTGCAGTCGCCTCGCTGCAACGCTTGCAATCCTGGATGTGCGGTGCATTGATCGTCACCTTCAATGGTGGAGGTGTGCCGCTCGCTCTCGACTCCAGATCGCTGCTCCACAGATCGACCAGGAGTTTTACTCTGCTTGATGTCACCGAGGTCGTGGAATTGCAGGTTGATATTGGTAAAATTACTTGATGATCCTGTCTCATCCAGTTCAGCCTGAAACCAAGCAAGACAATGAAGTTCAAGGACAAGATCCAAAACAGAAGCCATTTGAGGGAATCCTTGGGACGCTGGTCCTTCATCTTTCTGAGAAAGACGAACTAATGAGGCTTTTTTTCTAATTAAGAACAAAATCGAACGTGTTGAGCACTAAATTTCTCAGACATGCAATGTGAGAAAGATAAGGGCTGTCCATCAGATTCAGAGGGCACATTTGAATGCTCTTCATTCTGGCTCTTATTGACTTGTCTCATTCCCGTCACCTGTTGAGCCTTGAGCGGGAGAGTATGAAATCAATTTGTGGTAGTGCGCAGTCGTGGCAAGTGGCAGTGAGCTCTAATGTCCGTGCTTTGCCAACTTTGAAGCGACACTAAAGAATTGCAAAGCATTGGCGCTCGAAAGAAACTCCATGATTTCCTGAAACTTGATAAGAAGTTTGTGGGTAAGAAAAGGCCATTGTATTCTCGGCATAGTGTATCACTAGAATGAAAAACGTAGAGAAACAAAGACTGGACTTCGCGATCAATTGGCAGCTTTCGCAAAATCCGTAGCCAACCTGCAAGAAAAGCCCTGATCAATCGATCGAGAGAAAGCGACCAATATGGGGAGATTTCCCATGCTCTCAACCCCAGAGTTTGTAGATATCTCACCAGCGCTCCCACAGCACGCCCTCATTCTCGTGTTCAGCCCCGGTTCTGAAAGCATTATATTACTCTAAACTACTGTACAGTTCGGGTGGTATGGCTTCCAACTCTAGTTGTTCCGTATCGAAGGTACATTTCGCCATTGCATCCAATGGTTTGCTCCGCCCGGTACCAATCCTCCTGGGCGGTGCTACCCCGGACCGAGAATGCAATCACTTGCATCATCAAGCTCGCCTTCTTCTTTGCCTTCGTGATTGTCCACATCGCATCGCGCAAGAACACTGGATCCAGATCTTGATTGCTGCTGTGGCTCCTCGCGACCGAGTGGCCGGTCGATTCCATCGTCTGGTCGCCCAGGCGATCTCGTGGGGTGCTCGTCCGGGAGTCATCGTCGGCACTCTCGCGGTGCGCGGCGGCGGCGGCGCGAGAGAGAACAGCATGGCGGAGGAGAGATCCCGCTGAATCCACTGCTCGACCTCGGCCATTCCAAATCGCTGGAGCTCCAGGACGTCCCTAGATTTCGTGCAGCGTCTGGCAAGGATCTCCGTCTCCTCCTGGTGCTCGTAAGAACCATAGCGCTCATGTCTTCGTGCGCCCCAAAGGGACTCTTCGGCTTCGTGGAGCTTCCAGGCTTGCGAGAAGCAGCCCCGGCTCGCGAATTCGGCCAGCATCCAGATGCCTACCAGTCGCCTCGCAGACGAATTTCATGGTCGTGCAGGACAAGCGGTTGAGGGATCCTCATCAGCATGAAGATCATCAAGCTCCAGGCGTGGAGCACCGGGAATCCATGCACGGCAAGAGGAGACCAAGCTACACTTTCTCGATGATCATCGCCCAGGTGGGTTCTTGTGTTTCTGTCATTTTTTCAAGTCGCAACTTCCTTCTTTAGATTTCTAAGGACAGTAAGATAGTCGAATCGATTCGATGGCCGCGGCCTCGAGCAAGCGAGCGCCCGCAAGGATTGTATCGCATTTCAATCCCTTCCTCTGGATCATCCGTGGCAGGCGCAGTGGCGAAATCTCCTCGCCGGGGTCTCGATCATCGCCATCGCAATGCTCGACGGCGCGAATCTGATGGCAGCATATACCCGGGCCGGGCATCTCCATCCAATCGAAGAACAGGGATGATGTAGGTCAACGTGTTTAGGTTCAATGGTGCGACTAAGTCAGGGTAAGCGCATATCTCCTCCGTCTAGGCTTAGGAAAGTGTGGAAGAAGGATGGCGCTGCCGGCCCTCGCGGCGCTGCAGCGCTCCGACGCAGACCACTCGCGCAGCTGTTGTTGCTGTCCCTCCTCCGACCCTGACGCCTGACACGGGCCAAACTTCTGCTGGTACACTTGGCCCGGTGTCCAAAACCAAGCTACTCAAGCTTTATTTAAGGCTAGAGACCGACTAGCCAAAGAGTAGGAATCTCGTGATGACTGATCAGTTTCTCGAGGATGTTGAGTGGTTTTTCACCTCTCTCGCTGAAGAGCTCCCAGAAGGCCACATAAAACAAGCTCTCATCCACTGGCTTGTTGCGTCCCGAATTGCTCACATCAAACTCCTGGGGCACCAAGAAGAACAAAGGCACAGTTGGCAACAAATAAGGATTTCCTAGACCAGTGGTTGGTGCCACGTTTGGAAAACGTGGCTAAAGTTCCAGTGAAACAAATAGCCTATAATTTCTATAGATGATTTATTTTAGAAAATTTTACAATTAGAACTAAAAGATGCTTTTGTTATGCAGGGTGGCCCCTTGTTACTGGGATGATGTGAAACTTGTTGCTTTCATCCCATCGCTACAATACTTTCTACAAATTGCTGTGCAATTTGCTATAGCACAGCTTACACAAGTAGAGCCTAAACAAATAGAGCACTGTTTGTTAGAGCATAGTGAGAATTCTAGTTCTCTAAAAGCTGCTGGGAAACTGAAATGAACTCTAAATCATAGAATACTTTTGTAGGCAATACCCTACAATTATATCAGACTGAAAACAATATCAGAATTATTATACTTGTAGCAAGCGAGAAGACTCAACCTGTGAAGAGAAACCAGGCTGACCATCACCTCCCAGGTCGCAACCGTCTAGTTCCAAAGTACAAGGCTAAGTCAAGCCCCATTTGATTCTCTAAGCACCAAAAGTATTACTTAATGGATGGAGCCAAGCAATACAGAAACTGGCCGCTATCTTCCTCGCTCACATCCATTCTATACCACTGGAGGCTAACCTGGTCAAATGCAAGGATTACTTGGTCCATAAGAATAGCCATGTACCTGGACCCTTTGGCATGAGCAGGATAAATGGATCCAACGTAATTATCCAGGTTGCTACAGTCGGATTTGCAATACTTTGGGCAGAAAGGAAGCCATTTCATCAGCTGATTGTCCCACCAGTAAATCTCAACCTCATCATTCACAAGAGGTGCCACATAGTCCCCAGAGTACACAACCAAGAGCATGAGCTCATTGTGGAAGCCTTTGAAGCACCGGCAAATGCCATTGGGAAAACCCCATGGGAAATTCTCATGCGTGATTCCCTCAGGCCTTGTGAAACTGGGGTGTTGATACAGCTTATCTTCTGCATAGTCGTATATATCGCCCAGCGGAGTTGTGACGCGGTTGTCTACGTGGTACGCGGCTTCCCAACCCCCTTGTTCTATACGCTCCACACGGTCGAATGAATCCATCTCTCTCTCCACGTTGCAGCTCTGAACCCAGACCTTGCTCTTTGACGTGTACATAAACTTGTCAACCAGGAGTGTGAACTCCCCAGCCTCTGGAGCGTCCGCAATCAGATAGAAAGACAACCAGAACCGAACCGTCCCGTTCTTGTACCAGTCGTAGCCAGGATGCCAAGGGATGGGAGCCCAAATCCCAGTCAAGGGGCTCCCAACAAACCCCTGCTTCAAATCGAAATTCTCCACATACATGAGGTTGGAGTCTGTGGCCATGATTTCGAAACCCTCCTCGATCCTGACGGGCCTCAACTCTTGTTTGTGAGGCACCCACGCGTGCAATTTACCTGAGCCCGGCACCAGCACTACAGACTCGCCCGCAAGATCCCTGTCAATCTCAACCGGGGCCATGTTACCCTAGGCTTTAGGGTTCAGACCAGCATGATTATATAGCTCTCCGAAAAGGCGGACTCAATAAAATTAAAGTATTGTATTTGAACTTGAGCCTTTGAAGACGAATCCACGCTTGGAGAAGCTCCTCAAGCCCAGACTTGATCGAACGAATCAGAGGCTACCATCTCCAATTTGCATGTTGAACACTTCATGCAGGCTGTAGCCTGCAGCCTGCAGATCTTTCCTTGCCCAATGCAGTCTTTGTTATACTCCTTGAGCAAGTAAACCAAGAATCAGCTTCACCGCATCTATGACTATCTAGCTGCTCGACCTTGTCGTTCAACACTCTTGCAGCTTCTTATTATTTAGAGCACGAATGTGGTCTTGGAACTATAAGCTACACAAATCAGGAAACACATCAATAGAAAACTAAGCCAGAGAGCACACCAAAACTGCACACTGTAATCAATCTGTGCCTCCTCACACCCCGATTTATATCCTCTTACTGGAGCTGGCAGAGTACATGATGCTACCAGTGTAAAATAAAATATAATTGTTATAATAAAATAATTAAAATATTAAAATAATTGTAAAATATTAAAATTTATTAAAATAAAATATAACACATAAAGGTAACATCTTTCACTTTATTGAGGGACTTGGAAAGTAAAAAAATAAAATATTCTTGTCATACCTTTTTGGACTGAAAGCATTTTGCATTGCATTACCAAAGATGGTTGTGGCTTGAGATGCACATCTTCCAGTCCATGTCCTCTTCCCTAAGTACGTGCTCGCATGGGAAGAGCTCAGACGTCAGCTCTCGTGTGTAGTGATGCTTGCCTGAAATGTACAAAGCAAACTTCGAATCATATGTTGCTTGAAAAGGAGCTAGAACAACAGAAGATTTCGTTCAAAATGAGATTGTCTCGCACTACGAGAGACATTACTTTGGCAACCAGTGATCTACAATGTAAGCTTAGTTTTTTTTTTCTAGAGCTTTTAGAAGTAATGTTTCATGGTGTGAGATAATCTTCTTTTGAACAAAATCTTCTAAAGCTCTAGAAAATAAACTTACACTCAAGTGATTCTTCATACTTGGTTCTTGAGGAGCATGATGTAACCGTTCTTCTTGTTGACGAAGTCTGCTCCAATAGTGTTGTGTTTGGCAATTTGATTTGGGGCTGAGCTGTTAAGCCTGTATCTGTCAGATTGCAAGCCATGTGGTTCTTGCCAGACAGTTCACGCCATATTCAGTTAGAATATTCTTGCCTCACTCATTAGCCATGAGAATCAAACTGGGCTTTGATATCAATGTTAGTATCCGGCATTAAAAGACAAAAATTTGGTCTCCTAGCTTTATATTATACCTCTTCTTAAGGTTTCTCACCACCCAACCACTGCTAAGTTACCTCAAGAGCTCCACCCTTTTAACCAGTTAGAGTGTAAAGGATAAAATCTTAACAATAAGTCACCATTCAAGTTTTTCTAAGAATTAAAATAAACTAAAAATAAACATCTAGACATAAGACCATTGGTTCTTGGACATGAAGATGCTCCTCTGTTTTGTGCAACTAGATGGCGGGGTTGTGGGAAATATGTAGATGGCTGCACCACTGCATTGCTGGATGACTGTTGCTTGCTTGGCTAGCCCAGTTGGTCTGGGATTGCTGCTTGCTGGCTTGCACTACTTTGGTTGGTTTGCTGCTCGCTGTGTTGCTATTGGAGATCAGTGTGAACAAAACTAGCTTTAAAAAAAAGTGATAAGAAGTAGGAACTCCTACTAGGACAAAAAGCTTGCTCATGTCGGCTCAATAGCTCTATAAAAGGATGTGTGTTGCCAAGCTTTGAAATGTTTAAATTTTTACCTAGTCTGGAGGTCGATCAAAGATTTAAGACAGGATTGGCTTTTGTAGATGTATGGATGATGGAACCTTTATAAGATCGACTCTCAACTCAGTCCAGCAGTTGTTAATATATTCACTTTACTTTTATCAGTCTTTTGTGTTTTCAATTGATTGGTCGCTGCTAGCATCGCCTTGCAATGAGGTTATACCTATATAAAAAAGATCTAAGTAAGGAAGAGATTGTCATGATCACAAAATAACCTATTCTTATTGTAGAAATATGAGGTTCTAACCTTCGTTGTCAAGCATTTGCATCACTGGCATCCTACTTGACCACCACATTTGAAACCCCTGAGTTTGCATTGAGCAAGGTAGTCTCCAAACCAATTAAATTAAATTACTCAAAGCTCAGTGCTTGGATATGAGAAGTAGAGAGATTTTATTGACTGGAAAATTATAGTGAATATGACACAACACTCCTGTGAACATTTCATTACATACATGGTTTTTCGTTTTTCTATATAGGTTTTCACATAACTCTCACAAAAATTCTATGGTTCGAATAAAACAAAACTAGGTGAATATGGTTTTTCAACCATGCATATAGTTTACACATGTGTTCTGACATGAGAAGCATAGTTATTAAACCAGAATTGAATCTAGTTATCAATATACATAACATATGACTTTGTAAATCCTATTAAAATCAATCTGGTTTTTACTATATATAACATATAATTCTCTAAAGCATTATTCTGAAATTTTAAATCAATGTGTTTTGTAATGTAGATAACATATCTAAGTATTAATCTGAAAATTCTGGAATAAAATATAAATTTCAATATAGATAATGTTTTTGTTCACTATATCTAATACAAAGTCAAAATATAATATAGTTTTTAATGATATCGTTTACACTATATAATACACTACATGAGTTTCCTAAAAATGATTATGAAATTAAAACTCAATATATTTAATATTATACATAACTATAAGCACTATTATGAAATTGATACACAGTCTATGGTTTATCAAATTATATTTAAAAAACTGAAACAAAATCTTTCTTTCAAAATAAATAACATTATTATTTATAAATATAACCAATACATGAGTCTTTTAGGCACACTATTAATAAAACATAATTTTGGTTTTCAATATAGATAATGTATGTAATAGATAATTTAATATATGTATGTATATATATATATATATATATCTGTGTGTGTGTGTATGTGTATGTGTATATGTGTATGTATATGTGTATATATATACATATAGATATACATATATATATACATATATATATACACGTACACATACACATACACATAAGGAACACTTACAGATTACAGAATTATAATGCTTATAGCTAATACAGTGGAACCAAACTAAATCCTTACTTTGCCATGTTTGGAAGGCATCCCCAAACAATAGTAGAGTTGAGATTGCATTTGAGTAAGGATATTCAAGATAAATTTGATTTTGAGGCGACTGATATAATCACAAATTTTGATGAGATTCTAGTAGTGTGCAAACAAAATTTACAGGTAGCTCAAGATAAAGTAGAGAAGTTTGCTAATGAGCATTGCTAATTTCAGGAATATAAAATGAGTTGCAAATGATCTTTCCATCAAGTGGGTGGTGAAACACATTAGTGCTTTTAAAAAATAGGAAGAGTGATAAACTTTTTCATTAATACGCTGGTCCATATAAAGTGCTACGAGTGTATTGGTAAAGCAACTTATCAAGTGCAACTGCCAACTAGAGTGAAAATTCATTCAATATTTTATATCAACCAGTTGAAAGGTGTACTATCTTATAATGAAAGGCCCAATGCCTCTTTAATGTATATAGCTATGGATGATAGACCAAGAGCTTGAGTAGAGTTCCCTAGAAAGGGTGATCATCAATAAAACTCATACCTAGACTTTGTTGGGAGGGGGGGGGGGGGGGAAGAATCATTAGATGCAAATTTTGACCACATGGTCAATATCAGTCAAAAGGAAGCTCAAAGGTATATTAAGGCATGTTAGGGTAAAAAATTTAACCTACCCTAAAGCTCATAGCACAATGGAGCTTTTGAGGTAACTTAGAGGTGGTTGGCATGTTAGGGTAAAAAGTTTAACCTACCCTAAAGCTCACAGCACAATGGAGCTTTTGAGGTAATTTAAAGGTGGTTGGGTGGTGAGGAACCTCAAGAGAAGGCATAGCATAGTCTAAGGAAAATAAATATTTATCTTTTTGTGCCAAACCATCACACTTCTATAAGGGCATTAGGTTGGTCACTGATTAGGACTAAAATGCTGGGATGGGAGCACTGTCAAGGATTGGCAAGGGATGCAACAGCTCACTCAGAAGTTCTACTAGACCCTCTATATGGCTCAGCCATGGACCTTTGCCCAGGAAAGTGCAGTAGTAGAAGTCCTAGCGACTCTACCCCAAAGGATCCCCCATGAAGTGCAAGACTTGGTTAAGGTGGATTTCACAATAGCAAGGCTATATGAAGCTCTCGAGAGATTGAGCAACTATAAATTTCCGAGCATGGATGGCCTTCTACCTACTTTCTATAAGGCATACTAGACAATGGGTCTACTGCTTTTGCAGGCATGGAAAGATGCTCAATGAGTTGGAACTATGCTTGGAGAATTTCTAGAAGGGCTAATTGTGCTTATTCTGGAGAGAGGAGACCTTCAAGAGGTGAGGAACTGGATGCTAATCACCATGTTGAACACATCCTACAAGATTTATGCAAAGGCAATGACACTCAAGTTGCAGACAATTATGCTGCTCATCATTCAAGAGTAAGAAACAGGCTTCGTCCCAAGGTGGCAAATTGTGAACATTTGGAGAACATTTGGACGCATCTGTTAACTCAGCAATGGGCAAAGATCTCAGACTAATAGATAATGGCTTAGCTCCTAGACTTTGAGGTATGATTGAGTGGATTAGAATTTCTTGGAGGATTGCACGCAAGATTGGCATCCCGAGAGTGATGGTTGCACAAATCTTGCTTCTGTACCACGGAGTATGCAGCAGAATCACAATCAATGGGGAGACCAGATTGAGTTTTGAGCTTGGCAGATTGGTGAAACAAAATTGTCCATTGGTATCGTATTTTTAAACATGATGGAAAGTGTATTGTGTGGTTTATACCATATGCTCAACTAGGAAAAACATTTTCTTGTAATACATAAATCATAATAATTTCATGTGTTTGTTTGCCCCATAATCAAGGTATATGACTTTTACTTATGTGCCAAGAGTGTTCTTTACACCCTGCTAGATACTAGTCCTCTTCTTGATTGTAGATGAAGACAATGGTGGGGGATGGTCTGAAACTAAGTTGAGCTTAGCTCAATTTAGCTCATGAGTTCAGCTCAATTTAGCTCAAAGTCAATGCTAGTCAACATAGTCAACCATAAGTCTTATAAGGAAATATTAAGTCAGAAAAATGTTATTCTTTGGTGAACTTGAAATTTATGAATTTAATTATTAGTGGTTCAGAGAAATTTCTATTTTTTGAATATTTCTAATGCAATTTATATAATAAAATATTGTTTCTAGAATTAAAAGTTTGTTTGAACCCATAGAAATTTTTGGGCTTTATTGGTCCCAAATAAAAATGGGAATATTGAAGTTCAAATAAACTTGAAATTTCTATTATACATTTCAACATTTCAATAATTGACTAGAAATATATAAATAATTCAAAACATTGATTCACTTTTTCATTCTTTAGGGTTTACAGAGATGGGAAGCAAGGAAGACAAAATACCACTCCTCAATTTACACATTGCATATATTTTTGTAGGACATCCAATAGGGTCATTTAGGAGAATGAAGGCAACTTGATCAATTGTGTGAAGGAGAATTGCTGCCAAAAAGAATGCATCCTTCAAGAGGTCTTTAGTTAGGATGTTCTAGATTAGGACATCACTATTAACATCTGGAAGACCATTTGGCATGTCAAAGAGCATGAAGTTTGTGCTCTTGAGCGGCCGCTTATGAATCTTTTGACAAAAGCGCTCCCACTTTTGCCGGATAGCCATATTCTCAACATCCTCCTTGAAAGATGCCATCAATGAACTGTAGGAGCCAATAAAAATCCCAACTTCACCACGGAATGCCACTGGAGAAACAGGGTGAATCTAGGGGGAGAAGACAAAGGTAAGATGTGAACTTAAGAAAAATTTATATATTGTCATGTAGCGTGTGGTAGATGTAAGTTCCTTTAGGTCCTCTTCTCAGGCATCAAGACGAGTTGAAATGAAGTTACTCCCAATAGTTTTTGCTAAAACCATTTTGAGGAACTAAGAAAAGGAGAGAATTAAGAGAAATATACCTCAAGAAGTGCCTCGGTTACGAGCACATCTTGGACGATTATCATCACTATTGACTAATTCCTCCAAATATGGATTTGCACGTTTTTGTTGAGGTAGAACTTTTTGGACATTCTAGTTCTCTTGCTCGACTTTGTCTCGAGGAATTTCTTGCAAGTTGTTCTCACTACCATCTTCACTCTCCTCACCATTGGCACCAACAGTGTCAACATTCTCATGGCCATCATTTTTGTCATCTGGCACGTCTTTATTGTTGTCTCTTGCAACCTCTCAGTGGGTTGGTGCATAATTTGGCATCTCCAATTCCCAAGGACAAGCTCGCTTTAAAGCTGTTGGAAACTTTATTATTGTTAGGTACATGCCTCACCATGCCTCAAGAGTTGTTTGCATACCGGTGTTTCGAGAGAAACGCCTCTATATTGGAGATACCTATAATAGAATATAAATAAATTGAGTATAATTGAGAAATTGTATATTACTTGAAAGCCGCTCGCCGCATGAAGTAAGGTTGGCTAAGTTGTTTATCAAATAGAGTTGTGCTTGTGGCCTTCTTTGGCAGCTAGTCCTCTCCGAGTTTTGTAAGCTTAGTGGTGACGAAGTCCTTAAATGGAAGTTACTCAGGATCATCCCCTATGAAAGGCACTAGAAACATCTCCCCTTCATATATAGTTTGTGAAATGTGGACGGTCCTCCTCAACATAGTCTCTATCATATTGTCCAAACCTTTTTCTCCTTCCCTAAGTATGTTATTGAGGTTGTTTAGAATGTGTATCTATTCTTCATATCTAAGCTTTGACTTTGAGATGTTGTAAATAATCTCATATAGAGTCTTGCCCACTAAGAAATAACTTTTGTAAGTAACCTTCATGTAAAAGCAAACAATACTTACTTTCATGACAAGAAATTTCTGTTATGATATCAAACCACTCCTTTGGGCGTCGAGGGTTAGCCACACTAAGTAATTTCTTTACCTTTGCTTCTTTGTGATGTTGATTTTCTTGTCAATTGCAGCTAAATGTTTCGAGAGTTTTTGATCATTTTTAGCTCGATGTGACTGTGCATATGCATCTTGCCTAACCTTCACCAATGGTTGAAGACAACACAAACATTTTATGATAAGAAGTATATTTAGAAGAATATACCTTACTCCACATGGCTATTATAAAAACCACTAGATTCTTGTACCATCTATTGGCATCTTGACAACCTCATTGATGTTGAATAAGTGATGCTAAATCTTCACCATAGTGGCTATGGATTGCATCCTCATCAAGATTGGCAAGAAACCGGATCTACTCAATATCATGTACTAGGCTTTGTTTTTGCACTACAAATTATCCCAGCCTACAAAATATAAATTGTTAAAAGTGATTGAAGAGGAAGAGGTACTTACGTATTAATTTTGTGGCAAACTATCACAAGCCTTGCCATATCTAGAGATCTTCTCGCGTGTACATATTCAACCAAAACATTGATGTGATAAATAGGATCGTCTCGAAAGTATTCATTGATGCACTTCATCCATGCATACCAATGATGATTCCTGTTGATAATGTAGAACATTTTCCGACAAATTGTTGAGTCTTATGATGGCTTATAAGCATGTTGTCAAATTCGTGGGACTTCATTTTCCAAATGTCATCCCAAACCCTCTTAATTTCTACTGACACTAAAAGGGTATTTATCATTCCTGGCTTGAAGATTGAAACAAAGAACATACCTATGTTTGTCCCAAGGCCATTCTGTTTGTACAGACTATAGATGTCTATGTTGACAAAGTGAGGTGAAGTAGACCGAACAATGATTATATGAGTGAATCAACATAGTGGGATTTTTCAGATCATGTCTCTTGGGCCTTCCCACTTGAGAGACTCTAGAGTCGTGTGAATGGCCTTCTCTTTAGTTTTCAAAACTGTCTCTTAGAATTGTTTATCTACAATGTGTTCAAGTAACTCCACTTCTCTTTCAACTTCAGCTACACCTCCAATAGCACCATTATCAGATTTAGCCCCCAGCTTGGGCCCAACACCCCCGTTAAACGCACTTAGACACTGCTCCATATCTGCTATATTTTGCAAATATGTTAAGAGTATTGGCATTTGTGGTTGTGGCAGCAATGGTAGTGATGACAATAGTTGCAATGGCGTTGGTGGTGGTGATGATGGTGGCAGTGGTGGTGGTAATGATGATGATGGTGGTGGTGATAATGGTGGTGATGACGGTGGTGGTAATCATGGTGATGAAGGTAGAGGTGCCAATGGTGGTGAAGGTGGTGGCAGTGGTAATGGTGGTGGTGGCAAAAATGGGAGTGCATGTGGACTAGAGCTATCTAGTTATGAAGACGGCAAAGTTGTCGCTATCGAAATCTTTATATGAAGGTCAAATTGATTGTCATCCTATATCTCATCTTCCTCATGTCTTTTTCTCTTTGATCCAATATCCTTATCCTTTTGTTGTTGTTTTCGTTTCTGAAAATTAAAAAAACTCATTATAAAATAAAAATGTATGAGAAGTGATTGCATGGTGGTCCACTGGGGCACTTGGCATGGGCGAGGCTGTGAAGGGCAATTAGCTAGCATACCAGCCCGCCCCCAATAGCCATGGCCAGATTGTACAAAGTGCCCAGCCAAGTGCCTCAACTGGGCATTTGGCGCAAGCGAGGCCATGCCAGGCAATTCGTCAGCGTACTAGCCTGCCCCCAACGGCCATGGCCAGCCCGTGTAGAGTGCCCAACTAAGTGCCCAGCCTGGGCACTTGGTGCTGGTGAGGCCGTGCCAGGTGGTTCATCGGTCTACCGGACTGTCCTGCACAGCCATGGCTGGCCCCCATGGAGTGCTTGGCCAAGTGCCTAGCCCGGGCACTTGGTGCTGGCGAGGCGATTTATCGGTGTACCAGCCCACCCCACACAGCCATGGTCAGCCCACACGGAGTGCCCGGCCGAGTGCTCAGCCCGGGCACTTGGTGCTAGTGAGGCCATGTCGGGCGGTTCATCGGCATATTGGCCCACACAGCCATGGCTGGCCCGCTCAGAGTGCCTGGCCAAGTGCCCCAACCAGGCATCTGGCACGGGCGAGGCCATGCGGGGCAGTTCACCGGCATACTAGCCCACCCTGCACAGCCATGGCTGGCCTGCATGGAGTGCCTAGCCAAGTGCCCAGCCCGGGCACTTGGCGCGGGCAAGGCCGTGCGGGGCAGTTTGCCGGCGTACTGGCCTGCCCTACACAGCCATCACCGGCCCGCATGGAATGCCCAGCCAAGTACCTGGCCCAGGCACTTGGCGCTAGCGAGGCCATGCGGGGCGGTTCACCGGCATACCGGCCCGCCCCCAACTGCCTGACAGCGCGCGTTGCTGGACTGGGCACCACGTGTTGCCGTGCGGTGCACCGCGAGACAATGCACGGCATACCACACAGTAACACACAGAGTACCACCCCGCTCTGCACCGTGCGTTGCTGTGCCGCATGCCGCATGTCTCTGTGCGGTGTGCCTTGCGTTGTCGTGCCCAGCCGAGTGCTTGGGTCGGTTCACCGGTGTACCGTCCTGCAGTGTGCTAGGCACAGCGGCACTGGGCACTGGGTGTGGCGGCACTGGGCATTGGGTGCTGGGCGTGGCAGCTGGGCACTTGGTGCTGGGCGTGGCAGAGTTGGGCACAATGGTGTTGGAGGCTGGGCACTGGGCACGGCGGTGCTGGAGGCACTGGGCGCGACGTGGGCATGGCATGGGCGTGGTGGCACCGGGCATTGCAATGCGGTAGCACTGGGCGCACAATTTTGAAGGATCTGCAATCAATCCTCCCATCTGTGACACCATTAATGTTGGATTCAAGTGTCAGTTTTGCAAGAATGCTCCATTGTGTCGTGCCATTTGCGAGGCCAAAATGTACTATTTTCTTCCACGGGATGGAGAGGTTAGTAGAGCTGCAATATATATTGGCACACACACACACATCCAATGCAGGAAGGGATACAAAGGAGTTCAGTCAACCGTTTCAAAGATGCAGTGTAGATAGAGACTGTGAGCAACTCATCTGCAACTCCGAAATATGTTCAAAAGACAATGCTCAAGGATTTTATCGCAAGCACTTTACTTGATCCAAACTATAAGAATACTCAACTGGATGAGGTTAGCTTGCGGGAGTTACCATGACATGTGCAACCTGCAACTAGCATTAGGAGGTACAAAAATATTATTATATACTTTTCAATAATATCTCTCTTATATTTTGTTTTATTTAGGATAAAGTCTTGGATGTGTGAATCTCAAGAGGGGAAACTCCAATCAAAAATCGACTCTATCCTTGAAGTAAAACGGACTTGTTCTTACGAGTTTATCCATGAGAGTTTATTTTCAGATCAAGTTGTTAGTGAGCAAGAGCGCCTCTTCATCTTCAAAATGTCCATAGGCCCCGCCTCTAGTATGGATCTTGTTTCCTGAATGGATATGTCTGGGTCAAATGACCTTGTTAATGCATGGGTACATTTTGACCATATGGAGTGGGTAGTGGGTTGGACAACCATGGGAGCTCATATGTATGATTTGAGGTAGTTATTTTTTCTCACTACTTAAAATGGTTTTAAGCATTGCCCTTTTCACAGACTACGTTGTAATTTAACAAATGCAACAGCAAAGTTTAAAGTACAAGACCAAATGGCTCAAGAAATATTTTGGAAGTCCTTCTTCGACATTATATTGAAGAAGACTAGTAAACTTGCCAACTTTCACAGTTTCATGGCAGATGGGGCTAGGGCTAATTGGAATGGTGTTCGGGCAGTCTTTGGGAATGGTCAACCCCTAGAAGGTCGTGAGAGGACTTGTGAGTTTCATTGGGCTCAGATCCTAAACTAACATTGCCACCTTATCAAGCCAAATTTCCAATTAGCATTTAAGGAGTTGTGCAAACAATGGCAAACTACACCTTCTAAAGAAGAGCATGAGGCAAAAACAAACAAGATCTAAATGTGGTGGTATGAAGATGGCCATACAAATGTAAGTTGTTTAGCACAACTTGAGTCATGATTGGGGTGGTGGGAAATTAAGATGTTCTAATGGGGACATCACTCTTTCCAGGTTGACTTTTCTTTTTTTCCTCTCTTTTTATTGCTTTTTAATATCATCTTTTTACCACTTACAAATCTTGTATACACCCCAACTATGAATCTTTCAGAGAGTAAGCATTGGAGTTGGAGTTCCTCTGAGGCAGGGAAAGGGAAGATGAGTATATATGAAGCATGCCTATTAGATTTAATACACACTGTAGAGCAGTCTTCAAAAGCCTTGGCATTTGAGGAAGGAAAATACATGGGAACAGGACCTTCAATTAAGATGTTACATGATCGGATGAAAAAGAAAATGACTCCACCAACACAAACAATGGTAACTATAGTGGAGGAAGTGGTCTGTGGCACATTTATGGAGTACACTCCCCAAGCTTCTATTGGTGACATGAAGACTGTCTGCTCAAAACATCGTTTTTCCTTTGTTGGTGAAGAAGTTGGCATGGATCTTGGAGCAAAAAGCTCTCATAAGCCTAATGTTAAGTATTATTCTACTCTAAGACATCGCCTCCGAACCAAGCCACCTCAAATGGCTGATGAAGAAAGTGCATTACAGCAAGTTGAAACTACTTATCATAATGTGGAGCCGAAGCAATAGGCAATTTGTCGAATGTTAGCAAAATCAAATGTAAAGTGTGTGGGGATGCTTCCGAGGGGCAAATATTAAGCTTGGATCCGTGGTGACAAGTCTACTTCTGTTCCAACCCCATGTTTCCATGGGGAACGAAAGCAAGTAGGATTTTCAAGATAGTGTTGGCTATATTGCTGCAACATTGATGTCAACTATACAAAACTGTTTGAAAACACTATAGTGACTAAACCTGATGTGGTACATAAAGAATGGTCGGTTGCTAATGGGGTTGCACTCACCTCAAATGAGATTAAAAACCTTGAGAAATCTGGTTTCAATCTTGAGAGGAGAGTTAAAGATATGAGTGATAGAACCAAGACTATTCCTATAGAGATGCATAAGAGGCTAGCAAGAAAAGGTAAAGTAGTTAAATTTATTGGTACCGTCTCCAAGGAGAAGCAAGGTTAAATAAATTTAGCTCAAACATTTAAGTGTGAGATTCTTTCCACGAAGTATATCACTACGTTTACAAAGGAGTACCAAAGCGCGAGGAATATGGAAAGGCATATGCTCCAAGTATATGTATTACATTTTCATTAACATCTTGCACCAGAATCCTAAAGTAGATATTCATATATACCAAACAAGCCTTACTATTGCCAAGTTGCAGAAAACTTTTGGAGCTAACTAGATTTTCCAACACTATTGATGTTTATTCTCTATCAATAATATAAATTTATTATACCTTAGATAATTAATAAAAATGTTTTATTATTTCACTTTTCATTACATATATTTGCGAGTGTTCTTTTTGCAATACTGCCTATAGTATTTGTGAGTCTCCATTTTTGTTTTTACCATCTCAAAAAATATTTCATGATAGTCTTTCAAATGTGTGATGTTACAATGTGTTGCGAAAACATATGTACCATCATACTGATCATTGTGAGCATTATCTAAAACACAAACATTACTTCATGAATATTACCAATTTGGGTATTTTCTGACAAGAAAGTGAACCAGCATCCTGAGTGGAATATTGTAAAAAAAACTATCTTTGCTTGCTCACTTGGTGTATAAGTGGAGAGAATGGTGTTCCATGAAACAAGATCTGGCATGGCATCTCGCTAAAAACAACTTACATTTTCATAAAAAATACTTGTTTTGGGCATAGCAGCAATCACCGATGTGGTTTCATACTCGATCCAGCATTCTTGATCGATAAACCCAGATTGACATACGATCTCAACATGACGGCCCAGGTAATGAGTCCTTTACAAGGCATCCTATCAAAGAAGTGCGTCGAATATGCTGTTCTCCCGGTTAAAATTTCAAACGTGACGAAGATGCCAGCATATGCTCTGGCAAGTCTTAGGCTCGAATCCAACGCCCAACAGCACAACAATCGCGAATATTCCCCACATTCGAGGGTTTCGAGGGAAGAACAGAGAGCGCAGCGATGGCGGCGAGGGAGCGAAAGCAGGGGTCGGCGGCGGCGCAGGGATGGAGCGAATTGCCATCGGATCTCCTGGAGCGCGTGTGCCTGCGGCTGTGCGTCGCGGACGTGTGCCGCCTCCGCGCCGTGTGCCGGGAATGGTCGCTCTTCCTCCGCTCCGCCCAATTCATGCACAACCACGCCACCGCCACCGCGGCAGCCGCCCCGCCCGCGCCCCACCAGCGCTGGATCGTCGTCTACACCGACCAGATGTACGCCTTCGTCAATGGCCGCCGCTGGCTGCCCGTCTCCTCCCCGGCGGCGTACCGCCACCACTGCCGGATACCACGGCGGCACGAGGAGGAGTACCAGGCGGACGTCGTGGCGGACGGCGCCATGGTTTGCGTGTCGCGGCGGAGCTTGATCAACGACAACTCGGTGAGAGAGGTATTTGTCTACAACCCCGTCGCCAAGCTCCGTCTGGATCTCCCCAAGCTCCAGCTCAAGCTAGAAGAAGAAGAAAGCGATCGCCAGGAGTGGCCGAGGTGGCGGCCGTGGGCTCTCTCCTCCGGCCCCGGGAGGAGCTTCAAGCTCCTCTTCCTCCGCTACCAGAGCTCCCAGTTCTATCTCTTCGACGCCGATCGAGCAGAGTGGCTCCTCCGGACGATGCCGCGATCGATGATGTTGGAGACGGTCCAGCACGACGACTTCTCCCAGGCCGCGACGTGCATCGCCGGCGTGGCCTACTGCGTCAACTGGGATCGCAGCGCGGTGCTCACGTACAGCGTGGACAAGGATTCGTGGGGGAAGATCGACACGCCGCTCACTCGCCACTCGAGGAACTATCTGCTGATCGAGCCGCAGATCGTCAAGGGGCCCAAGCTGGCGCCGATGTTGGTGGCGGGGGTGAGGAAGCGGCGGAACGCGTGGCTCCACCCGAGGTGGCGGAGGGACGCGGACGATCAGGCGGATGTTGTGAGCATTTGGGAGCTGGACACGGGCTCCATGACTTGGAGCAAGATCTGCGAGAAGGCTTGCGAGCTCACGTCGTATGCTCTGGCCGGGAACGAGCAGCACATCTTTGTCATCCCCCACGGGAATGGGGAGGTTCTTGCGTATGACACGGCGAGTAAGTTGTGGGAAACGAGGCCGGCCATCCCTTCGCACGATTGTTTCAGCATGGCCACCTTTTCGCTCGAGGCGAGGTTCTAGCGCAAAGCTTTTCCAGGGTGTACATTACATTTGAGACGCAGGAATAAAAGTTTCCTCACAGAAAAAAAAAAAAAAAAAGATTTTGAGATTATTTGCGACTTAACGAATTAATAAGAAATGAACGCCTTAATCGAAGGCTGATTTCCTCTTCCTGGTCAGCTGGTCAACGCAAAAGAGCTTCTCGGGCTGGCTCCCGAAGTTGACTCTCTGTGCATAAACTTCGACAGTTGACCGTCCAAAATGGATTGACTGACGGATTTTACGCTTCTTCCCCATGTCAAGATCTTCGCTAATGTCAAACGGTAACTCATGTAAACGCTCGCACTCGGGATCGGTTGTGTGCTTTGGTGCGGATTCGCCACTCGAACTGAAGAGCTCTACCATCGTTTCTCTCTACCTTGTGATCTTGTGAAGCGCCTCTGGATCGTCAAAGCTCTCCAAGCACCCAATTTTTCGCTTGAGAAAATCTAGGAAGTTCCTGTCAACATAAGTCCCTCCTCCCAGCTCCCCAGAACTGGCAGACACCTCGTAGATCCCTCCTCCCAGCTCCCCAGAACTGGCAGACACCTCGTAGAGCCTGAGAATTTGATTACGATTTGAGGGGGGAAATTTTCTTGCTTGTCGCTGCCAGGAAATTGCAAATGCTCCTCTCGGCAGAGTTCTGCGGCAGGGAAGCGCATGGATGAAAATCCCAGAGGTGTTCCGGTGATCCTAGCATGGAGAGAACCAAATTTGCGAGAAAAACTTGGAACCAGAGACGGGATTCGAATTCTCCTAGTGCATGAATTCGCATGTGATTTGAAGTCGAAGTTTCTACAAGTCAAAATCATGTCATCATTTTTGTTAAACTTCTAAACAGAAGTTTAATGGTTTACTTTAATTTAATACTAATTAAGTAAGTAGACTGTAAAAGAAACATATTTATGTTTATTTCAAATACAATTAAAAAACTATAAGGCTTTGGTGGTGGGTTTGAAATTGTAAATCTAGAGAGGAAGAAATAAAGACTATTGGGCTTTGCCACGACATAAAATCCATATTAGAAATTTTTCAACATTATCCAGTTCCCAATTTCAGTAAAGTAATTACTGTCAAAGTATATATAGTGTTTTAGATTGTTACATACAGACTATTGCTACTTGTTCTTGTGATTTGGCTTCCAATCATGTTTATCAACATCAGCACAAAACTCTGCCTCTTCCAGCTATTAAGCTCTTTAAGAACTGCGCCCATTCTCTTAGCACTGGAACGCTCCATCGGTGAAGGGGCAGAAGGATGGCTGGAACAAGGGGTATCCATCATCGCGTACCCAGCGCCCGGAGTAAATATCGCAAGATCTTGGCGGTGGAGGCGATGGCGATGGCGCTGGAGCTGGCGATGGAGATGGAGATCGCGATGGTGATCCGAAATATTTCGGTGCTCGATCTCCACAATTACCAAGAGGAGGAGGAGGATTATCATCAGGATTAGCGCCACCGCCAGTGCCTCCTACCCCGCGATCGCCGCCTTCGCCATCGCCATCGCGATCGCCCCGGCTGAGCCACGCCGTCAAGAATGCCGCATTGGCGGCCCGGGACATGGACAAGTGCCTGGAGAGAAGATAGCAGCTGGTGCTCAAGAGGAACGACGATGCCGCCAGGACGAGCACGGCGAAGGACACTGCTACTGCAATGGATCCCCATGGAGAGAATTTCATAGGCGCGGAGAGCTACGCGACCGATCGATCGATGGAGTGGGCTCGCTAGAAATATTTTGCCTGTCGGCAAAACCTCGCGTGACACCTGTCCAGGCGTCGTATGACGTGGACAACGTACTTTTGCTTCCCTGTCCGCCACGTGGCAAAGCTATAAACCCTAATGGCGCTGCGAGCGCGCGCGGCGGCCGGATTCTCTCACGCTCGTCTCGATTCGAGGCTGTTCTTCCGGGGATCGATTGCCAGGTCTGGATTTAGCTGCATTGCCACTGCGACTGCGAGCGGCTATGGCTACACGGTGGAATCGTGGAGCGAGACGCCATACTTGGAGCTCGTTCTTGGCCTCCGCCCCGAGGGGCAATCCATGACAGCGGGCGCTGGATCCACGCTCGCCGCCGTGCGAGCGAAGCGGCCGAATCCAGGATATTACGGCAGGCTCATGAGAATGCGGCTCGAGAATGCTTCGTCCATGGGGGCGCGCGAGGCGATCTTGGACAAGAAGAGCTACGTGAGGGATTTCGAGAGCTTCTGGATTCCTATGCTGGGCGATCTCATGGGAGGCGATTATCACCACTACAGTTTAGAGGTACGCAAGAATCTTAGATTTTTTTTCTTATTTTCTAGTTTCTTTTGATTTGCTATGTTCTTCGTGGCTGTTCTTCCAGCTTTGCTTATGAGTTTCTTGCGTTTTTTGCCATCAAACTTTGGTGTTGTTGGTCGGGATTTCTTTTGGTTTTCTCGTTGTTTCCGTGCTCGTATCTTTCATGCCTGATCGAGTCTGATCTTGTCGGTGACATTCTTTATTGTCCATCCATCGCGTTCTTATATCACAATCGTGCCAGGTTTTTACATGGCTCACGAACAATCCAATGGTCCTACTATCGGCCAAGAGACCGCAGCTTGAGCAGCTCTACGCGACGATGATCTCTTACGCCGGAGTCGTTGGGAGCCTGAGGCTAGCACGCATCTGGTTCGACGATCTCAAAGGCAAGGGGCTCAAGCAATCGACGAGGTGCTGCAACGCCCTCATCCTCGCCTACGCCAAGAAAGGTGACGCTCAAACCGCGCTCTCCATCCTCGAACAGATGAAAGCCTTCCGCAAGGGGTGCTCGCCAAACGCAGTCACGTACTACATCCTCATCGCCATGTTTGCGAGGCTGGGCGCCACGCCTGGCAAATCTCCTGGGCGACAGCGAGTGCTCGAGCTTTCGTCCCGACGCCATGACTTACAACACTCTCCTCTGTGGCTACTCGAAGATGGGAATGCCGGAGGATTTCGACAAGACACACGGGGAAATGGTGGAGGATCTGGAGGAGGAACTTAGCGAGGAGAGCTACAACGCGTTGCTCGTTGGATGCTCGCGGCTGGATCGTCTCGACGAGCTCCAGCGCTGTGTGGGGGAGATGCTAGCCAGGGAGATGAGTCTGGCATCGCCGGTGGTGGCGGAGGAGATCGCCAAGGCTTACAGAAGAAATCGATGGGTGGAAGGATTGGACACGGTGATCCAGCTCGAGGAAAAGAGTCCCGGGATTTCTCCAACCTTCCAAAACTTTGTAAATGCTTGCAATGACGATTTAGAAAAAAAGGAGGCGCTTGTTTCAAGATAACTTTTTTTTCACTACAATCCATGTGATTAACTTTGAATACTATTTTGTGTGGTATCTTCCAAGCCTTTTCCAGAATATGGACTCACTGGTTGTGTCCACTGGAAGGATTTCTTTAAAACCATGCTACTGGCATTCATGGTATGCCGCAAACAAAAGTTGCGACAAAAGAAAAAGCCAAACAAGAATTTAATAAAAGTTGCAAATTGTAAAAAATTTATTGATACCACTGTCCAGGTGGAACTTTTGTGCATTCTCTAGTCAATAAGAACGATGACCAGATAATGTTGACAATTTTGAACGTTGACCAGATTCTGGAAATAGATAAATCTTAAACCTAAACCCCGACCTTTAAATCTAAGCTCGACATGCACTCGTGCCGCCCAATCTCCGCATACATAGCAGCACCGTTGACCCCGCAAAACCCGGGCTAATCCCCACCGCGTTCCGTGCCGCCACGGCCCCCCGCTGCGCGTCCCCGTGCACCTTGCAGCACCCCAGCAGCGTGTTCCACGCCACCACATCCGGCTGGAACGGCATATTCCTCACCACGTCCTCTGCCCGCCCGACAAACCCCGCCCGCCCCAGCACGTCCACCATGCACTTCCAGTGGTCGGGCCACGCCGCCAGGCAGTGGTCCTCGACCATGGACACAAAGAAATGCCGCGCCTGGGCGAGCAGGCCGGCATGGCTGCACGAGTTGAGGATGCTGACGTAGGTGACGCTGTCGGGCTGGACGCCCTCGAGGTGCATGTCGCGGTAGAGGAGGATGGCATATTCGGCGTGGCCGTGGTGGGCGTATCCCGCCACCAGGGAGCTCCACGTCACCGTGTCGCGGGCTCTCATGTGGTGGAAGGCGGCGCTGGCATCTCCCATGCTGCCGCAGCGCGCGTACATGCTAACCAGCGCGTTGCCCAGGGTGACATTGGTCGTGGATCCCGCGAGAATCTCCGGATTCACGGCGCATAACTCGGCGTGGATGCACCGCCCCTCGGCGAGCTTGCCCAGGCCAGCGTGGGCGCACAGGAGAATGACAGCCATGATGCAATCGGGCTTTAGAATGGAGTCCGAGATGGTGGAGGCCGAGGTGTTAGTGGAGTCCGAGCTCTTCACACTCTTTGTGTACAAACTAGAGTCCGAGCTCGCAGAGACCGAGCTCCTCAAGCCCGACTCCATGGCCTTCGAGTTCCCAGTCTTCATCTCCGAGAACAATGCGATCGCTTCCTCGTCGTATCCGTGCTGCACATAAGATCCCATCATCGCGTTCCATGACACCAAGTTCTTCCTCTCGATCCCATCAAACACCCGCCTTGCCTCCTCCAGGCTGCCGCACCGCGCGTACATGTTGATGAGCGCATTCTGGATCTGGATCTTGAGCATGAAGCTGGAGGAAGCAACGCGAGCGTGGAGCTTTCTCGCGAGGCCGACGTCCCCGACCAGTGATCCGGCATAGATTACGTTGAGCAGCACCACGCTGTCCGGCTGGATCGACTGCCCGACCATCTTGTCGTAGAGCTCGAGAGCTTTGGATCCATTGCCGTGAAAGGTGTAAGCAGTGAGCATGGCCGTCCAGGACACGACATTCTTGCCTGGGATTCTTTGAAAAATCCTCTCGGCGGCCTCTAGATCTCCACACTTGGCGTAGGCAGTGACAAGCGAGTTCTCCACGCTCAAATCCGGAGGAGAGTGCACCGCGGCGAGCTCCAGCTGCGAGTGGATCCGCTTGCACGATCGCAAGCACCCAGTGCTCGAGCAGGCACTTAGAACTCCCAGAAAGCTCACATCGTCGGGCTTGATCCCTTCCAAGTTCATACCGTGGAAGAGGCCCATCGCCGAGCAAGATTGTGCGCTCGCAGCAAAGGCTGCGATCATGCTGTTCCACGAGACCCTGTTGCGATCTTCCATCCTCTGGAACACCGAAAGTGCTTCCTCCGCGCTGCTACCCTTCGCATACATCGAAACGAGCGCATTCTGGATCGTGATGTCGCCGTGGAGGCCCAGGTCGATCACGGCGGCGTGGATCTTCCTGCCCCGATCAAGAAATTCCCTGCTGGAGCACGCAGTGATCGCCGCGACGAAGGTCACCGGATTGGGCTGGACGCGAGCTTGGATCATCCCCTCGAGCGTCTCGAGCGCCTGGCGGCAATCCCCCATCTGGGCAAATGCGGTGATCATCGCAGTCCACGACACTACATCCTTGTGCGGCATCTGATCGAACACCGCTCTGGCCTGCTCGATCGCTCCACACTTGGCATACATGTTGAGGAGCGCTGTGCCGACGAACACGCTCTTGCGGAGATCCGGGGAGAGAATTCTCGCGTGGATGGCCATGCCCAGCGCGAGATCCTTGGCGCCGGAGCACGCAGCCAGTGTGCTCACGATCACCATTTCGTTGGGTTCCACATCCATGCGCTGGAAGAGATTGATCGCCTCGCGGCAATGCCCCGCCTGCCCGTAGGCCGCGATGATGCAGCTCCAAGACACCACATCTTTCTTGGGCATCTGATCGAAGACTGCGCGCGCGTCCGCGAGGCTGCTGGTGCCACCACATTTCCTGTACATCTGGATGAGGAGATTACCGAGGTGGACGCTCCGGAGGAAGTGGCCTGTGGCGAGGATGTGATCGTGGACGCGGCGGCCGTCGGCAAGCGAGCGGGAGATGCCGCAGCGGCGGAGGAGGGATGCGTAGAGGGCCGCAGATGGCGATAGCAGCTGCGAGAGCACATCTCGGATGGATGGGAGCACTCGCTTGCTGCATTCTTTGCTCATAAGCCCTATAAGAATCCAAACAATGATATAGAAATAATTATTTAATTTTATTAGAAAATATTATTTAAAATAATGTTTATTATTACGAGTGTTCAGGATATTGGAGTAGATATATTAATTAAGGTTTAAATCCCTCTTTATATATAAGAAGTATGGTAACAGATTCTCAAAGCAACACAAAAATTATAAAACATTTTGGAGTTCAAAGTTCAAAACTAAGAGTGGAGATATTCTCCACAGATTTGAAAGAGTAAAAGGTTTAGCCACTACTCTAGCTTGTAAATGCATTTAGTGTTGAGGATGGCACAAATGGGGTATGCAAGTTTAGTGGGATGTGACAAGAGCTAAAGTTGGCATGCTGATTTGGGAAGTGATGGCCACGGGTGTTCAGATATTTAGAAAGTGACAAGAGTGAAAGCACATTGGGAAGTATATAATCATTACCATTTTAACAGACAATAAGTGAGGATATATATGGGAAACTTACTCTTGTAGCAATGTGCCTCCATTATACCACCTTAAAAAAATAGACAAAACCCAGTCAACTAAAGGGGTGGAGGAACAGATGGCTCTTGTATTTTAGGAGAGTGTACAACAATAAGATTTGCTGGTAGTGGTGCCTCCTTGACTCAATTTTACATTTGGCTTGGGGTGGAGATTTGGATATCAACATAATTTGAAAGAAATGACCATGATTACTTCTACTTCAAGATTAAGATTGGTTGAAATGCAAAACAATCACATAGAGTAGCTTGTTAAGAGGATGGCACATCTAGTTTTTATATTAGTCCCATTCAAATATAAAGAATATACATACATGTTTATCAATTCAGACCACTCATGCTTGTATATAAACTAGAGTTTTTGGGCTAATAAGATATATACATTTCTAAATGTCATGCACGCATAGTTTTATATATATATATATATAAGCAATCAAAAGCTTTTATTATGGAAAATGCTTTAATACTTTATTATCATTTAATTATATATACAAATCCATCATCTTCCATAGATAGTATTGTTGATTTATGTCTACATCTTTATAATCTTTTATTACTAATTTTTTGTCTCTAAAAGTCAAAATCAATATCTTTGTTAGTGGTCAGACTTTCCCTTAAAACATGCATTCTCTTCCATGTTAACATTAAATTACAATTTTTCTGAAGAGTTAATTCATAATATCCATTTGGAGAAACTAGTGAATTCAACATGAGTAAATAGGATCCTATCTCAAATTTTTCACCACTCATAAGTGTAGACCTGTAAATCCAACAATTATTAACAGCTGTATTTATAAGTTTTATTATAATTCACAGCAATACTCATAGGGTTATATCTTCTAGCATTTAGTAGTTTGTATTTTATACCAACATAATCCAAAGTAGCAGCTATAAGACCATAATTTCCCACTCGAGCTTCTTTTAAGATATCAAATAGAAGCTGATTAAGTTTTCCAATAATTTCTTCTCCCTGTTCATCTCCATGCCATACTACACATCCCATTAAGATTTTTACTGTATATCCATATTGTAATTTCAATAACTTTATTTGATAAAGAAAGAGTTTCAGTCCAAGTAGTATTTATATGTTTCTTCGATTTTAGTATCCATCATATCCACTAAAAGCTTTCCAATTTCATTAATATCACTTCTAGTAATAAAACCATAAAGTGTAAGAGCATCCCAATTTACATCTGCTTGAACAGTCAGATCTGCTAACCTGAGAATCAGTATTAGAACAATAGCTAGCTTCATGTTAAATACACAGAAATGTCCAAATAAAACATGGCTTTCATCTTGACTTGTTTGTGGTGGTGTTTACAGGAATAGGGTTTTATAGCAGATGAATGGATATTTCCTTATTGAAGAGGAACCAAATATGGTTATAGCATATACTTTTATTGGCCTAAAATTCACAACATCCGAGCTGATATTTACAGATCTTTGATACTCTTTGATTTACCTGAGATTCTGAAGCTTTGCTCAAGCTCATGCTTTCAGAACCTTGTATGATCCAACCATTTTGTGCACCAACAAATCAATTGTCCCATCTACAATCATAAACCTGTCACCTTTCTTCAAGGCCACCGTGTCTCGGAGCTGCCTTTGGCAGTAGAACGAGGCAGCCTCCGGCTCCAGCACGATTCTCAGGGGGATGGAACTAGACCCCCAATCCCTGCTTTCTTTGCGTACATCTCCATTTCAATGCATCACTCCAGATCGCAGGCACGGTGAGGCACCATCCTACCTCTTCCTCCTGCAAGCTCGATCCATAATTGCCGGAGATGCCTGCCAATGAACCAAATGTAATCCACGATAAGCTTCTCCACCGAAAGCCAATCCGGAAGACCTTTTAACGTGCTCTTCGCGAGCTCACCATCTTCGAGCATGTGCTTGAACTTGGTCACGAAGAAACCCAGCTCCCCTCGGTTGGAAGAAGCCTGGAGAGCGTCCGAATAGGCTTTGAGCGCGCTCCATCCCCAAGAGAAGTTCCCCCGTTTGTGAGTAGAACAAGCTGGTTTGCGTCTTACAGTAGGGCCTGCTCGCATCTGGCCAGTCATGACATCATCAGGATCAGAGCGATGAGAAAAAGGAGAACCCAGAAAACTTAGTCCCGAAATCCAAGCCCACCATCACCTTTGATTCAGCCATGACACCTTTCAGTTAATTGGAAATCTATGTTTTATTTTCTCGATTTAGCTCTCCGAGAACACACACTCTCTCTCCTAAAATTATCTGGAAAGCTGGGAAACTGTTGCTAATGCTCGATATCTTTCACTGTTTTGCAGGAGCAGCAAGAGCAACCTCAGCAGCTCCATGCTGATCTTAGCCTGCCATGGTAACGATGAGAGGCCCGGATCAGTGACGTGGGATCGGCTGTCGATTCCCCCTTCCTCACGTATGTCCAAAGGTGTTTCTGCCTAGGAAAAGCTACTTTTTGGAGATTTTTGAGACAACAGCACCACTCATACCCGAGTATGCGTTTTGGTCTGCAATGCCATCACCCTATGCCATTACACTACATTCCTGGGCCTCTTGGACCGGGGTGATATGCTTCAAGTTGGAAGCCAACTGCTTGTCAATGAGGTCTACAAGTTTTCCCACCTCCGTCTCCTTTCGTCTTTGGCTGCTTATTTCGTTTTGAATTTATAAAAACGAAGATCCCTTGATTCCCTGCCCAACCAAGCTGAACCAGGCGCTTAAGTTCCTGTTTATCGGGACCAATAACCTCTCTCTACGTTCACTGCTCGAAACAGAAAAGGAAAATGAGAAACACAGAGATGCAACGAAAGCAATGTGCAAGGAACATAGAACACATGAGAAACCCGAAATGGAGAAAAACTACTTGCAAAGAGATTTCTCATTTTCTCAATTTCTTCTTTGTGTTGATGGTGCCTTTCACCCCCCATCTCTATGGAAGATGCACTCAGCTCAACGCAGTAGAGCTTCTCAGGCTGGTGGTTCCTGCCAAAGTTGGGCCGCTGTGCAAAATGCTCATCATCTCAGACTAGCTAGGCATGATTCAGGCTTGAATTCAGGTATAGATTAGCCACCTGATCATGAGTGGGATTGTTAAAGGTTGAAATGCTGTAGCATCTAATTATGCCCACGTGGCAGTAGTTTTTATATATATGTACCCATTCATATATAGTTGAAATAGAGTTCTTCCTCCTCATGTATGTCTTTCCACTGCTAACATAGTGCCACTCGGTTTTGGTACCTGTTGTCTCCAGAATCTCCAAGAAATGGTATGGCTTAGTTCCAGGATGGTGAGTACAAGTTTGAGTTGAGTTATGCAATCCAAGTGGCACCAAACATAGATCAAATGCAATGAGTGGCTTGAATCTGTGCAAAATTTGCAAATTCTAGCTCCTTCTGGCTACAGGGATGCATAGCAAAAAACATGGGGGGCTGGATTTTGCAAACTAGCTATGCATAGATCTGTTTACTTTGAGATGTGAAATTGCTCCAAAGTACATCATTGATCCAGGCTGTAAGAGGCTAATGGAATATGGTTTTGACATGAAACATAGAGCTTAGTGTCAATTTACTTTATAATGTTTGTGTTATATGGTAGTGGCCAAAGCAAAAGCCAAACTAATATAACATGTTTAAACTAGAAGCTCCAATTCAAAAAGTTGAGAGTGGGAGTGAACTCTCAAATAATTGTTCAAGGAACAAATACAAATTAAGAGTAACTCTTGAAAAAGGGAAAAGAGAATCATCAACACATGGTAAATATTAAAAGTGTTAAGATTAACTTTGAGATAGAGTTCAAGAAGGAGAAGGATGTGAGACACAAAATCCCTAGGCCCCAAAGTGGAGCCGAAAGAGTGCCATGTGGTAGTGGCCGAAGCGAAAGCTAAACGAGTGTAACACATTTGGACTAAAAATTCTGATTTGAAAGATCGAGAGCGGGAGTGGAACTCCTAACAACATGCTCGAGGAACAAGCATGAAATAAGCACTAAGTGAGTCTTTAGAAAAGGGACACGAGATGAACCCGAGATGGACCCGAGATGGACCTGAGATGGAGTCTAAGATGGACCTGAGATGGAGTCCGAGATGGAGTCCGAAATTGAGATGGAGGCCCGAGATGGAGTCCGAAGTCGAGATCGAGACTGAGGCCGTGACCGAGACCGAGACCAGGACCGAGACCGAAACCGAGATCGGGACTGAGACCGAGACCGAGGCCGAGGCCGAGACTGAGCCCAAGCCTGAGTCCAAGTCTGAGTCCAAGTCCAAGTCCGAGTTTGAGTTCAAGTTCGAGTCTGAGGGGGTGAAAGCCCAAAGCGTTCGTCTTCCAAACCCTAGGGGGTTTGGCGAGCTCCAAAAGTATAGTAAGGGGGAAGACTCTAGTGGAGCCAGTTTGGCCAGGAAAGGCTAGTTTTTCCCAAGAAGGTTGTACTCAGGTGTTGGGTGATAGAATAACCACTGGGAAGTCCAAAGCTAAAGTGAATACAAATTGACAAGCAGGGTAGTTTGGTGAAGTGTTCAGAAGCTAGCTCTAGTTCCCTTAGGAGATCGAATGGTCGATGCTCCTAGTTCAAGTATGGGTGGCACTACCTACTTGGATACCTGGCATGGCTTAACGAAACCTCGCTCTAAGCCCATGGCTAGAGCACCCAAAGGTGGAAGGCGGGAAAAGTACCCATGAGGCTCGCGTAGGGCCATGGTGTTCCGAAATGTTGTCCCAAAAGCCTAGATTGTGGAAAGGAAGAGGAGTAATCCTCTAGTGTAGTGACCAAAGATACAGTTGGGTGGTGTCCCAGAGGACCATGGGACTTAATGGTCGGGCCTGTGGGCTTCGATCCAGTGGTAGTGTTGGTGAACATGGCTATGGGCAGAAAAGGATATGGTGGGGACCGGAAAAGGGATATTAGGGAAGGCTATTCCCATGTCTGTGGGCATCCTAAGGATGCTAAGGGGTGGATCTGGGATGATCACTCATAAACGGATGACCTAGTCTTTGAGAGACGGGACTGTGATGTAGGTGGTGTCAGACCACTGGTGTGACCAAGGTGAATGGGCATGGCCTTAGTGTAACGGGTTGATATGTCAGTGGTACCTTGGGGTGTTGGTCATGGGATTGGACACGTGGAACACTAGACCAAGTGCAACAGTTGAGTGGCATGTATGCCATTTTTGAAGCTAGCAAGTCCCTAAGTCCAAAATAAGACTTATAGAGGTTGTGAGTGAGACTCTTCCAAATGGTCGGAGGTGTGGTTAAGTGACTAAAGTAAAATGGAAAATTTAGTTGCTTATAACTTGATATCGAAGTTGTTCTTTAGTCCAACTTTTATTGGTGCTCAAGTATATCACCACTAGTGTCGGCATTGGAAGGTCCTCAGAGTGGACCTATCCTTGAGGAGTAGCAAGTTGGGAAGACATGGCTCTCCACTACAATTCAGGTGTGAACTTGTAGGTGAGGTGGTGGATAGAAAAGAGCCAATAATGGAACGACTTTGGGATCTTGGGAACAGTGCAAGGTTTTCCTCATTGAGTTTAGGATGTAATCTAAATGAGTGTTTGACTCAGCTAATTGGCTAATGTAGTTGTGGTGAACAACTATAATTAGGATCATGGGGAAGATAGAAACTCCAAAACGATAAAAGAGCCACAAAATTACCCTTATGAAGTTGAGGCTGGTGCTCATGAATTTGAGACTAGAATTAATGACCGTGGGAGGTCAAATGTGGATGAGGACATAAGTCCTTGGAATGGTAGCTGGGCTACCTTGAATAAATACTGGAACAACACCAGAAGTTGGGGGTGTGCTTAGAGGATGAGTCAATATTCTCATCATATGGATGGATAGTCCTAACGAGCGAAGGTAGCCCACAATTATAAAAAAATAGTCAAGTGTTGGAATAACACTTATAATGGTGGTCTTGGTAAGTAGGACATGAATACAAGAAGTTGTATTCCAATGAGTTGGCACTTCAAAAGTAAGACCTTATAGGTTGGGGGATTAAGAAAAGTCCAAAAGGCTAAATGACTTAAGTGGAGTCAAGGAATAGTCCTAAATGACTGATGGAAGCATTTGGACTGAGGTGTGTTGTGCCCCACAGGGGATGGGGAGGATCATAAGATCCAAGTATGAGAACAGTGGGTATCTCATGAGTGGTAGAATATGCCATATTAAAATCATGGGAAAAGTGTTCCAAGAAGAAGCAACTTTGATGTAGAGTTGTGTGCGAACACTATGGTGTAGTGCTAATGGATAGTTGGCATGAGAAATGACTAGGTTGGTTTTGGCAAAAACCTAGACACAAGTGCAAAGTGTCATAAAGGTAGACTCATAGAGTCAATGGTGTGAAGACACCAAATGTGCCAAAGTGTAATACCTTGAAGTTATGTTGATGGGTTCATGAGAACCCTTTGCCAAGGGAATCCCAATGGAAATAGGAATGGCATAGCCTAAGTTGGAAGGCATGTGGTAGAGTGTGGTGACCCAGATAATGATAGAGGTGTAGAAGCACTAGGAATGAATTGTAGGGTTTGACAATTATGAGGCAACTAAGTAAGAGGTGCAAAGTAATTGGTTAAATGGGTAGAAGGTAGCTACTCAAGACTTTTTAATGGCATAAAAAAGTTAAATATACCCTTATCGGGGATAAATTACTTATGTTGCGATATAGTAAGTCAATGTTGTAAAAAGAAAATGCTCATTATTAAGGAGGCCATTATTGGGACACCCAAACACTCTAGAACACCAAGAGGTGGTGTTTAGTGTCGCAAAGGCAATAGATAATGCCCAAGGGACTAAGTCCCTAGCGAATGATGGATAGAAGGTGCTATCCAAACGTCCAAGGTTGCAGAGACAAGAGAAGACTATCTACCCGAATTTGACAAAGCCAAAATGGAATTGTGGCAAGGCTAGCGATGGGCATATAAAAGCCCATAAATAGCAACGTTAATCCCGGTGTGTGGGATTATAAGTTGAGCATACCCGGATTAAGGAACCATTCCCTAGGCTATCGGGTAGGTTCATCCCTAAGAATACTTGCTACGGCATAACAAAAAGTGCAAAACTATCCTCCTAGTCTTGAGGAGAATAATTGAAGAAAATGTGTGAGGCCAAAAGCAAGTAATAAGAGGATAGAACCAAACCATAGGAATCGAATTGCATAACCAAGGGTGGTTATGCCAGTTAGGAGTGGAGAATCAAGTGGGTGCTCAAGCATGTTGTTACTAGCAACCGTGATGCCATGGAGAGTCTAAAGTATGGAATTATCCATGTTAGACCATATGACAATTTAAAAGCTTCCGAAAGGAGAGGCCTTAGCAAGCTAAGGGACAGAGAGTTCCCTCAAAGGTTCCTAATGACACTTTTAGGTAGCTTAGTACCTAGAAAGCCAAGTGTAAATGGTTCATAAAACGCGCGAAATCAGAACGGCGCAACAGAAGCGTGGCTTTGAAGTTTGCCATAACGCAATGCTATCAAGGTTGGGGAAGCAATTCCCAAGTGCTCAAAGGGATGGCTTTGAATGAAAGTCGATGGTCAAGGGCTTTCCCGCTTGTGTATGAAACCATGTTACGTTGGTCGGATGACTTGCTAAGTGAAATTGGCAAGTCATGGGAACAAATACCCTAGTTGAAGGAGCTAACTTCAAAGGGGTGGCCCATGGGGCCAAGCATGGAGGAGTCCATGTATGATCACAAATTTGTCAAGTGAGAGGACTTAGCAGTGTGGAGGAACTAGGTTCCTAAGTTGTGATCTGTAGTGCGTTTTAAGTATAAGTTGGTGCACCGGCGTGGAGAGTCACGCTAGGCATCCTATGCGATGCCATTCGTAGATGCATATACGGAGGTTGGGTTTGAGTCTCGACCCTGTAGTGCTTGGGTTCGAGTCCCAAATCACTAGGGTGTGGTGATAGTTTAGAATATGACGACACTCATTTTTCGGTGGTCATGGACTCTCAGTGAGGAGGCTGGTTTGGGCACACCGCCAAGCAAGGGATGCCTCAGTGTCATGATGCACAGTTAGATTGCTTAATGCAAAAGCTCGGCATATATAACTTGAACACTTTGGTGTAAGTGGCACCAAGGATGTGGTGAGTGAGATGGGGACACCTAATCTCAATTGCTAGGGACCCTTAGCCGTAAGGGTTGACTTGGGTGCACCGCCAAGTGTGGGGGATGCCCTCGGGGTCATGATTAACAACTTGAAGGTCTAGAAGACCAAATACTTTTTGGCAACTCTATTAAGGTGCCAAGGTGAGATCACTAGGTGATCTTGTAGCTAAATAAGGACAAGGTCCTTAGTTGGCTAAGGAATGAAGTTCTTGGTTCAAAGTGTTGATTTGAACTGTTTATGATGGTATGGCTTGGTCAAGATGACCAAGTGGGAAGAGCACCTAAGGAAAATAAACTGTGTCCATGTGATGGTATAGTGAGTTCGAGGAAAGTAGTCTCTATAAGAGACCCATAGGAGGGTCACTAAATTGGGCAATGAATAAAGTTATAATAGAAAATGATAAAGAGATATACTAGGGGTAAACACCCTTTAGACTTGGCAAAACAAAGTCTTTGTTATGGAACTGAAAGAATACTTCGAGAATGGAGGTATCAATTCGATGTTGTTGGGTGCAACAATCAAGGATAGGAGCAAAAGACTAGTGGCTAAAAAAAGAGCCATGGGAATCATGGGAAAGAATCCAAAAGGCAAAGTTAGGCTAAGAACACTAATGTGTTAGATGCTAACAAATTGTAGGAAAAACAATGTGTTTTCAATGATGGATTCCCAATTGCTCCGATTTGGCGAAAGTGGAAGCTCCAAGGGAGGGAGCGGTATGATAGCCAAATGATAGAGCCATGGACAGCCCTAACACAAATTATGATAACTGGAACTTAGTGCTTAAGATGGCATTAAATAAAAGAGAGGATGATTGTGCCCTCAAGTAGAGAACTTCTTAGGATGGGGAAATGAAATTATACAATATGTGCAATGCAAGGTGTTGGAGACACCTAGGAAATTGACTTTGAGAAGTCAAAAGTAAAAGCTCCAAAGTGCAAAGATTATATTGATGCAAACTAAGATTACTTGAGAAGGAATAGTGGGATTGAGATACAGACGGTGTCTCTAACAAGTTAGCAAGAACTAAACCAAAAACCACCACAAGTGGTCTAACCAGTCTTTAAGTTGGAGAGACTATGCTCTTTAAAGGATGGGCAAGGCATGGTGAGCCTTTGGTATCAGACCATTGACGAATATTGGCGAAGTGCCAAGAATGGAAAGGGTTATACATGTTAGTATTACTTTATAAAATAGTTTATCCTTCAATGAGGACATCGAACTTTGTCTATGTGTGGTGGAGTTGTAAGACACAAAATCCCTAAGCCCCAAAGTAGAGCCGAAAGGGTGCCACGTGGTAGTGGTTGAAGCGAAAGCCAAACGAGCGTAACACGTTTGGACTAAAAGCTCTGACTTGAAGGGTCAAGAGCAGGAGTGGAACTCCTAACAACATACTCAAGGAACAAGCACGAAGCAAGTAATAAGTGAGTCTCTAGAAAAGGGACACGAGATGGACCCGAGATGGAGTCTGAGATGGACCTGAGATGGACCCAAGATGGAGTCTGAGATGGAGTCCAAAATGGACCCGAGATGGAGTCCGAGATGGACCTGAGATGGAGTTCAAGATGGAGTCCGAGATGGACCCGAGATGGAGTCCGAGATGGAGTCCAAGATGGACCCGAGATGGAGTCCGAGATGGAGTTCAAGATGGACCCAAGATGGAGTCTGAGATGGAGTCCAAGATGGACCCGAGATGGACCCAAGATGGAGTCTGAGATGGACCCGAGATGGAGTCCGAGATGGACCTGAGATGGAGTCCGAGATGGAGTCCGAGAAGGACCCGAGATGGAGTCCGAAGTCGAGATCGAGACTGAGATCGAGACCGAGACCGGGACTGAGACCGAGACCGGGACCGGGACCGAGACCGAGACCGAAGCCGAGGCCGAAACTGAGCCCAAGTCCGAGTCCGAGTTTGAGTTTGAGTTTGAGTCCGAGTTTGAGTCCGAGTCTGAGTTCGAGTCTGAGGGGGTGAAAGCCCAAAGCGTTCGTCTCCTAGACCCTGGGGGGTTTGGCAAGCTCTAAAAGTATAGTAGGGGGAGGACTCCAGTGGAGCCAGTTTGGCCAGGAAAGGCTAGTTTGTCCCAAGAAGGCTGTACCCAGGTGTTGGGTGATGGGATAACCACTAGGAAGTCCAAAACTAGAGTGAATACAAATTGACAAGTGGGGTAGCTTGATGAAGTGTTCAGGAGTCGGCTCTAGTTCCCTTGGGAGATCGAATGGTCGATGTTCTCAGTCCAAGTGTGGGTGGCACTACCTACTTGGATACCTGGTGTGGCTCAATGGAACCTTGCTCTAAACCCATGGCTAGAGCACCCAAAGGTGGAAGGCAGGGAGAGTACCCATGGCTCACATAAGGCCATGGTGTTTTGAAATGTTGTCCCAAAGGCCTAAACTGTGGAAAGGAAGAGGAGTAGTCCTTCAGTGTAATGACTAAGGATATAATTGGGTGGTGAGGAAGTCCCAGAGGACCATAGGACTTAGTGGTCGGGCTTGTGGGCCTCGATCCAATGGTAGTGTCGGCGAACATGGCCATGGGCAAAAAGGGACATGGTGAGGACCGGAAAAGGGATATTGGGGAAGGCTATTCCCATGTTTGTGGGCATCCTAAGGATGCTAAGGAGTGGATCTAGGATGATCACTCATGGACAGATGACCCAGTCTTTGAGAGACAAGATTGTGATGTAATGTGAGACACAAAATCCCTAGGCCCCAAAGTGGAGCCAGAAAGGTGCCACATGGTAGTGGCCGAAGCGAACGCCAAACGAGCGTAACACGTTTGGACTAAAAGCTCCGACTTGAAAGGTCGAGAGCAGGAGTGGAACTCCCAACAAAGTGCTCAAGGAACGAGCACGAAGCAAGCAATAAGCGAGGCTCCAAAAAGGGACCCAAAAAGGACCAACACATGATACGTGGAAGCATCTGAGATGGACCTGAGTTGGAGTCTGAAGTGGAGTCCGAGATGGACCCGAGTTGGAGTCTGAAGTGGAGTCTGAAGTGGAGTTCGAGATGGACCCAAGTTGGAGTCCGAAGTGGAGTCCGAGATGGACCCGAGTTGGAGTCCGAAGTGGAGTCCGAAGTGGAGTTCGAGATGGACCCGAGTTGGAGTCTAAAGTGGAGTCTGAAGTGGAGTTCGAGAAGGACCCGAGATGGACCCAAGATGGATCCAAGATTGAGTCCGAGACGAACCTGAAATGGAGTCTGAGATGGAGTCCGAGATGGAGTCCGAGGTGGAGTCCGAGGTGGACCCAAGATGGATCCGAGATTGAGGCCGAGATAGACCCGAGATGGAGTCCGAGATGGAGTCCGAGAAGGACCCGAGATGGAGTCCGAGGTCGAGACTGAGACCAAGACCGAGATTGGGACCGAGACCGAGGCCGAGGCCGAGTCCGAGTCTGAGTCTGAGTCCAAGTCCGAGTTCGAGTCTGAGAGGGTGAAAGCCCAAAGTGTTCATCTCCCAGACCCTGGGGGGTTTGGTGAGCTCTAAAAGTATAGTAAGGGGGAGGACTGCAGTGGAGCCAGTTTGGCCAGGAAAGGCCAGTTTGGCCAGGAAAGGCCAGTTTGGCCCAGGAAGGCCAGACCCAATGTTGGGTGATGAGCTGCCCACTGGGAAGTCCAAGACTAGAGTGAACACAAATCGACAAGTGGGGTAGCTTGGTGAAGTGTTCAAGAGCCGGCTCTAGTTCCCCCGAGAGATCGACTGGCCGATGCTCCCAGTCCAAGTGTGGGTGGCACTACCTACTTGGATACCTGGTGTGGCTCAATGGAACCTCGCTCTAAGCCCATAGCTAGAGCACCTAAAGGCGGAAGGTGGGGAGAGTACCCACGGGGCTCGCGTAGGGCCATGGTGTTCCGAAATGTTGTCCCAAAGTCCCAAATGGGGGAAAGGAGGAGGAGCATTCCTAAGCTCTATTTCGTTAAAGTGGGATTTATTCAGTAAAATGGGACTAGATACAAATTTTCAAGTATTTGAAAATGACGTGAAATTATATGTTTTTTGTCCAGGGGCTAGACATATCTGGGGCATGGTGACTAGCGCAGTGACTTTGTGTTTAGACTGAGTCCATCTGGTTGTATAATAAATCTCATTGTCAAGGTGAACAAGCTGAATCTGAAGCTAAAGAAGAGCGATGGCATGCGCGCACACACTATTTGTTTGTTCATTGAGCGTGTGGTGAGCTTTCCAAGATGAACGTCATTCCTATTAGCCAGACATATAACTTAATGGTGAGAACATTTAGATATTATTCAATGTTATCTTTTTCTAACGAATCTAATTGTGAAGGTGTAGCAAGAGGCATTGCTAGTCTGGAGAAGTCATTTAACTCATTTGACCCTTAGTGTATTTTCATGAAACTAAATAACATTCATATTATTAAGGAATTTCTCTAGTACCTTTTTTTTACGACATAGAAGCTTGCATTTCTTTCAAAGGTGATTTAGTAAAAGGCCTGAGGGCACATGCCATTCTATTTCTCAGACTGGTATTAAGATATATTAGTGCAAAGGGAAAAAAGTATTTGGTGATCAGGTAAATGGCATGAGGGCACACGCCATTATAAGCCTAAGTGCTAGTGGACACCTCCTTTTTGGTACTCTCAGCGGTACTATCATCCTTCTCCAGGTCAGTTGTTTTGCTTTGGATTGTTGTCTCTGACGTTACTGGGGCGTTCTCAATAGTTGTTAATGTTGTCGTTTGTTCAGAAAAATGATCACCTGGAGTATAGTACGGGGAGTTTGGAAGACTTATATATTCTACATCTTCACCTATCTCCTTCTCCGTCTCCTTTTCTGCCTCACTTACAAATTTTGTGCTTGCCATGAGAACGCTCTTCACCCTAAAATATGGAGTTCGTTGTGTTATAAAAGGAAACCAACACACACGCTGCAAGGGAATGATGGTACATAAAGCACGTAAGCCCACAATATGGGTTTATGTGCCATTAATATGGGCCACACGCCATATTATTAGATTTATGCACGTGTGATTGGTAAATGCATATGTCACATCATCTTTGTTTTACCTCACACACTATATCAGGCCTAATGAACCATATCACATGTGCGCACATGCTATATATATGGAGAAGTATTATGCAAGGATAGAAAAATTCAATGCATGATTGTGGAGAGCAATGGCATGAAGCCACATGCTAAATAACATTTTAGAGAAAGAATTAAAATAGAAACATGCAAACAGTACTGAGTGGACCAAGACTTAGAAGTGCACAATTGAATGAGGTATTTCTAATAAATATTTCACTCACCTCATATAGGAATGGCTACCACTCTCAAATGGCGTATCGCCTCATGCCATCACCTCACAATTTGTTATAACAATCCGATGAATTCATATTCGGCTTGTTCACCTTGAACTTAAGTAAGATTTGCTAGAACAACTAAGAATTTATACTTGTTATTTGTATCATCTCACCTAGGAATGGCGTAAGGCCACATGCCATCACGCCTCCTCTGATTCAGATTCGGATTGTTCACCTTGAAATAAAATACATTAGAAACTTAGTAAAGGAATATTAATGAATCTCACTTTGAACCCGGGTTATGAATGCTCTTGCTGCATCTCTTGCATGGTCTGGCAAGGTGATGGTGGCACTCTGCTTCCGCATCCAACCATGCACAACATTATCCACCAATATGCTCATGCTGGGATCCCTTGGATTCAGCACCCATCTCTTTTCTAGGCAATCCTTCGTATATCCGGAACTTGGCTTGAACCACTCCACAGTTACATTGAAGGAGTTAGTTTCTGCGTCCTCCTCTACATCAGTGATGCAGCGCCCCACCCATATCATTTGTTTTTTATTACTGGGTCTGACAAGCATGACCATTCCTTTGCAGACCGGTACTGGATTGAATGCTGAATCCGGCTTCTTGTTCCTCGGCCCACAATAGTGATCCTCAACATCGTTATCTATCACTGCATTTCCAGAGGACATTGTTCCGCTACTATCTGGTGCTCTGGGTTCTGGCCAAAAGGACTCTTCCAATTCTTCATATACAACCGGCCCATTTTGGATAGCAGATATAATCTTCTCCTAGTATTCGAGCAAAGGCTTGCACCTCTGAAAATAGGATTCTCCACCAAACACCAACCCCCTCTTCCAGAAGGCAATATGTTGTCTAATCCCGGCCACTATACTTTCTTGGTCTTTGAGTCCATCCGGGTGCATCGGTCGTGGGGAACCCTGAGGAATCATAGGTTCCCCAGTTATGGGATCTCTCTTGAAGAGTTCAATGCCGTCCACTGGCAGCCACACTGTGTCCCATTCTCTCATCTTGTACCTCATCACTAGAGCACCGTCATGCATGCTGAAATGAAACTGAAGAGGCTTGGAGTGGCCAATCAGCGTTTCGGATCCGTCCCTGATGTAGCTTCTTACAAACCCCTTAAAGTCTGGAACCTCTATCACAAGTGCAGCTTCAACAGTGCCTTTGATGCAATTTTGGAATTTATCGTAGAGTTGTGGGAGGGTGAGGACATTGGATCGCCGAAGGGACTCGGCTAGGTGACTGAACATGGCATCGACGTCTTCATGAGTGTGCCCAACCATGAGAAAGCCAAGTGTAACCGTTTCAAATATGCCTTTGGCAACAAGCATCGCCAAGTACGCAAAGACGTACATGTTTTTGTTCTCACTGCCAGCATTGTCTGATTGGAGCAGAAGATGGGGTGGAAGGCCACATCGGCCGCAAGAACTTCCTTGAGATTCTACTTCGTTTGGATGAGGCTGTGCATTCACCGGGCGACCAGCCTCGTCGGAATGGCATGAGGCCTCACGTGATAACCCTACAATCTGACGGCCAACATATTCACTGGGATGGCATGGGGCCCCACGCGATACTGCAAGCCTTTGCTCCTCCTCCAGCTGAACTCTGTATGGGGTTCGATCGACAAGGGCCTTATGCAAGGGTTGGCCGTTCAGCTCAGTCTGCGCACTTTGCAGAGACCTTAAGTGTTTTGCTAGGGACGCAATCATCATGTTTGCACCCTCGCCACCCCATAGAGGTACAAAGAAGTTCCCATAGTTCTGGGCACCATGCCCATGAGCGATTATGCCAAACAGAGACACAGGCAGCTGCATGGATGAAGAGATTGCCTTGGGGGCAGGATTGAGTCGAGGTAAGCACGTCTTTTTCTAGCCCATTTTGTTGTGGATGATGCAGAGGTAAGAGTCAGGTCTCTCCATGGAGAGAATCCTGTTATGATAATATGCAGTCTTGCAGCTTCTCTACTCGATGTTGTGGTCGAGCCGCCTTCTAACCAACGTCTCTCGCTCTTGAGCGATGCAAGAATTCTTCGACAAAGCCATTTTGATAGCAGTGCACTCGTCACACTTTGAAAAGCTGGAGTACTTTCCTATACTCACATCCCTGAACCTGTTACTCCACAATCTACTAAATCTAGATTGGCTCAGCTTCCTGTAGCCATTACTCTGGAGTTCCCGATTCACATCTTCCAATATGGCCCCCTTGGTATACATGGAAGGGAGAACTCGTTGGGTGTCTCGAGTTCCATCTTCCAAGAGGCGGGTTTTATGTGGTTGTTGCTCGCTACATGTCTCGACAAACCTCTTGAAGATTGCCTCTCCATATACAACATGACCCCTGGTTTTGTGAGTGCCGTCGTTCCCATGGACTGCCTGTTGAACCCTTTGTTCCTCGAACTCAGTTTTGATTCTGTAGAATGTGGTTCGAGGGATTCCATAAATGATTCTCTATGCCTTCATGCAGACCAAACCCTTCTGGAAGACCATGCCCCCCACCTGATGTTCTGAAGCATCAACAGATGACCATAATGCCTTATACACAAAATTGCGAGCTGCCTTCTAGGACAATGTCTTGTATCTTGCTCTCTCCTCTTCAATAGCATCCCAATCAACATGTTGACAGCACCTCCTCTTGCAACAAGCAACTGTCGAGACCATTCGAACCTCCATCGCCATTTTCTGCCTTTTCGGTTCGTTGCTCAAATCCCTTTGGCTGCGCTTTAGGAAGGTGTACTTTCTTTTCCCATGAAAAGATGTTCTGTCATCAATTGTAGTGGTGTTTGATTATGAATCCTTCACATTCTCAAACACTAAGTGCCTCAATTTCCACCGCACAATGCTTCCAATAGTCAGATTGTTTTCTTTTGTGTCAACAACCTCTAAAATCGCAACTCCAATATCATCCCAGCCCAATTCTTGATTAGCAACTGCATCTCTTGGATCGACAACTGTGGCTAAGCCCTCAGCTACCACCTCCCCCTCGGGGTTGTTTAGAAACACCTTTGCCTGAATCCATGTACCACGGTTCTTAAGATCCACGAAGGGAACATGCGTCGCACTTGCGGAGGCCATTCTGAAAGTGCAGAAAAGAAGTTAAGACCATACAAAAAATGATTGGAGAATGGCCTAAATCATAACATACCAAACAACCTCAATAGCATGAGGCCACATGCCATTATTCAAACATGCTATTGACACCCACGTGAAATTTCGCATTCACAAAATTGGCATGAGGCCTCATGCCATCTTGATATACACACAGCTGTAGGCAAGTAAAAACATACATGACAATACGCTAGCCATGAAATTGCAAGGGCCCAAGATGGCATGTGGCCTCATGCCATTTCTAAATGTGGTCCTAAGCCATTCCATGTTGAACATACCAGGAAGCACAAGTGCCGAATATCAAGAGGAAGCGGTAGCCACACCAAAGACAATGCCGCTCGCAACACCGCAACTACTCGTAGCGCCGCTCGCAACACCGCAACTGCTCGTAGCGCCGCTCGCACAAACTGCCACTCGCATAAACTGCCGCTCGCAATGCCGCAACCGCTCGTAGACGCATAAACCACAGCTCACAACGCCGCTTACACAAGCAGTGCTCACTGCGCTCAGCGGAACCAAGAACACGGTGCACAAAAATGATAGACCTAGGAATGAGTTCGAGAATTCAAAAATAACACACGCTTGAACGTCACATCAAATCCTCTGACAAACCAGATCTTATGATTCCTCTGACAAATTTCAAACTGAGTAGCTTCTAGACTTTGCTGTCGGACGTTGAACTTTGTCACATCATGTCCTTGCCTCGATCCAGCTGTGCCATGTCAGTGATTCGAACTTTGCCATGCCATGTCAGCGATCCGCGCCAAGATTATTCACCGTGTAAAGGAATAATTATGCTGTGTGTGTACGTCCATTTATGGCAATATAAGGCCACACGCCATTCAAAGAATAATGCTAGTCGAGCATTTTTTGGTGCATTTTTGGGTTCAAAATTGCATGAGCCCACACGCTATAAAGTTTACCTATACCAAAAATAGAAACAGCTTTATTTACTTGGGAATTTAAGTGGTTGAGGCATTTTTAAACTTACAAACACATGCCCTACTTACATTCCTTTGGTTGCTTAAAATTCAAAAATATTATAAACCTTTCTTTTTGCATTTTCAATGTTTTCAATTATGGTTTTTGATTTTTGCAGGACCAGCCTAGTAATCTATTTGCATCCCATCATATTTATAACTAGCTTTCGTTTGTCCCCTTCGCTAGCTTGAGATACATCTGCTCGGCATCTGCCTCTTACAGCATTTGCCCAGAAAGGGCATCTTTCTTCACGCAGCATTTGCCACATGTTTAGGGTTTAGGGTTTAGCAATTCAATAGCTTGATAAACATGCAAATACAAAACTTGATGCAAAATCCTTTGATATGTCACAATGCCCCTAGGACCATAAACACATTTCAATAGAGAGGGTCCTTTCATTTCATAACTCCTTACGTAGATCTTGGTGAAACCAGAGTTAGTGAAGTTAGTTTCTTGTGATCCCGCATCTGATTGTGATGTCCCTTTGCAGTGTCGATGGAAAGGTCAATGCACACTAAACTGTAGAATCTTGGAGCAAAATAACGGTCGGATCTATGGCAAATGCCCCTGAAACATTGTAAGGCTTGTGTGGTCTCATGTGGTGTCTGATCGAGATGCTTCTTTGCAGGGTCATCAAGAAGGACATTGTATACCATTCTTTATTTAGTTAAACATCTGGCATTTTTGGAAATACAAGATGCTTTGGAATATCCAATCATGCATGGTATAAATATAGCGAGGGTATTAAATGATATCCCAATCATGATCTTTCTTTTGGATTTCGCATGCATGCAGTCCGAGGAATGATGACGTTGCGGATTTCTTTTGGATTTCACGTGCATGCATGCGCGCGGCGATCCAGAAATTAATGGTGGCGCCCAAGTCCGAGGAATGATGACGTTGCGGGATTACCAACCGTCGTGACATTTCGCGCGTGTGAGGTTAGGTTTTGCATCGTACTCACGCTCGCACACTCGCGCTCGCATCGCGCTCCCACTCGCGATCACACTCACATTCGCGTTCATCTACCTTCTCTACAGGTTTCTCGTGTGCATCAGCATCCACTCGCGCTTGCATCACACTCGCGCTCGCATCACGCTCGTGTGCATCGGCTTCCACTTCAAGACACACCCAGTTTGTAACTTCGCCGCCAACTCCGCCGCCCACTCCGCCACCCACACGCAGCCCACTTGGCGTCCCGGGAGATTTCAGCGCCACTCTCCAACTGTAAGTGGCAGAGTAGCCTTGCTGCTACGATCCACTGCACACATAGTGCACATTCGCCAGCGAGTCCGGCCTCGATTGTCACGCCTCCATTCGGCTTCAAATGGTAAGTCTTTTAGGCCAAGTAGAAAATGGCATAAGGCCACATGCCATTCAGTAGCAACATTGGCATGCACCGATTGGGCTCTCGAGTGTAGTCCGGTTACAGATGGCGTGTAGCCTCACGCCATCTTAGGATGCAGCCTCAAGACATCTGATGCAGTAGTGGTGAATGGCGTGTGGCCTCACGTTATTTTCAGCTGCTAGCTTTTCATCTGTCAACTCTAATTGTTATGCATTTCTAAACAGGCGAGGAATTGCGTTCTTCTTCCAGCCATTGTCAATGTGGATGCAGAGAAGGGGGAGGAGCTCACCAGTTGGACTTTCGGGATGGAAGGCGAGGATTTGAGGCTGTACAACACAGATGGTGGGAGAAAAGAATGCATGGGGATCCTCATCCAAGTGACAGACACTCCATGCAGTTCCATGCAAGAATATGGACTGGCATTTGTGGTAGAGACAGCGTTCACCTTCAAGATCCACCTTGCACATCCTAGCGGCTTCCCGGAGGGGGGCAGCGGCTATGAGGAATTCCTAGAGGGAGCTAGGGAGAGGTTGTCCAGGAGGCCCACAATTTCAAAGACGCTGCGGGTCTATGAAGATCACATGGAATCCACGAACCTCACCTACAGCGATGTTCAAAAACTATATTCCAACATTGAGCCGTTGAGAGTGCCTCCAGTTCGCGAAGCGAAGGGGAAGGGGGTCGATCTGGAAACTACCCCAAAGTAGAAAAGGGTGGTCAAGCTCAAGCCGACGTCCGACTCTGCTGCTCCAAAAAAGAAGCTACTCGGTGATGCCATTGCCTCGGGTTCGAACACTACACCCACCAAAAAGAAGAGCCGCAAAGAGCAGAAAGAGCAAGAAGAGGCAGCAAAAATCGTCACAGATAATAGTACTTGTTACTATTCCAACAAAGTATATACAATCGACGTGAGCTGTATCGATATCCAAAGCAAATACAACCACAGGCTAGTATCTGATGAGTGGGTGGAGAAACTGAAGCAGAAGATGCTGGCAAGTCCAGTAACACCCGACATCGTAGACGTGATCCCCTACTACCGAACAATGAAGGGCGAGACGAGGTTTCCAGACTTGATCAATAGGAAGGTGTTGGACGATCAGAACATCCGGTTTTATGCCGTCTCCGGGCAGCATTCTAGCTTGGCGATGCAAGAGATAGTTGTGGATATTATGGTGGGCGAAGAGGTGAAGAAAGTCTTCAAGACAAGAGTTGTCCGCCTGATAAAAGGCAACTCGCCCCTCCGATCTATCATATACATCTCCCACGCGCAGAATGTCAAGCAAGAAACGTACTACAAATCGAGTCTGCACGAGACATTGGCACGAACACGGAAGCTCTAGGTTCAACTGAAGAAGCCACAAAAACCAGGACAAGGACGTGCACTAGCAACTAGCGCCTGGCAGGTAAGCCTCGTTGCATGTGGCATAGCATGTGGCCTCACGTCATTTCCATTGTAGGAATTCTCGAGTCTTCTCTCGAAAACACTGGGGGTCAATGACACACTCAGCATCCATAACATTCTACTCGCGACAAAAGTTGTTTTTGACAAATGGGTAGATGTGCTGAGGAGGTACCATGACGGGGAGTTGCTAAACTCAATGGGTGTGGAGAACGGCCGGAAGCCCAATGATTTGAAGCTCAACGCCTTGCATTTCTCGTGGTCTCTAGACAACGACGACCTTCTGACAGTGGCTAATGCTCTTCTACGTGGTGAGGTAGTCTTCAACAAGACCAAAATGACTCCCGGCCATATTGTGACATACGAGGACTTGTGCACGACTCTGAGAGCTCGTGCGCTATTGAAGGATTGGATCTTCGAGCAAGTGGCCGTGGAGAGGGTGAGCATCGACACCACGCAAGAGATGATGGAAGAACTGGAGTTGTCAAATGAAGACATCGACGAGTACGTGAAGGGGGCCCCCAAGTTCATCGATCTGCTGCGGGATGCCACGAAAAGTAAAGCTGAGAAGTTGGATCAGTATCCAAATTTCATTAAGAGGGATGTCGACCACCGGCTTCAGAAACAGCTCAACCCCGCAATAGAGGCCTATCGAGAACCTTACCGGGTATACGTGAATTCGGATGAGGAGGAGCATCGTTTCCCGCGGAGATGAGCAGGTCAAGAACATCTTTTGTGTGATGGACTTCACAAACGAGGAGATCACTCATGCAGACGAAGTCAGCTCCATCATTGACTTAATGGTGGGACTTGCGGAGGTGGAATCTTCAGTCCACTATATGATCTACGACTCCGAATCCTATCACAAGTTTTGGAAGGCCTTGAACGAGGTGAAGGCTCGGTTGAAAGGCAAGGAGATGCGGGAGATCCATGGGATAATGGCTAAGAAGAAGATACTGACGAATGTCCGCATCTTCACACTCGCCCTTGTTATTGGTCCTGCAGCAGAGTGGGACTGGATTGACTTCCCAGCTTCGTTCGACAAGACCGATCGAATTGATCTGAGGGAGGTCAATTTACCCGTGCCTGAGGAACTGAAGACGGCTATGGAGCTTTCGAATCCAGAGAAAGCTCCAGGTGCAGCATGGGAAATGCTCAGCTGGGTCTTCAACGCAATAGCGGGTGGGTCACCTGCTTCCGACTCCAAGGGCAAATGCGTTGTCGAGTACAACTGCGGCGGACTATTCTTTCGAGCCGCACTACTCAAGGGTGTCCCGTGTGTTGCGGTGACAAACTCCATTGAAGAGGTGACTTCAATGGAGCATATAATTACAGTTGCCAAAGAAAAACAGTATCTTCTCTGCGAACCTGGTGAGTACGCACTTTAAGTTTAAATGTTATCTCACAAGCTCTGTATGCAGGAGCGTGGCCACCCCCAGATGCTGAAACGGCGTTAACAGCTACTGTTGAAGATACCCATGTTGGGCCGAGCTCACAACCTGCACAAGGTAAGGTCACGTGAGGCCTCACGCCATTTTGATTATAGATCGTTGTGAATATTCAGACACGAGGACTGAAAAGCGCACTGGTGGCGCGTCGAAGAAGGACAAACAGACAAGCAATAGGAAAAAAGGAGGTACAAATTATATTTGCAATGGCGTGTGGTCTCATGCCATTCCTTGCAGGAGACACTTCTTCAAAGGCAAAACAGGCAAGCACCAGCCAAGCTCAAACTGACAGTGGTCATAAAAAGCACGTTGGACAGTCGTCAGGATCAGAAGCGTTTAATTCGAAAAGGAAGAAGGGCAACGAAAAGATGATAGGTAATGCCTCGCAGTTATGGCGTGTGTGCTCATGCCATTCATTGTAGATCAAGGGCTGAGTGAAAGCAGCTAGTCACCACCTCCTGACTCAGATTCCTATGGCGGACTCCCCTTCCCCAATCTCAATGGAGAGGTACAATGGATGAGGGATGCTTTTCAAGTCAGGGCCATGTTTTTCTCATCTCGTCATCTTCGAAGGGTGCAAGAACGTGTAGAAACCATGTTAAGACAGTCGGGTGAGGATACGGTCCTAGGTCACGCACTAAAACAGGCTATGGATGTCTTGTATTTTGAGATGGAGACTCGGCCAGATGATTTTCCCAAGATGGTCCTGGAAGAACAAGCCATCCAACCTGAGCAGCCTATGGAAGAAATGCAGGAGGGGGATGAGGAGCCAGAGAAAGATAATGAGCAGGAAGAGCAGAAGGACGAAGAGGAGGACAAAGAAGAGGAGGACGAAGAAGAGGAGGACGAAGAGGACTTGGATGGTCCTCACAATGGTGACGATCACAATAACGACGACGACGATGATGACGACGATGACCAGCCTGAGGTGGCCAAAGAGCAGCGGAGGAAGGTCATACAAAACAAACCATCAGGTAAATAATAGTACATCCATTCCTAACCTTTTACCATTTCTAACATTATCCATGTAGGTCGCAGAGCAAATGGTAAGTAGAGATTATTCAATTGAATTAAGATACAAACTCTAGCCTTTAGTGTCGAGGAAGGATAGTGCCAATGTCCAATCCTTCAGAATCAGCAGTGCGCCCAAGTGATATCGGTCCTAGTTCCTCAATAGCAGTTGATGGTAAATACAGTATAGTCGATTCAATGTGCTAATGAGTTTGTTTTTAGTAGCCAGTAGGGAGGATACCATCTCAATCGAAGGGAGATATTTGGACATGCATATGGATCCGCCAGTGGACTCTACTTGCCTGCAAGAGTCATCAGAGCTGGTGGAGGCTACTATCCATATCAACGCCAAGCAAGCTGACCACGCTCCACTTGATGCTGCCCATACCACTGAGTCAATCTTGTCCACGTATCCAACTGACGGTGACCAGGCGCCATTGGACCCGCATGAGGCCACCCCAGCCACCGAGCCGGTCGTATCCTCATTTCCAACGGACTCAACGTGTGCCCAATCGTCTGACTACGCACCGTTGGAACCTCCCTACACCGCCCCTGCTGCCTGTTCGGTCATGTCCACTTTGCCAACGGAGGCACCAGCTGAAATGGCGTGTGATCACACGCTATCGGAACCACCCCATGCCACTGTTGAGCCAGTTGTACCAAAGTCTACAGTTGAAATGGCATGTGCCCACACGCCATTGGATGCGATTGACCCCACATTGCAGAGGAGAGTATTTCCGCCCTTCACGTTTCCTCGACCAAAACCCTCTCAACGACCATCGGGAGCACCATTCGCTAATATTGTAGATGGTAAAATTGACTTGTACCATTTTTTATGCTGACGCATTTCATTTCAGAGTCACGGCGAAGGTACTGTATCGTTTTTGATCTAAACGGTGTCCTTTTCTCCCATGAGCGTGGCTCGTCCTCGAATGTCACTGCACCCTCCAAAGCCTGCGGTCGCAAGTTGGTCAAAAGAGACAGATTCACATTAATCACACGGGAGAAACTGCGGGATCTAATAATGACCATGCGACACTTAAAACAGAGGGCCGGGTTCAATTTGCAATTGGGAGTTTGGACATCCATGATGCGCCACAATGCATTAACGTTGCTACAGATGTGCATGATTAGACACGAGTAATATTACCATTTGACTTTCTCCTAACGCAGGAGGATTGCTTGACTATGGTCCATGTGAGGGGTAGCAAGCCCATCTTCGTCAAGCCAGAGGCTGTAGTGATGAACCGGACTGCTAGGTCAAGTGAAATCCTCATCATCGATGACTCGCCGATTAAAACTACAGCGAACACGCACACATATGCAGTGCACCCCATCTCTTGCAGTATGGAAACTAGGGAGAAGAAACCATATGTTCTGGGGGACCTTGCAAAACGGCTTGGAGCGATGGTGATAGAGAACCGGCCAGTCTAGGAGGTGGCTGCAGAAATCAACCAAATGGCAGATGGAACGGTATATCAAAAGCCATTTGATCGGATAGACACCAGTCATCATTTATGGCATGTATATTGTCTAGCCAAGCACTATCTGCATCTCCATAATCTGCTCAACCGGATGGGTTCTTCGACCACTGAACATGAGCGTGGACGTATTAGAGAAGAGATGGCATTACTATTGGGTTTAAATCCTGATAGTGTGGAGAGTGATGAAATTCCAAGATTATTGTATAGGCGTTGGAGGCAAAAAATAACAGTCTGAGATGGCATGTATTTATTTAAAAATGTAACTTATTATGGCATGGGGTTCCATGCCATTGTATTAATATTAAAAGACAATTCTTTGAGAGGATTTGCATTATACTAGAAGTGTTACAGCATGTTATTGGAAGTTTAACAAGTTATTTTATTAATAAGGGGAAAGTAAAGATTGAATGGGGACTTGGGCTCCACCTAGACTCGGAGCAACTAAGCCAATATTAAAAGGATGGAAAGAAATTGGACGACGATGACAAGGAGAAGAGAGAGGTGAAGTAGTGGCAGGGGGAGGAGAAGTGATTAAGTAGACATTTCCTTGTTTAAAATAAAATGGCATGTGCCTCAATGCAGTTGAATTTTATTATATTTATATACTATATAAAGGTTTGGAAACCTTATTTTACAAGTGGGATAATGACAATTCCCACTTTAACGAAATAGAGCTTTCCTCTAGTGTAGTGACTACAGATACAATCACATGGTGAGGAAGTCCCAGAGGACAATGGGACTTAGTGGCCGGGCCTGCGGGCCTTGATCTAGTGGCAATGTTGGTGAACATGGCCATGGACGGAAAAGGGACTTGGCAGGAACTGACAAAGGGATGTTGGGGAAGGCTATTCCCCATGTTTATGGGCATCCTAAGGATGCTAAGGAGTGGATCTGGGATGACCACTCATGGATGGACAGCCCAGTCTTGGAGAGATGGGATTGTGATGCAAGTGGTATTGGACCACCAGTGCGGCAAAGGTGAATGGGCATGGCCTTAGCGTAACAGGTCAATATGTCAATGGTACCTTTGGGTGTTGGTCTTGGGATCAGACACGTGGAGCACTTGGACCAAGTGCAAAGGTTGAGTGGCGGGGATGCCATTCTTGGGGCTAGCAAGCCCAAGTCCAAAATAGGACTTATGGAGGTTGTGAGTGAAACTCCTCCAAGTGGTCGAAGGTGTGGTTAAGTGACTAAAGTAGAATGGAAAAATTTAATCGCTTACATGTAAGTGGTGTCAGACCACCAGTGTGACCAAGGTGAATGGGCATGGCCTTAGTGTAACAGACTGATATGTCGGTGGTACCTTGGGGTGTCAGTCATATGATCGGACACGTGGAGCACTGGACCAAGTGCAATGGTTGAGTGGCATGGATGTCATTCTTGGGGCTAGCAAGTCCCTAAGTCCAAAATAGGACTTATGAAGGTTGTGAGTGAGACTCATCCAAATGGTCGGAGGTGTGGTTAAGTGACTAAAGTAGAATGGAAAATCTAGTCGCTTACAAAGGAGTCCGAGATAAAGTCCGAAAAAGAGTTTTAGATGGAGTCCAAGATGGAGTCTAAGATAGAGTTTGAGATGGAGTTTGAGATGGAATCTGAAATGGAATCTGAAAAAGAGTCCAAGATGAAGTTCGAGAAGGAGTTCAAAATGGAGTCCAAAATGGAGTCTAAGATGGAGTCCAAAAAGGAGTTTGAGACTGAGACCAAGATTGAGATTGAGATTGAGACCGAGACCGAGACTGAGTCCAAGTCTAAAACCAAGTCTGAGTTCAAGTCTAAGTCTAAGTCCAAGTCCAAAAGTGAAATTCTCCCAAACCCTAGGGGGTTTAGTGAGTCCCTATAGGATAGTAGAGGGAGGACTCTAGTAGAACTAGTTTGATAAGGAAAGGTTAGTATAACCAAGGAAGATTACACCCATATGGTAAGTTGATATAACCACTAAGGAGTCCAAGGCTAGAGTGAATACAGATGGACAAATGGGGTAACTTGGTAAAGTGTTCAAAAGTTAACTTTAACTCTTTTGAGAGATCGAATGGTTAATGCTCACAATCCAAGTGTGGGTGACTTACTTAAATACCTTGCATAATTTATCAGAACCTCACTCTAACCACATGGCTAGGGCACTCTAGTGGTAGAATGTGGGAAGAGTATCTACAAGGTTTGCATAAAGCCACAATGTTTCAAAATATTGTCCTAAAGTTTTAGATTGTGGAAAGGAAGAAGAACAATCCTCTTGCATAATAACCAAAAGTATAATCATATAGTAAGGAAGTTTTAGAAGTCAATAGGACTTAATGGTTGGGCTTTCAAGCCCTCATTCAATAGCAGTGTTGATGGCCTTGCTATGGATGGAGAAAGACTTAATGGGGACTAAAGAAATGATATTGGGGAAAGGTGTTCTTCATATCTCTAGGCATATTAAGGATGCTAAGATATGGTAATGGGATGACCATTAGTGGTACCTTTGGGTGTCTATAGTAAGATTAAACATATGGAGCACTTGAACCAAATGCAAAAGTAGAGTGGCATAAAGGCCATTCACAGGGTTAGCAAGTCTTTAAATTGAGAATAAGACTTATGGAGGTTGTGAGTAAGACTTTTCCAAGTTATCAAATGATTAAAATAGAATGAAAAAATTAATCATTTCCCAAAATTGGTTTTTGGTCTTAGCCTTACTTACACACATTGTTGCTATTTGCTATGGCTTCAATCTTGCCACTAGTATATGGTTTTAGCTATGAATTGTCAGGCTCCCATTTCTACTACTTAAATCTTTATAAACATCCTTCCCAATTGTTAGAAATTCCTACAAAGAATTAATATAATTTTAATATTGTATTATAATATTATCACTAAAATTATCAATACTATTATGAAATCCAAGTGTACTGCTATAATGCCATACATTAATATTAGCATAGTAGCTATCGGATTAGTTTCAATTCAAACCACTCACTCTTATAAAAATTTTGGGCTAATTGATATGCACATTTTCTATATTCCTTTTCCATATCCCATACACTCACATTGGTGGAGGTGAAGGGCATTTGTGATTGTTTGTAAAGAGTGCTTGAATTTGGGATTTTGGCTTATATCTAACTTTTGCATTGTAAATCTAGCCCTTTCCATTTCCTTTCTTTTGTTATTTCCTTTTGGGATTTTTGTTTAGATCTAGCTTTTGCATTGTCTAAATCTCCCTTTCCTTCTAGCTTTTTTACATTTCTTTTCTTTTGCTTTTTCTTTTTCATTCATCTTTATGGCAAAGTAGCAATTTCCTCCTTTGACTTTGGAGCAGCAATTGGTGCGATTGCTCAATGTTATGCGATTGCAATTAAACAACCAAATTTAATTGCTGATGGAGTTCTTTCATGGGAATCTTAGGGATGATGTGTACCATTGATTTGATCATTTCATGGTGATTACCACATATCATTCTTAGGATGATGCTCAACGTTTGCGTGAATTTCCCATGTATCTCCAAAGGATGGTGTTGCAGTGGTATAATGGTTTGAGCACAGCCACTTATAGGGACTAAAGTATTCTCCTAGATGTCTTCAAACACGCATTTGAACATGCCGACGATTATAATGATGCCTTTTAACAATTGTATTGTCTTCGTCAAGAGCCATCTGAGTCAGTAATGCAATTTGGCATTCATTTCCAAAGCCTCTTGCTTTGTGCGGAGTCAAATAAGTTAAAGCGGATCAAGCTAGGAATGTTATGGCCAACACTTTGTTAAGATCTTGTAAGACTTATGTATGCATTTGCTCCAACCACCCTTGACGATGCCCTTCACTTGGCATAACATTATAAGACGTTATCTCTTCCACTTTTCATTGTACATCCTTCAACTCTACTTCCTATGGGAGATAGTTCTATTCTAATGGAAGTTGATGCTATTGCTACTTGAGTTTAAGGACAAGGGCGAGGACATGGTCATGGCCATGATGTTCACTATTGGGCATGTGATGAAGCTAGTCACACTTATCAGTATTGTTGGTATTTTCCGAATTGGCGGCCTTCATTTCCTGGGTGGAGACCTTGGTGTCAACAACGTTCTATTGGTGATACTACGGTAGAAGGTCTGGACACCAAGATGCATATGGGAAATAAGGAGTCGCATGAGTAATGTAGGGACCTTGCATGAATAAGTTAGTGGCCCTTCCATCTTTCTTTCAAGAGTATCATTAAGGGGTTCATTTGGCACAAGTTCATCCAGTGTTTACTTTCCAAACTCGCTTTTATAATAAGAGGGCTTTTATTATTCTCTTTGTGTTGGTTGATATAGGTTCAAGTTTATCTTCTATTACTCGACCTGTTGCAACACGTTGCTATCTACATTTGCATCGTGCAATAGAGCTAGTCTTCATTCTTTATGGCAACAGCCATACACATGGTGCATGAGATGAGACAAACTGTAAGCAACCAAAGGGAACAATTCGAAAAACGATCTATAGGGTTCAAATATAGAGGAAAAGGACCCATGAATAAGAGTGCACCCCCTTTTCCAATCGGTTAAAGGTCTTGGGATAGTTGGGGTTAAGCGTCCTTGGGTTTGAATAGTACTGGGCTGGGTGACCTTCCGAGAAATCCAAATTCAAGAACTTACATTTGGTATCAGAGCGGTCTCAAATCCGACTTTGTTGGTTGGCTAGGGGAATCACACCACATGTTGATTGACATCTGGCTGGTCCAATTTGCTCCCACTAGGCTGAGGGGTAGGGTGTCAAGAGAGTGGGGCTCTTGGGAGAGCTGCGGCTCTCAGCTTCCGTTCACAAGGGTGTGAACTTGTGAAAGGGTCCATGAACAAGATTGCACCGAGCGGGGCTCTTGGGAGAGCTACGGCTCTCAACTGGTCCAATTTACTCCCACTGGGCTCGATCTGAGGGGTCGGGTGTCAAGAGAGCGGGGTTCTCGGAAGAGCTACAGCTCTCAGCTTCCGTTCATGAGGGTGTGAACTTGCAGGGAAGTGTGGTGGATTATAAGCAACCAAAGGGAACGACTCAAAAGACGATCCATAGAGGTTCAAATATAAAGGGAAAGGGCCCATAAACAAAAGTGCACCCTCTTTTCCAATCGGTTAAGGGTTTTGGGATAGTTAGAGTTAAATATCCTTGGGTTTGATTAGTATTGGGCTGGATGACCTCCTGGGAAGTCCAAATTCAAGAGTTTACATGGACTTAGTGGTGCGTATGGGAGATTTCGAACTTGAGTTGCAATCATTACCGGTGGTACTGAGTTAAGCTTTTGACTTTATTTTTGGTATGTATTAGTTGCAGTACAATCATGTTAAATGTGACTTTGAAGCTTCTCCCCTTTATCTCATACTTTTTTATATTTCATTCATTCCTCTCACTTCCATACCTTTTTGTCACTTTGCTTCTACTTTTGCTTTCATTACTTTTGTTTCCCCATTACTTCCTTTTGTTTTTTTATTTTGTTCCACTCTTCCCCTTTTCGATCCCTTTGACAGTCTTTGTGTTGTAGTGGTTGACCAGCTCATGAAGGAATATGCCAATCTCTTTGAATTTGATCTATCATTTGGGGCCAAGATTGCCACACATCATTTGATTCCAATTGAGGATGCTCATCTAATCAAGGTTCCTATTTGTCATCGGTCACCTAAAGAGATCAAAATTTTACGTGCAAATATCAAAGAAATGTTAGAGAAGGGTGTTATTCGAAAATCACGAAGTCCTTGAGCATATAAACTTCATCTTGTGAAGAAATGTTAGAGAAGGGTGTTATTCAAAAATTGTGAAGTCCTTGAGTATATAAACCTTATCTTATGATAAAGCCTAATGAGAGTATTCATTTTTACATCGACTATTATCTGTTAAACGAAGTGACAATCTCAGATATATACCCTTTTCCTTATACTGTTGATCTCTTAAATCATTTAGGGAGAAGTCGCTGATTCACTAAACTAGATCTTGCTTTTGGGTATTAGTAAGTATCAATGGCTAAAGAAGATATTCCTAAAACTACTTTTCATACATCGTTTGGTTTGTATGAGTTTTTGATGATGTCATTTAGTTTGAACAATGCTTCAGCAACTTTCCAGCGAATAATGGATAAAGTTCTTTGTGATATGCTAAAGGTGACTGTTGACTTCATTGATGATGACTTGATCCATTTGGAAGAGATGTGGGAAGAACACATCTATAATGTTCATAAAGTGTTAAATTGGTTACAAGAAGTTGGTTTAAAGCTAAAACGGTCAAAGTGTGTGTTTGGGTCCAAGGACACAAGTTATCTTGGTACCATATTTTTAGTAAGGGTTTACAAGTTGATTTTAACAAACTTGTGGCTGTTCTTAAGTTTCCTACTCTAAAGTGTGTGAATGATGTATAGTGCTTCTTAAGCAAAGTGCAATATCTTTGTCATTTTGTGGATCATCTTTTTGATCGCACTGCACCGTTGTGAGCATTGTTGAAGTCATCAATGTCATCTTTCATCTGGTCTGTAGACTATGAGCGGGCATTTATAGATCTCAAGAAGCTATTGACAACTCCTCCGGTTTTAGCATATTTTAATTACACTCGACCTTTCATTTTGCACGTGGATACTCTTGATATTAATCTTGGAAGTGTATTAATGCAAGGGAACCTGAGTGTGCCTGGATAACACCATCCCATTACATATATAAACCGTACATTACAACCAATAGAGGCAAACTACTCCATGATAGAGGAGTGTTTAGGAGTAGTCTAGGGTTTCGAGAAACTTCATACATATCTACATGGTTCTTAAACATTACTAGAAGGTGATCATATTGCTGTTATTTCATTATTGAAGCGGAAGAACCTAGTTAGTCATATTGCTCAGTGGGTTTTGAGGCTTTAAATATATAATTTTGATATTATTTATCACCCAAGGAGTTCTATGGTTGATGCTGATGCCCTTTCTTAGGCTCTTCTTCCCTCTTTGCTCTCTTCTTATGTTTTTTACAAGCCTGTTGGTCCAGCATCAATGAATTTTCTAAATAAAAATTCTATGCCATCTGCGGTTGTTGTACTTGATGTTCAGTGTGCTTAAAGTGTAGAGCAAAATTTACCTTCTTTTGATGAAGTTCATAAGGTTCAAAAAATTGAGCCATGGATTCAAAAAATTCAAGATGGGTTTTAGAATTTTGCATCACTTGTTGATGATTTGCCATTCTAGCATTTATATTTTCAATATCACATTGAAGATGATTTTCTTTATTTTGTGGGGATAAATCCTGGTGATCATTTATGGCTAATGATGCTTTCAATCTTTATTCTATGGTTTCTCTATGCTTACCATGATTCTCCTATTTTATGTGAGTATATAGGATATTGTTGTGTGACCAAGAAGCTGTGCAAATCTTTCTATTTGTTGGAAATGCAATGTAATACTATCCAATATGTGTGTAACTGTATTTAGTGCCAAACTCATAATATTCCCCCTCGTGCTGCAAAAAGACAGTTGGAGTCAATTGCAATTCCTCGTTCATTTGAGTTCGTGGTATTTAATCTTATGGGACCTTTTCCACAATTGATTATTAGCAATGAATATGTTATTATTGTTTCTGACTACTTGACTCATTGGGTAGAGGTTGGTGCTTTTGCTAGTGCTTCTGCAATTGCTATTAGATATTTCCTCCTCAATTAAGTGGTATTTCAGTATTCTTGTCTGGAATGGGATAATGACCTTGCATTTATAGCTGAGGTATTTCATATTTTGACATCTCGGTTGGGGATATACCACACTTTCACTAGTGCTTATCACCCACATTCAAACAATTTGGTGGAATGGCTCATTGGACATTCAAAGGGATGATTGCGAAAGGATTCAAAGGGATAATCAAAGGGATGATCGCGAAGGGATTCAAAAGGATGATCATGAGTTCTATTGATGCTTCGCTATATAAACTTCTATATGGTCATTTAAGTTTATCTTCATAATTGCCACGAGCTACCGATGTTAGGTCGTAAGATCAAGTATATATTTGATGAGTATTCTTCCACTTGTCTAAGTAGAGTTTGCCGAACACCTGAGCCATCTATAAATGGGACAACCATGGCATTATAACTCCCATCATCGTTCACTGGTGGAGTACAAAGTGGATGACTGAGTGTTAATTTATTTTCCCCATCTTGGTTTATCTAAAGGGCTTCTTGCTCAAAGCAAAGGACCATATTAGGTGTTACGGCAAGTTGGATTGCAAATTTATGAGGTTTGGTATGATATCTAGCAAACCAATTCTTTATAAATTATGCATGTGCAATGATTAAAACACTTCTTACAAAGGTATCAGAAACAACTAACACCGCCTACAAATCCACTAATGCCTCCTCTTGATGTTCCTCCAAATCCCAGCCTATCTATAAGAGAACTCTGATGGTTTTCCATTATTTCAAGAGGAGGGGATGATGTAATGTTTAAGTATATGGCTATGATACCATATATTAATAATAGCATAGTGGGATTTTAGTAACTGTTAGATTGGTTTCAATCTGGACCATTTGTTCTTATATATAAGTTAGGGTTTTTAAGTTAATTGATATGCACATTTTCTATATTCCCTTTCTATATCCCATACACTCTATAAATATTATAATATACATATAGCTTAATAAGGTTATGTTAAAATTTCTTAACCCCCATTGACTTTGCTACTGCGCTAGTGCAAAAGCTCATTTTCCTTGTTATTGGCCTTATACCTAGCAAGTGTCATTCTCAGAATCAAGGAGTTAATTGCTTTGATACTATGTTAATAGTGGAGAGATGTGCACAAGGAGGAAAAATTCTTTGTGTATTTCAACTATAATATATGGACAAATACATATACATAGAAATTACTACCACATGGGCATAATTACATGCCACATCATCTATACCTCTAACACACTGCTCCTTTGCAAATGGCAACATCTGGTGATGGAGGAGAGATCACCTCTCTTGTCACGTCAGCATTACTCTGGTACTCCTCCATGATCTTTATCACGAGGCTCTCTGAAAATCCGCCACCCAAAAAGACATGCTTGATCATCGTGTCATGAGAGGCAACCTTCTCCACCTCGGTGTCAAGGGTGGATCTCCTCATAATACTTCTCACCATGACCCTCTATGCATCCCAGCTGCCCATCAAATAGCTTCCATAGAAGCTCAAACAGTTTGACACCAGTTCCATTGAAACTACTCTTTCCAAGCGATCCCAGCCACCATCTGATGATGTTCTCTAGACACCCAATCTTTCTGATCAGTAAGTCGAGAAATTTCTTGTCAACATAAGTTCCTCCTCCCAGTCCCCCAGAACTGGCACCTTCATGTTTGGCACCTCTCATTCGTGCATCACTCTCATCCGGATGGTGTGCGACGCTTCCACAACTGGCCAGATGGGAGTAGAAAACTAGTCCCAAAATCCAAGCCCACTATCACCTTTGCTTGAAGAACGAGAGCTGGAAACCATAGCTGTGCCACTACCACCACCCAAGACCGCCTAGAGCTTGTTTGACACCAATACGAGCCGAATCTCATTAATAAGCGAAATAACAGTCTGAAGGTCTTCATGATCTTCTTTTGTTAATAGAGAAAACTCTGGCAATATTTTCTTTGTGTTCAGCCATCATGATCTTCTTTTGTTAATAGAGAAAACTCTGGCAATATTTTCTTTGTGTTCAGCGTTTATTGCTACCATCTCTGAGATCAACGCAGTCGAGATTCTAGGGCTGGAAATATCAAAAGTACCAACAAAGATCTTTGTCAAGAGGTAAGCAAATCGGCTTGATGTTGGGAGCTACACAGCTTTTCCCAACTCCGTCTCAAAGATGTTCTTCACTAAGCTTGATCTTGTAATAGTCCTCGTCGTCCTGCATCGATTCTTCCACAGCTTCAAACACCTTGAAACCATCTTAGGAACAAATTACCGTGGTTTGGAAATTATAAAAGAGGAAAAACAGGACTTTCGAGTTTACCTCCACGTAAAAATCACGTTATTTTGAGGAAGGGAGTCCATCTCCCTTGAATGCTCTTTCTTGTGGAGATCTCTCTCGTTCTCCTCTTGATCGGTCTCCGCCCAACCAGGTTGCGCAGCCTCTTGGCTTGAACCAGGCAATCCTCGGCGCTTAAGTTCCTGAGACCAATCGTCCTCTCCCTTTTGTTCACTGCTCGAAACAGAGAAAACCGAAATGAGAAACGCAGAGATGCAAAGAAAGCAATGTAGGCAAAGATGAAAGAGGAGATGAGAACACATGAGAAACACAAAGAAAAATATAAGAGAACAGAAAAAGATAAGCCAAAAGAGTGGATGCACGTAAACACAGACAAGCTGAGAACACACCCGGAAGAACATGAAGAACACAACAAGAATATAAAAGAGGAGTAAAAACCACTTGTAGAGCTCTAAAACACTCACGAAAGAATGCCTCGAGATAAGGATCCTGGTGAGGGCGCCACTTCGCCTCGATTTCGATCTGTGGATTCGCCTTGGCGAAGCGCGGCAGGAGCGTCTCCACGAAATCCCTAGAGAAAACGAATGTAGGCGCTTGCAACCGCGGTCATCGTCATCGTCAGTACCTCGCGCCTCGCGAGCCGCCGGATCGCTTGCAGTAGTGGACCAGGAGCTTCTTGAGCTGCCAGACGCCGCGCAGCGCCATTGCCCCTCGCTTAAACCCTAGAAAATCTTCCAACTAGGGCTTATGCATTCTCTCAATAACTATATGAATGCTTCATGATTTTATTGGTGCTTTGAGACTCCTACATTGTCTATGGAAAAGACTTTTTCTTGTCTTGATCCATGGACTTCTTGTCCTCCTCCCCCTTGTGATCACCATCCATAGTTTTATCATCCTGCTCCTTCTCATCTTTGTGTTCGTGATCCATGGATTTCTTGTCATCCTCCTCCTCCTCGTGATCACCATCCATAGACTTGTTCTTGCAGAAAATATTGATATTAATGTTGATGTTGTTGTTGTTGTTGTTGCTCTTCCTCTTGTGCTTGATTTGGCCATCACCACTTTGCTCCCAATCATCCATCTCTGAAGGATTCACAAGTGAAGAATTAGACGCTGGCTCCACAGCTGCTGAAACCCCATAGACCTCAACTTCATCTAAACTACTTGAAGAAGAAGAAGAAAATGCAATCTGGAAAGTAACCACTGCAAACACTACGAACACTAAAGCAGCCTTCATGGTGAGAGTAATCACAGCGAGCTTGATTGAGCCTATTGGATTGGTGATTAATTGCTGGAGGCTTGAGACCCTATATATACCTAAACTATGCATGCTAGCAATTGCCAAGTGGTCCTTTTCTCCATGCAATGCATATTATGTTTCTACCATGGCAAAACTTTGTCTATAATCTTGCTGTGATGGCCATTGTTTTTTTTTTTTTATCAAATCCAACTGCTATCAACATGGAGTCTCAGTGGCGGGTACCCCTGAAGCACCGCAGCAAAGCTGAGAGTTTGGAAGACTCTTTCCGCGTGAGAAAAGTTCGAGCAGCGCTCCCACAACTAAGAAAAGTCCTCGCTTATTCTTCGTTTGTTCTGCAAGGCTCTTCGTTTTAGCTGAATTGCCGGCCCGAGTAGGACTGTCCAAACTGCCAGTTGCGAGGAAAAACATCGTACGAGATGAGAGATCCTCCCATGCTGGGTGTGAGCAGAAAGGAGAGGGACTGGCCGACTAGAACTCCATGGTATTCCCAATTCGATCCCCAGTTCCTCTTCATTGGGAGCCAGCCGGTGTTGGAGCCTTTGATCGACACGGCTCTCAAATCCCCCCATCCGGCAACGTTTTTTATGAGAACCAAGTTGAAGTTTGGGTTACCGTTCATGGTGAAGATGATCCCACCTTGCTTGTAGCACTTGACCCTGATAGACCATCACCACATCATCAATTCCGTCATCAAAATCAAAGTCCTGGAGAAAAAACAAACAGGGAAAAGGAAGCTTTTGCGTGTACCTTCTGTACTGAACTGGGACGATCCCTCCTTGGTAAATGGCCATTTGCTCCCAGACTGGCTGGGAGAGATCGAAGTGCTCCCTGGGTGTGTTGCACCAGCCTCCATTGTCGCTTGAGAGGGCGTTGTTCGGGGGGCAAAAGTTCGTGGCGGTGACGGTGACCGACTTTCCGGGACGACACCATCTCGAGTTGACGCACTGCATCTGGAAGCAAGCTCCGCAGGTAGCTCCCCCATTGAACAAGGCGGTGCTCAACGCCGCGGTGTTGACTCCATAGCCAGCACTAAGCACGTTTCCATAGCCGCAAGCACCACCTTCAAGAAACAAAAGACCACTTTTGTCAGCAAAAACTAATCGCAAAAGGAACTTCACTTCGCCATACCCATTGTTCCCGAGGCATCGCTGCCCCCGTAGAATGTAGCATGAGCATTGCTCCATTGTTGCGCAGCTGCGAGATTGAGAGCCACGAACAATAGCAGCGCAGCCGGAAGAAAAACTGCCGAAAAGAAGTCCATCTTCCTTCCTTTGCTGCTACTGCTGCCACTGCCTCCGGATAAGAGGATCTCTGAGAGCTGCGAGCTTCCACCCTCCTTAAATACTCCGATTCTTCCAGAAGCCATTTTCGTGACTTCCATCTCAGCTCTTGGCGCCGCCGCCGCCGCCCCGGCACGTTCCGTACTATTTATCTATCTGATATCGTCACAACGACCATCCACCTCCATTACCGGCTTCAACTTCTCAACTTCTCGTGGGATCGTGCGCATCGAGCACGCAAAATCTCCTTTTTTCTTCGTCCATTTTTCCCATCCCCTGGAGCTCTGACTGTGAGATGATTTCCCAGCTCTTCGAGTCTTGCGACTGGAGAGAAAACTAATATCCACTTGCCACATGAGTGCAGTTGACGCGCGAGCTGCGACTGTGACATGTTTTGCACCTCCTCTTTGCTGTCGTAATTAAATCCCAGATAACTTGTCGTGCACAGGCCTCAGCCCCCACCACTCGGTACGTACTCGATTGTCTCTTTGGATACGAATCGGTGCTCACCGCTTAAAGAAAGCGAATTCCCCGACTTAAGAAAATCGCCACCTCGAGACTTTTACGCACGATCCCAAAGACCAATCATAAGTCCTCACTCATTGAAGCCTGCAGCAGCCTGGAAGCACCTCCTGGATTCTCTTCCAACTTGAAGCGAATCCCCTGTGAAAAGGATGGCGAATCTCCTCAAGCTCTACAGACCAGATCCGTAAAACTTTCTGACTGGAGATGAAAGCTGTTCCCTGGACTTTTGCTGCCTGTCGAGTGACGCTCAAACCACCTAGTAAACTGAACTGAAACTTGCATGCCAAACTACTCCAGCTCCGCTACGATCCTCTTCTTTCTCGCTGCCTCACGAGGCATACTCCCGGGAGCACTGTGTGCTCTCTTCCTGCTCTCCTTCTTTCTGGCCGCCTCGGTCATTTCCTGCCTCAACTTCTTCGCCTTAAAAACCGCCTTAGGAAGCTGCCTGTGCCTGTCAATCCTCTTGACTTCGTCCAAATGTTTGTACCGCTGCTTCACGGCGTCAAGGTATTCGTGCTTGGCCCTTTCTCTCGGAAGTAGCACGCCGAGCTGCTCCGATGCTTTGGCCTTCCACAGACGGATGTTGGTGTCATCGCTGCCGGACATCACGTACGTCGCGTCCCCACTGAACCTGACGCTGAAAACACGTTGCATGCGCTTCGTGTGGTAAATCTCCCTGCTGTGGCCACCATTGTAGGAGAAAATCCTCACCGTCCTGTCGTAAGACCCCGTCACAAACTCCCTCCCAGTCGGGGAGAAATCCACGTCCATCACCGCCGAGACGTGATCCTTGTGGATACACTTCGCAAACTTGAGCTTCCTCATGTCGTAAGTGTAGCAGTTGCAGTCCTCGTTGGCGGCCGTGAAGTTGAAAGGCTCGCGAGGATTCCAAGCAACCGCGTTCGTTCTAGTCTGCATGACAAGCTTCCGCAGTGGAGTGTTCATCCTCAAGTCGTAGAGGCAGATGCTTCGATCACTCCCCGTGGTGACGAACACGTCCGGCTCGGCCGGATCAAACTTCACCGATACCACTGTCTCGGATCCCCAGGAAAAGCTCGTCATTGCTTCGGACCTGTTATAGTCCCACACCGAAACGTTGGCTCCAGCAGTAGCAAAGACTTTCTTCTCCCACTGGTGATCCACTGCTCGGAAAGAGTTCTTGTCCTGGAAAACCATCACAGGTTCGCAGTGCTTCACGCCACCCGAGACCTCTCCAATCTCCGCCGCTGGAAGCTCCCAGAGCCGAGCAGTGCAATCGTCTCCACAGGTAACCAGGAAATCTCCATCGCTGGAAATGGAGACCCCTCTCACGGCCCCATTGTGGCCTGGAAACTCTGCCACGGTCTTGCGATAGGCGAGATCCCAGAGGCGGACATCTCCATCCATGGCGCCCGAGACGAGGCAATTGAGGCGGCTGGGATTCTTGGCCATGCACGAGACGCCGTCCCTGTGATCCGAGAGCGCGCCGATGAAGGGCTTGGCGAAGATCTTGTCGAGCTTGACGGCATTGAGCGCGCGCGTGTACTCCTGGGCGCGCTCCATCGGGTGGAGGCGGGGATCGAGGTTGCGGAATACCTTGGTGACATCCTGGGATCGCTCGCGAGTGAACGCCTCCTCCGATCGAGAGATCACTCTCACCTTCATCGTCGCCCAAACCCTGGAAAAACCCTAAGGCGCTAGACCTAAAAGGAATATTTCTTTTGCCCCCTTTCTCCCTTTCAAAGTTTAGGGCTCTTGTTCCTTTTTACCCCTTTTCAAACTTTTAGGGTTCTTGGGTATTCTATGATCGAGGGGAGAAATCAAACACTCCGGGCGATTCAATCGTGCACCAAGCTCTCCGCGGCGTCGACGCTCCACTCCCGCATTCGCGACCTCGTCCGCGACGACGATGTCTTCCTTCTCAACAAGCTGATCGAGATGTATGGGCGATGCGGCAGCTCCAGCGACGCGCGCCGGGTCTTCGACGCCCTCCACGGCTCCAGAAATCTCGATCTCTTCTCATGGAATCTCATGATTGTGGCCTACATCCGCAATGGCGGGATCAATCGAGCGAGGGAGCTCTGGGACGCAATGCCGGTGAGGAGCTCGGTGGCTTGCACGGTGATGATCGTTTCGTATGGGCAGAGTGGAGATCTTCACAAGGCGGAGGAGATTTTCACTCTCGCGATCGAGAAGGATGTTCTTTGCTGGACCGCGATGCTGGAAGCATATGCCCAGAATGGGCATCTGGAGGAATCGACAAGGGTGTTTGATTCTATGCCTTTTTGGGACACTGTTTCGTGCACCGCTATTCTGGTTGCATACTCGGAGCTTGCTAGTCTTGGAGAATCGAAAAGGATATTTTCTATGATCAAAGAGAAGAACGTTGTCTCGTGGACAGCGATGATCACAGCATTTGCCCGGAATGGGGAGTTTGCGTCATCAAAAGAGGTATTTGATCGAATGCCTTTGCACAACTTGGTTTCTTGGAACTCACTCTTGACTTCTTTTGCACAAAACAGGAACTGCGAGGAGGTGGAAAACTTCTTCTCTTCGATTCCCGAGTGGGACATGGTGTCTTGGAACGTCCTCGCTGCTGCGTTTGCGAAGGAAGGGCGATTGGACGAAGCTATGGAGGTTTTCCATCGCATGCCCGAGCAGGACTTGGCTTCCTGGAGCTTGATGATCACTTGCAGCATCGAAAAGGGCCGGTTTGATCAAGCGAGAGCGCTCTACTGGTCGATGCCCGAGCAAGATCTGGTGCTCGTCACCACGCTCATCAGTGCTTTCTCTCAGCAAGGCCACCTCGAGGAAGCAAAGTTTATGTTTGATACGCTTCCACAGAAGAACCTCGTGGCCTGGAACTCCATCCTGGGAGCTTACGTTCGTCACGGCCTGGTGGAAGAATCAAAGGAGCTCTTTGATGCCATGCCGGAGCGAGACTCCTTCTCCTGGACTTCGATCCTCGCGGCTTACTTCCAAGCAGGAGATCTCGTCACTGCCAGAAGAATGTTCGAGGCAATGCTGGATCGAAACTCGGTGTCCTGGACGGCGATGCTTGCGGCCTACGCTCAAAACGGACTTCCCGACGAGGCATTCGAGATATTCCACTCGATGAAGCTCGCTCACGCCTTGGACGATGTTTGTTTCGTCTCGGTGCTCGTTGCGAGCAGCCACGCAGGGAAAGTCTACGATGCGAGGCAGTGGTTTCTCTCGATGATCATGGACTATGGGATCGAGCCTTCCAAGCACCATTTTTCGTGCATGGTGGACATACTTGCTCGAGCCGGGCACTTGGTGGAGGCGACAGAGCTCATCGCGGACATGCCGTTTGTGCCGGATGGTGTCGAGTGGAAGTCCTTGCTGGGAGCTTGTAGAGGCCGGAACGATGTCAGGCACGGGAAGAAAGCCGTGACGAGCGTTTTGAGTTCCGGAGACATGGGAGACTCGGCTGTGTACGTGCTTCTGTCAAACATGCAAGCTTTCGCGTGATTGAGAACGATTAATATCGACTCAGAGGTAAGGTTTGGATTTTGTTTTGTTGAAAATCGTTTTGACCGTAATGTTGAGCAGCAGCAAGATGGAAGACACTCTGCAAAAGACAAAACTACACGAGTTAGAGGTAACCTTTCTTTCCTAGAGAGAAGCGAGTAACACGATTGAGAGCAGTGTAAGGCGGAGCCAAAGCCGCAATCGCGGCTATGTCCAAGCAAGCAAGAATCCGGTAGTGGCACCTCTGAGGCCACCAGAACTCGTCCACACTAGGCGATCCTCCACTTCGAGCTGCAAGCTCAGAAGGTTTGGATGTGGCAAACAAGGTGGTGGAATTTTGTTTTATCCAAAGACGCATTGCGGTTTGAGATACACTGGGAATTGGAATCGCTTATGGTTTTCCAATTTAGGTAGCTTCTTATCCCCTCTTCTCACACTGCAAGTGTGGATAAAAAGAGGCAGTATGGTCCTTTGACCTATAGAGCATTCGTTTGGTTTTGAGAGGTGGGTGCTCAATGTCTACGTTATGTGCCTTATGTGCCATAACCACTCTTTTAGTTGGCAGTGATTAAGTTCTTTTACCCTCCATAAACCAACAACTCATGGATGATGGAGAAAGTTGTTAACATTTGCAAGGAGTTAAACTGTTCTTTTGCCGGGTTGTAAGTTTAACAATTTAGAAAGTATGAAGATTCTATGTAACCAAACTCTTTCCATGACAAGGTGAATTGTTTTTTTTTTTTTTAGCATTATGTTCATTTTAAATTCAATTATTTTTTTAGGCTCTTACACTCAAAATATAGAGTAACATCTTGTCTCCAAAGGCTATGTAGAAGCAATCATGAAAAACACTACTGATGGCAAGGCAAAATGAAAAATTAGTGATTTAGATGTTTTCAATCTTGCTACTATTAATGCATGACAGCCAAATATTGCTAAATTCTTTCTAACAATAGATGATTGATTGGTTCTTCAAAACATTTTAAAAAGAATATAGTAAGACAGAATGCATTCTTAATGTTGTGATATAAATAGTTTTTATGTGTGTATTTCTAGGGATTGAAATAATGTCATGATTATGTTGGGGATATCATTTTCTAACATATAAGTATCACAAAATGCTTGTGAGCTTAAAGCCATTTCTACAAGATAAGTTAGAAGTGAATTAGTTTGCTAAGTTGGAAACTTAACAAATTGTGATCTATCTTGGGAAGGAAGTTAAGATTAAAAGTATTTTTTATCATAAATCATGCATTTGAGTTAACCATGAAGGCTTTGCAAATCTAATATACTTGAAGTGTGCTTCAATTCCTATGGAAAATGATTTTATAATATAAGTTACTTACTAAGTGAAGTTTGATAATAAAGGTGGTGTTATTAGAAGTTTAAGAGTGCTTGCATCTACTAGTCATCAACTGAATATTTGTAGCATATGTGATTATAAGATGAAATTTGTATATACTGTCACTTGGAACCTTAGGGGATAAATAAAGATAAAATAATTATTAAGGGTTTTCTCATTAAGCAATTACCTTTTTTTCAATTGGTTTAAAGGGAGAAATATAAAGCATGTTACATACGGTATAGGAGTAAATGGCATGAGTTCAATTCTCATGGCTATTTAAAAAATAAATCTAGTCAATAGTCAATAAGGATATAAGTGTAGCATATATGTGGATGAAGGTATAAATGAGGATATAATAGCCATTAAGAAGTCTTTCATCAAGAAATTGCCCCTTTTCTAGTTGGCTTAAGAAAAAAAAGATAGGGTGCACTATAATACTTTATCATTGTTTATTTTCTAGTTGATTTAAGGGGAGAGAGACAGAGTGCGTTACAATACTTATTATTGTTTCTTTTCTAGTTGATTTAAGGGGAGAGAGATAGAGTGCACTACAATACTTTATTATTGAATTACCCACTTTCCAATTGGTTTAAAGGGAGAGAAATAGGGTGCATTATAAAAAAAACAACAAAAACACTAAAAGTTATGAATATAATAAGTGACGAAGTAGATGTTTTAGAAGAGGTGGAAAGTAATATTATTTCTAATGATGAAAAACTAATAGCATCATTGGAACTATAACATATTTTTGATAGTATGGTTGATAAAGAAAAAACATTGCCTCAACCTTAAATGCCATAGTAAAAAAACATTCAAGCCATTTATGGAAGTTGATTCCAAAAAAATTGTTAAAAACACTCTTGTTATGCATTTGAATAAGAATTCCTTTTTTATTCAAAAATAGATTGGCATAATGAGTTTATGATACATAATCACAATTGCAAACTAAAACAATAGTAAGTCTTGGATATGGAGTTCTTTAAAACAACATGGTATATTGGCCATAGTTACGAACACGAACACGGAACACGAACACGAGCCTCAGATTTCAGGAACCCGAACACGGAACACGATCACGGCCCACGATGGCTCACGAATATTCTACTGAATATTCTAAGAATATGTTATTTAAAAATTATATTCTATTTCTTATTATATTATTATAGGAATATGCTATATTTTATTATATTATTCTTAATATTTTTATTTGCACATAAACTACTTCACACTTTTAAACTACTCAAATATCCTACATCTCATCGTCATCTTCAACCTCATGATCTTCGACCTCACAATCTTCGACATCATCTCCATCTTCCTCTTCCTGTCCTGACTCAAGCTCGTCTTCAGGATGAGGAACTGTCTCCAGGACTTTGTAGCTTACAAACTTGTCGTAATCACGATCATTTTTGCAGGTTAACAACCTGGTGTTGCAAGCCACAAAAACCAGATCCGCTGTCCTGTCCATGGTAAGTCTGTTCCTCTTTTTTGAAGAAACATGCTCGAAAGTACTGAACAATCTCTCCACCGAGGACAACGAGCATGCCTGACTTAGAACTTGAATGGCCAACTTCTGAAGAGCTGGAGTTTCATAACCATAATCCTCCCACCAACGTACAGCTCCCCTCTTAGTGCGATCAGCCTTAGCATCATATGAGTTGAAAATGCCTCCTATCCTCCGGTAAGTTAAAAGCTCATCACGTATCACATCCCTCTCACTGGATGTAAACATGGCCAGCAGATAAGCATTCCAGTCCTTCATGACCTCTCTGTTAGCATGCTTTTCATACTCCTGAAACTCGGGGTCCAACATGTACGCCACCGAGTGCATGAGCGAGTGATACTCATGCCACCTATTAGACATGATCTGATGAAGTTCCCTGTACCTGCCATAATCCGACTGTCCTTCCTCTAAACTTGCATCCAACCTGTTCATGCACTCATATATCTTTCCAATCGCAGGTATATCACCGTCCACAACACGAAGAAGCAGCATAACATCCTTGGACACCTCTAGCATGTCCTTAACCTGTTGCTAGAAACTGTCATCAAAAACCGTTGCATAACTGTCCCTTCCTGCTCTCGACTTCGACTTAGGCCTTGCTCTGTACGCAGGGCATACGAACATCTGTTGTAAAGCTTCTCGGAGCTCCACCAGCCTCTCCATCATAATGAAGTTGTAGCCGAACCTGGTATCACAATAACGCAGCAATCGCTTGTGAGTAAACTCCGCCAGCAGTGCCACTATATGAGAGTGGTTTCTAACGAAGATCACCAAAGACTTTCCACGCTCCAGAAGTGTTGCCATCCATGGAAGTACACCGAAGTCTTTCAAGGCATTGTTCAAGCAATGGGCAAAACATTGAATTTTCGGGTACCTCTGTTGCAAAAGTGCTGCTGCTGCTCTGTTTGCATTTTCCCCATCGGTCACAACCATGACAACGTTCTCTGCACCTACAATGTTAATGCCTTCTTCCCAGCAACGCAGAGTATTTTCAGCTGTTTTTCCTGTTAAGGAAATGTCGATAGCCTTCAAAAAAGCTCCTCGTCCTTGACTATATGCCACAAGCCCCATGATATGCCGATTCCTCCTATCTGCCCACCCGTCTGCGCATATGGTTGCACCCCTCTGCTCCCACTGCTTCCTCAAGGACGCCATCTCAATGTCAATGAATCGTTTCTCTTTCACCAAAAGCTTATCCCGGAGATCATCATATTTTGGTGGTGCATAAGGCACACCATGCCTGGCAACTTCCTGTATCATATTGAGGAAGTAAGGTGACCGAGCCTTGACAAATGGAATGTGTTCATTCCAGAAAAATCTTTTGATAGCCACATCAACTCGGTTCTTCCGCTCAGGATCCATCGAATCAACAATATGGACTTGACTCTGTTTGCTAAAAAACAGGGAACTGCAGCCACTTCCACTTGACTGGGATGATACCACCGGTGGAAATCCTTGGACATTGCCATCCATTCTCATAGAAGCACCACCAGATTCATTCGGCCGTTTCTTCCCCCTTGCCCCTTTCTCGGAATCAATAACCTTTTGCATATTGAGCAGATCCGCTTTCTTGTTACCTGGGATGAGAGGACAACTCACAATATCCTTGCTGCTTGGGCCTTCTCCTAACAGATGAGCTCGCACACGATCAACACCACTCAGTTTGTTCACCATTGGGCAGTATTTGCATGACCATAATTTGTGGCCATGCCCCCTGCTCTCAAGAACACTTACCTCATCCCACCATCGCGAAGAAGGATGCTTTCGCAGTATGCTGGATTGCTGCGCCATGCTTGTTTGCCTTGGATTGCTGCTGCTGTGCCCTGAAATGGTGCGCCCTGGCTGGATTGTCATGTGATGCCGTGCGCCCTAAAACCAGAATATTCCGCGCGAGAATATTCTGAACAGTGGTCCGTGTTACTAACACGGACCACTGTTCACGAACACAGCCGTGGGAACACGACCCATGGCCGTGTTTGTGAAACACGGTGAACACGGCCGGGATCCCGGCCGTGTTCGTAACACGGATATTGGCTAAGTGCTATCATCATTAACTTAGATGACACGTATCTTCATTGGTAAAAAAGGAAGCCACTAGTGTGGATACATAATTGGGAATATCATAAAAGAGTCACTTTGGAATCAATTATTAACTTGGTCAATATGACCTTTCAACCATTAATCAAAACTTATTTGTTAAATCAAAGTGATGAAGAAAAAGTAAAAGAATTTATCTTGAACTCTGGTAATAAGCATACACCACAACTAGTCCATGAAAATGGTAAATATATTTTGTGTAGAGGAGACATCAATACTTACCATCACAAACAATAAAAAGATAAGAAAGATAAAAAAAGTTTACCCTTTATGGAATGCTGTATAGAATATTGTTAAAAGCGTTTATGAGTCATTATAATCCTCTTTTCTAAGCTATTAGAGGAAAGAATTAACTATTGTGACAAACCATTAAAAAGTATAACCTAAACAACTAGATTCTCTTTTCTCTTAGACTATCTAGTTCTATAATTAACACTATAGCTTCCTTCATTCCACTTATTGCTTCACTATTTCCCATCATTCCACCATAATTAAATCTAGAATTACCAATCATTGTCTCCACCACCACTATTAATCCTACCACTACTATTATATCTATCTATACTCCTAGTTCTCCAAATACTATTTGGCTAACTAGAGTATGAATTAATATAACTTGAGCTATAACTATTTATATTACCACCATTGCTGCCAATATATCCTTTATTACTAGATAAAGTTTATGTATAATCCCAATATGAAGTTATTGGAATGTGGTTATGGATTTGATGAACTTTAAATGCATAAGACATTATAATGAGATCAATATCTATTCTATCACTTATGAAATGACAATGATGAGTGCTTAAATTTTGTAGCACATGTGGTTTTCACTTTTGTCCCTATAGTGATTTACCATAGGATTATAATAAAATGGAACTTAAACCTTTGCAATAGTAATAGAGTGGAATTTAAATTTTAGGGCCTTAGGCCACTAAAGGAAGGGACAAAGCCAAACTCCTAAACATAGAGCTAAGGAATGAAACTAAAGCATACATAAATATTATAGTAGATTACATTGATATTTTTTTACCACAGTCCCATGGTGAATAACTTTGTTCGTGGATGCTCCACAAAAGGAAGGATAATTTCAAGTTTAGGAGTAGGAACATCCACTCGTACCACAATCTCATAATAGATACCTTTATCCCTAGATGTTCCACAAAAGGAAAGACAATTTAAAATTTAGGGGTAGGAATATACTTTATTCAAAGGTATTTATATTTTAAGTAATCACTAATTAATGGGAATTGAGTAAGTGCCATTTGCTCTAATACCACATATAACGCATTCTATTTCTCTCCTCTTAATCTAATTTGAAAAAGGGCAATTGCTTGATAAAAGAGTTTTTTAGTAGTTATTTTATCCCCATTTATCCCCTAAGATTCTAAGAAAATACGGTGATATTGAAAGAGCTTTTGCTAATGCATGATTAAGGCATCAACTTATATAACAATTTAAGACTCAAATTATGAAGCAATAATAAAGAATCATTATGAAAGTTTAAGGTCTTAGTGAGCAGTATTCAAAGGATTTAGATCACATGGATAGTAGAAAATTTTACAAGGAAATTTGTGATATAGCACGAGATAGCAAATTTGAAAGGAAGATAGGGTTTTGGAATTTTCTTGTGGATATATCCAAGAACTTGTTTCGCCCAGCTGGTGGATAGCCATGAAATACAAGCTAAGAGCAAATTTTTGAGGTTATTCAAATCCATGAAGAAGCACAAATTGATGATTTTATATCCTTAAAATTTTGTTAGGCCAAGTACTTCTATAACCAGATGAGCTATAAGAACAACACTTCACTACAGTATTAGAGTGTAGGTATTTTTCTATAGATTTCAAGTTTTCTATATATAAACTAAGTATTGAATTATTGGTTGATATATTCCAGCAAGTTCAAGCATCTACAATGCTTATATAAATCAAAATGCTGAGAGAATTCTTATACTAGGGCTAAAGATGAGACATACATCAAAACAACATTACATTTGGATGTAAAGGTAGATATACTTGTTGGATTTTGTGGTCTAAATGCAAATCACATGTGAGATGACAAATTTCTTGTTAAAGTAGGGGCAGGAGAGGAAGGCTACAATAACATTATAGCAATTTTTGACAATTTCTAACAAACTCATTATAGTCATGTGCTTAAAGTGAACTTACTATACTATTACAATCTACCAAAGTTATTTCTTGTTATCCAACTTACTTACAATAGATATTTAGATATTTCATTTGTAGTTATAGTAACTTTAATCTTAGAAGTCTTATAACTTGGATATTCAACAGCAACGGGAGTGAGTTCATGACACTTGGGATAATAATTTGCAATAAGTTCTTAGCCTAAAAATTACCCATGCATTTGATGGTAATTCAAGATATCAAAAACTAATGCTAAAAAATTATATACATTTTAAAATATACTAGGCCAGTTGGGTGTTTACAATATTACAAAAAGAGGATGGTTCTATTTATAGACTGCATGATCAAAAATTCATCTTTAATGGCAAAAAATTTGTAAATCCGCTAGATTCTTTAAGAAATTTTATCCTTGGGAAGTTCTTAGCAACATTGAATCATATTAGAAAAGTCTTTATTGCTCTTCCAAGACATGAACATAGCTCAAATTAAAGTGATATGGATAGGAAGGACCATCAAAATTGAGCTACTACATAAAGACTAGATTTTAGGAATGCATATATATATTACGAGGTGATTGAATTACAACTAAGTGAACTTAGTGAAGAAGAATTAATAAAATCTTTGTCAATTCTTTTATCAAAAGATTTATTCTTGATTACATCATTGCTCTAAAATTCCCTCTAAAGCACACCTAATAGAGTACGATGCATAAGTTATAGAAAAGATCATCTAAAGCCTTGCATTAGAGAAGTGAAATTTAAAGTTCTTTTTCCTCCCTTGGCAATGATCATGCCCATATTTTCATTTTTGTCCTTGAACACAAGTAGCAACAATCATCAAAATTCTATAATGTCTCATGAAAAGTAAATATATATAGTTACAAATAGAAGAGATATGTTTCATAGTATTGTGCTACTTGAAAAGTATCATCAAAGTGGTTAGTGCAATTACATGTATAAATCTTATAAGATCTTGATAAAGTCTCAAATAACCCTTAATAAGACAATGCAATTACGCAATCTTAAATGCATGCTTGAAGATATTCAAGAAAAAACTTTAATCAACATGAGTGGTTATATTTAAAACATTATACCATTGTAACTGCATATTTGAAAATATGTGGGAAACTTATGTAAACACTAAGCATTGGCATAAGATAAGTGGCAATCATTATAAAGTGATTAAATGAATGATACACATCATCTATAGAATTCCTAAGGAAAAAATTTAGTTTATGCAAGGATTAGCAATAATAGCAAGAGAAGTTACATCATGCACTATGAATGCCACCATCATCTAAGTGCATAATATCATATTTATTAGATACCTAGTTTAAATTAAATATAAATTAAGATAAGTAATTGATAATTGATTAAAAAATAAAACATTGCTACACATTGCATGTAGAAATGCTTGGTGTGTTTAATAGTAGTGTTATTCTTACTTATTAATTCAATTGATCAAATAAAGTTTATAATTATAATTTATAAACACAAAATTAATCTTATTGCATATCAACCATTAGATGATAGAATAAAAAATAATATACTAGAAAGGTTTTAAGAAAGTTTATAAATTATAAACATGTTTATAAATTATAAATACAAGATTAATCTAAATGAATAACAACCATTAGATGATAGAATATCCTAGGATATCCAAGTATTTTTATGTATATCCGCTACCATCCTAGCCCCTCTACAAGTTTGTTTAAGCAAACCAAAAAATTCAAAGAGAGAATATTGAAGATTATATTTTCTATTTCATTAGTTTCATTAAGCATCAAAACATTATTTATAAAAAATAATAAGACCATACAGGCCTTTTTTATTTGCAAATTTTCTAGTAAATTTATTCTCCCTTTGTATTTTGTGTCAGAACTCATAATAATTTTAGTGTTGTGATAACTGCAAATGATGTGTTCATATCAGACACTCAAAATAAATTTTTTTGTACAAACACATAAGTAGCCTAATGCAATTTTTCAGAATACTTGAACAAAAGTCTTTGGAAAGTTTAAGAAATATTTTAAATATCCTCAACTCAATATTTGTGGATTTTTTGGTGTTAGCAAATGAACTTTACCAGATATTGGAGAAAAATCCATAATGAAGATAGGCATAGATCTAAAAATGCAATTTAATTTACACCATAATGATAAATGAAAGGTATACTGCCATTTCTAAGTACATCTATAGTAGAAGAAAGCACTCCTAAATTATTTCACAAATATAAAGAATGAGCTAGATAATTTCAAGAACTTTATCTCTGTATGGTGACCTTAAGTAAATAATAAATCGAGGTTAATTTTTGTATCCAATAAATCAAGTGGCTATAATAAAAATAACTAAAGACCACGATATAAAAATGAAAAAAATAGAAAAAAATATATTGTTTCCATTTTTATTTTGGTACCAGGGATTACAATCAACTTCTTCAAGAAGTTCCTCCTTTGAATTTGCGACTTGCAGACTTGCAAATAGAAATTGCCTAAAGCTGAGATGTTGGAGCCTATAGAACAAACTCCCATTGAAAGGGTTCATACTCAATTTCCTCACCGGCTTGAAAGTGAGCTCAAATGCACTTGCTATCATCACTTTTGACATTGTCCCAGCCAAGCCTATACCCCATTTTGTTACGTTTCACCTTATTTGACTAAATCACAATTTGAGTCAGGAAAATGCCCGCGCAATCTCGGCCGCCAATCAAGAACAACGAAAAACACAAACCAGTCTCCTTTGATGGTCTGACAAAAGAGTCCTATCAAAACTCTCCACATCGCTCTCATATATAAGCTTCTCATGGAAACAAAACGCTCTTATTCAAAGCATTGCTCAGTCGATCCACAATCATAGAGAAAACTTCATTGAAGGACGATGGAAAAGCTCATATTGTTCTCGCTGTTCTTGTCCATTGTCTCACGCTGCTTCGCTCAACTCGGCCAGACGAATGGTAGTGATTTTTCTGTAATCTTAAGCTTCACTGGTCCTCCAACACCAGGAACTTCATTGTCAGTCACTTGGTTGAAGTCTCCAAGAAACTCCTCCACTGCTGTTCTCGCCAGCAATTCCGCTTCTTTTTGCCAGATCCAGATTAACACGCCGGTGCTGATCGGCCAGCCATTCTGGAGCTCGCCTTGCGCATTCTCACCCCCCTCTCTCGGGGGCCTAAACTGTTCCTCTCGATTCCAAGTCAACGGGAGCTTGGAGCTCGTCGTGATGGAGGAGGTGGTGTGGAGCACAAGCACAGATGGGAGAAATGCGAGCTTTGCGAGGCTCAGCGATGGTGGAGAGCTCTCACTTGTGACGTCCTCTAACCAGGTTGTATGGACGAGTAACGATGTGCCACCGGCGGGGCTTTGTTTGAACACACCAAGCAGTGCCGGATCATCCCTTGCAGTTCCTTGCGGCTTATTGATTCTGCTCGGGTCACTCCTTCTAGCGCTATGAAAGAGTGTGTAGATCTTCTATCACAATAAAATTCTTCCACCATTCCTTAAAAGATATCTCAGTGATCCACTAAGTCGATTCTTTGTCAGCTCTATAGATATATGTGAAGAACTAACTACAAGCACAAAGTGGGCGGTAGAGATTTGCCCGGGTGGAAAAATCATATCGGCTCACAATGTGCCAAGTTGATGCTTATCGGCTGTCCATGTGTCTTCCTTCTATCGTTAGACCCTAATCACTTGGCACTTGCCATGGAAGCTCTTTAGCTAGGTTTCTCGGATCGATCCATTCCTCCATGGCGTCGCTCGATCACAGGGAAGCACGGCGAGCACAGGTGCGCTGGGCTAGAATCGAGGGGCTGAGCCCGGTGTTGCCGATTCCACGCGATAATCTGGGCCTCGGCGGTGCTGGATTGGGATTCGCGAGCATCAGCTTGTTTGGACGCCGCAAGCAAGAGAATGCGGGCCGGGAGGAGGCTGCTCCGGCTCAAGCGGTGCCATACTCGCCCAAGCGCGGGACGTATGCGCATGACGCTCTACAGCGGAGGTTTAAGGTGGGATTTTAGATTGTTTTGTTTATTCCCATGCCGTGACGAAGGAAGATCTTTGTCTTTGGCTCTTTCAGGAGCTGGACAAGCAAAACGCTGGGCACATAAGCGAGAATGATCTGAAAGCGACAGGATCAATCAGGGAAAAGCTAGCTAGCAGCAAAGCGAGCTGTGGTACTGTCGGAATGAGAAGTTGGCGAAATGTGACGAAGAAGGGTCGTCCAAAAGAAGGGACGTATCAAAGTCCGGGAAAATGGAAAGACCCAAGGAAAAGGAAGGCGGAGGTCAGCCACGCGTTGGACGCAGACTGGAAATTCCAATGAATGCGTGTGTTGGGCGTCTCCAGACAACGATGAGGACTTTGATAAGTTAAATCAATATGAATTACCAGGTAGCAAGCAAGCCAAGCAGAAGAGGCATAGGGAGAGCAAAATCACAAGGGAAATGATAAGCTCCACAATTACTTATTCAATCAACCTTTTCAAACTTTTTGACAAATAAAGGGTAGGAAACCTTTATTAAATTGTATCTGGATTAATTTTAAAGTAGTTTTTCCACCACAAAGAAGTATGACCCATAAGCTTCATTGAAAAAAAATTGGGTTGTGAGATAAATAGTTTTCTTATGACTCTAACTAACAATCAACCCCTTAATTGTCACAAACATCTGGTAACAACTTCCCATCTTACAATACCATAATCTTTTATATGATTGATGTAACAATGGTAATCATAGATATGAGATTGATTTATTCATCTTGAGAGTCCATGTGAAGCAAGAAAATCTTTAATGACATTGATAAAATCCTTAACCTCCTTAAAGCATCCCAACGTTAAAAGGATATTCTTAGAATATTTCTATATTTTTTGTCAAACACCTAGAAAACTATAAATGAAAATGAGGTCTATAAAGAAAATTTTAAAGTTGAAGAACTTTGATAATAAAAAACTTACCTCTAGATTGATTCTCAATTTTCCCAAATAAGGCCATATATAGGACTTTTACAATTGAATAATTTGATGCTATACCAGATAGGCTTTAGAATAATGAGGACATCGTCAACTAACTCTCATAAAGAATTATCATTGAGATTAGTTCAAATAGTAGTAGTTTTTACTTTCTTCTTGACACAATTGTTTTTATTAAGGATTATAAATTTGAGGCTATTAAATATTGCTCTCAAAACTTCTCAAAAAATTCTCAACCTTGCCAATGTGTAAAAGATGTATATAATTGAGTTTTGTTAGCTTTATAAGTTCTTTATTTTGTAAACACTTGGCCCTTGAAGAATGAAAAAGGGCCAATATTGTTGGAGTTATTGTAACAAACTTGAAATATCTAACAATAGATTTCATCATGATCAGTATATCTTTAAACCATTTGCATTTCCTTTTCCATCTAGTTATTATTGTAAGAATAAGTTGCATTACTTATAGATCCACTAATGCCTCCTCCTAATGTTTTTCAAGATCCTAGCTTATTAACTCAATGCTATATATTAATATTAGCATAGTGGGATTTTGATAATCATTGGATTGGTTTCAATCCAAACCACTATAGTCTAGGTTAATTGAATATGCATCTTTCCATATTCTCCATACACTTATAAATTGCATATTAGTTTTTTAAGTTGAAAGGTTATTTAGCATATAAAATTTTTATTGAAAATCATAATTTCTAAAGTGTGCTTCAAAGTTTCTGGGTTTTATGGGAGTGAAACTTCACCTAAAAGCCTTTTGTGTGTGCTCTTAGTGTCTAAGAGGAATTAAGTAGATAGATGGATTAATAGGCAATTACAAATGGCTTTTACCCAAAAGTTAGAACTCATGTGCTAAAATCTTGAGGAACAGCAAGCACAAGTAGAATTACAAAGATCCAATCTAGATTTTTTTACTCTTGAGGTTACATCAATAGTTTAGCATGAACAACAAGAACCTATGGCAAATATTCTATTATAGCAATTTTATTCCAAAATAGGAGTAAAGGATATATATTTCCCCTCTACTATGTTGGTTGAAAACTTCAAGGACTTGAGCTTGGTTATCCACTTTTAGAGAAGCAAGATGCATGTATCCTATATGCAATAGAGAAATTAAAGAATTACTTGTGAGGAAGGCATTTTGTATTCCTTATAAATAATATTGCTTTGAGGTACATTGCAAAAAAGCTAATACTTCTAAGAAATTTTTCTAAGTGGATGATAAATTATAACAAATTATAACTTTGAGTTTTAATATAAAAAAATTCACTCAAGCAAAATTGGCTATAATTTTGGATTATAAAATACCTCTAGAGCAAGAAGAGATCCATGCTAGGAAGAGGATCATGATGTTTTGATAATGAGTGTTTAAAGAATATCAAGATTTTACAATTTTGAAAATAAGGAGTTTTTTAAAAGGGTGTAAAGGCATTGAGAAGTAGAAAATCATATGCAAGTCAAAACCATTCATATTAATAATTAATCAACTTCACCAAATTGGATGAGACAATATGTTTTAGGGAGCAGTTGAATAGAATAAATGAAAGGAGATCAAAAGTTTAGAATTATAAAAGATATTGTAGTGGATACTTTTCCCATAATTATGTAACTAAGAAGATTGTAAATATAAGATATTTCTAGTCAACATTATTCCAAGATATAAAGAAATGGTGTAGGTCATGTCATATTTATCAAGTCTTTAGAAGAAGAATCCTTCAATCAAGAAGTCTTTATTCAATTTTGTCAACATGATCATTTGAGCAATACGGTATAAATTTTGTAGGACAAATTGTAGTGACATTAAGTTATAAAAATCTATCCTGGTGGCAATAAACTACCTTACTAAGTGGGCTAAAGCAATAGAAATTAAAACCAACATCAAGGAAGTTAGCTATACTTCCAATTAAGTTAAAAATCTTAAGTCTATAATTAGTGTTTAAGCATGGACTAAGTGATAAGAAGGACTTGTAATTGAGGCTTATTCAACATGAGAATCAATGTTAGCTCTTCAATATACAAAAACAGTTCAATAAAATAGAAAGTATAGATGTGATAAGAAATTTATAAAAGCTTTATAAATGGAATTCTAATGAATTATATTTGCTAGTAGATTTTAATGAAGAACAACAGAACACCTTAGTGCATGGATATAAATGTTCTAACTTCAACTATAAAACAACATTATCATTAGGTTGTAAATAACCTACATGACTTATAGCCATGTTGCTTGTTTGGGTGGGATTATACAACCAAAAATGGCATGTTTAAAGTCAAGATATCTGGATACAAGGCATGTATATACAAAACCATCCTCCTTATACCTCTACTATCAATTTTTCCTTATAATTCTATAGTTGAAGTCAAAGTATAACTACTCTTTCCTTTCTATATCTTATATTTGTTCTATTACTTATCCACTTTACCTTATCACAAACCTTATCTTCCATCATCTTTATAAAATGATATATTATATAACTCTTATATTCAAGTATACCCTCCAACTTTGTAAAAGTTTCTACCATCATTCAAAAATATTTCCTTGTGTAATATATGCATTCACTAATAGTCATCTAAATTTGCCACCTTTTCTACACCAATATTTTATGATATTAACAGCAAAACATAAAATATATTCTAAAGACTATATAATGAAGAGCATTGAGTATGGAGTGATTTTATTTTTGTAATATTCTTTATTGATCCTTACTTCCTTAAAAAATATAAAAATTACAAGTTAGTAGAAATCCCTCTCCTCTCTCTTTCTCTCAAAGCACAAAGTATATAAAAATAGTGTGCCACTAACCACTAAATTCAAACATAATGATTTCATAATTGTGTAAAGAGAAGCTGAAGAATTAATAAAATCTTTGTCAACTCTTTTATCAAAAGATTTATTCTTGATTACATCATTGCTCTGAAATTCCCTCTAAAGCGCACCTAATAAAGTACGATGCATAAGTTATAGAAAAGATCATCTAAAGCCTTGCATTAGAGAAGTGAAATTTAAAGTTCTTTTTCCTCCCTTGGCAATGATCATGCCCATATTTTCATTTTTGTCCTTGAACACAAGTAGCAACAATCATCAAAATTTTATAATGTCTCATGAAAAGTAAATATATATAGTTACAAATAGGAGAGATATGTTTCATAGTATTGTGCTACTTGAAAAGTATCATCAAAGTGGTTAGTGCAATTACATGTATAAATCTTATAAGATCTTGATAAAGTCTCAAATAACCCTTAATAAGACAATGCAATTACGCAATCTTAAATGCATGCTTGAAGATATTCAAGAAAAAACTTTAATCAACATGAGTGGTTATATTTAAACCATTATACCATTGTAACCACATATTTTGAAAATATGTGGGAAACTTATGTAAACACTAAACATTGGCATAAGATAAGTGGCAATCATTATAAAGTGATTAAATGAAAGATACACGTCATCTATAGAATTCCTAAGGAAAAAATCTAGTTTATGCAAGGATTAGGAATAATAGCAAGAGAAGTTACATCATGCACTATGAATGCCACCATCATCTAAGTGCATAATATCATATTTATTAGATACCTAGTTTAAATTAAATATAAATTAAGATAAGTAATTGATAATTGATTAAAAAATAAAACATTGCTACACATTGCATGTAGAAATGCTTGGTGTGTTTAATAGTAGTGTTATTCTTACTTATTAATCCAATTGATCAAATAAAGTTTATAATTATAAGCATGTTTGTAATTTATAAACACAAAATTAATCTTATTGCATATCAACCATTAGATGATAGAATAAAAAATAATATACTAGAAAGGTTTTAAGAAATTTTATAAATTATAAAAATGTTTATAAATTATAAATACAAGATTAATCTAAATGAATAACAACCATTAGATGGTAGAATATCCTAGGATATCCAAGTATATTTTATGTATATCCACTACCATCCTAGCCCCTCTACAAGTTTGTTTAAGCAAACCAAAAGATTCAAAGAGAGAATATTGAAGATTATATTTTCTATTTCATTAGTTTCATTAAGCATTAAAACATTATTTATAAAAAATAATAAGACCATACAGGCCTTTTTTATTTGCAAATTTTCTAGTAAATTTATTCTCCCTTTGTATTTTGTGTCAGAACTCATAATAATTTTAGTGTTGTGATAACTGCAAATGATGTGTTCAAATCAGACACTCAAAATAATTTTTTCTGTACAAACACATAAGTAGCCTAATGCAATTTTTCAGAATACTTGAACAAAAGCCTTTGGAAAGTTTAAGAAATATTTTAAATATCCTCGACTCAATATTTGTGGATTTTTTGGTGTTAGCAAATGAACTTTACCAGATATTGGAGAAAAATCCATAATGAAGATAGGCTTAGATCTAGAAATGCAATTTAATTTACACCATAATGATAAATGAAAGGTATACTGCCATTTCTAAGTACATCTATAGTAGAAGAAAGCACTCCTAAATTATTTCACAAATATAAAGAATGAGCTAGATAATTTCAAGAACTTTATCTCTGTATGGTGACCTTAAGTAAATAATAAATCGAGGTTAATTTCAAGTATATGTTGTATCCAATAAATCAAGTGGCTATAATAAAAATAACTAAAGACCACGATATAAAAATGAAAAAAATAGAAAAAAATATATTGTTTCCATTTTTATTTTGGTACCAGGGATTACAATCAACTTCTTCAAGAAGTTCCTCCTTTGAATTTGCGACTTGCAGACTTGCAAATAGAAATTGCCTAAAGCTGAGATGTTGGAGCCTATAGAACAAACTCCCATTGAAAGGGTTCATACTCAATTTCCTCACCGGCTTGAAAGTGAGCTCAAATGCACTTGCTATCATCACTTTTGACATTGTCCCAGCCAAGCCTATACCCCATTTTGTTACGTTTCACCTTATTTGACTAAATCACAATTTGAGTCAGGAAAATGCCCGCGCAATCTCGGCCGCCAATCAAGAACAACGAAAAACACAAACCAGTCTCCTTTGATGGTCTGACAAAAGAGTCCTATCAAAACTCTCCACATCGCTCTCATATATAAGCTTCTCATGGAAACAAAACGCTCTTATTCAAAGCATTGCTCAGTCGATCCACAATCATAGAGAAAACTTCATTGAAGGACGATGGAAAAGCTCATATTGTTCTCGCTGTTCTTGTCCATTGTCTCACGCTGCTTCGCTCAACTCGGCCAGACGAATGGTAGTGATTTTTCTGTAAACTTAAGCTTCACTGGTCCTCCATCACCAGGAACTTCATTGTCAGTCACTTGGTTGAACTCTCCAAGAAACTCCTCCACTGCTGTTCTCGCCAGCACTTCCGCTTCTTTCTGCCAGATCCAGATTCAAGCCACCAACACGCCGGTGCTGCTCGGCCAGCCAACGCCAATCTTCTGGAGCTCGCCTTGCGCACCGGGCCTAAACTGTTCCTCTCGATTCCAAGTCAACGGGAGCTTGGAGCTCGTCGTGATGGAGGAGGTGGTGTGGAGCACAAGCACAGATGGGAGAAATGCGAGCTTTGCGAGGCTCAGCGATGGTGGAGAGCTCTCACTTGTGACGTCCTCTAACCAGGTTGTATGGACGAGTAGGGATGGGCCACTGGCGGGGCTTTGTTTGATCAGACAAAGCAGTGCCGGATCATCCCTTGCAGTTCCTTGCGGCTTATTGATTCTGCTCGGGTCACTCCTTCTAGCGCTATGAAAGAGTGTGTAGATCTTCTATCACAATAAAATTCTTCCACCATTCCTTAAAAGATATCTCAGTGATCCACTAAGTCGATTCTTTGTCAGCTCTATAGATATATGTGAAGAACTAACTACAAGCACAAAGTGGGCGGTAGAGATTTGCCCGGGTGGAAAAATCATATCGGCTCACAATGTGCCAAGTTGATGCTTATCGGCTGTCCATGTGTCTTCCTTCTATCGTTAGACCCTAATCACTTGGCACTTGCCATGGAAGCTCTTTAGCTAGGTTTCTCGGATCGATCCATTCCTCCATGGCGTCGCTCGATCACAGGGAAGCACGGCGAGCACAGGTGCGCTGGGCTAGAATCGAGGGGCTGAGCCCGGTGTTGCCGATTCCACGCGATAATCTGGGCCTCGGCGGTGCTGGATTGGGATTCGCGAGCATCAGCTTGTTTGGACGCCGCAAGCAAGAGAATGCGGGCCGGGAGGAGGCTGCTCCGGCTCAAGCGGTGCCATACTCGCCCAAGCGCGGGACGTATGCGCATGACGCTCTACAGCGGAGGTTTAAGGTGGGATTTTAGATTGTTTTGTTTATTCCCATGCCGTGACGAAGGAAGATCTTTGTCTTTGGCTCTTTCAGGAGCTGGACAAGCAAAACGCTGGGCACATAAGCGAGAATGATCTGAAAGCGGTGCTCAAGAGCCTCAATCTCCCATCGTCGGAAGAGGTACTAAAATTCGGTTCTGTTAAGTGTTTGTTTTCTATTATCTCTTTGGTGTTGTGACGTTTTCTATGCACAGAATGTTCAAGAGTTTCTCGATTCGCTTGGTGGCAATACTGTGCCATTTGATCAGTTCGCGGAGTACGCTGTTAGCCGAGAAAACCTCCTGTTTGATACCTTCAGAGAGCTCGACAAGAATAACGTACGAATCATATCATGTCCGTCTAGTTCTTATTGTTCTCTGTTGTCTGTTTGGCTTGCAACAGACAGGATACCTTACTACGAACGAAATAAAAGCCGCGTTGGTGAAATACAAGTTCCGGTAGGCTGTGCAAAGTATGTGAATTGCGAACTCTCTCTCTCGGTTTTCTTTTTTTTTTTTGCGTTTCAGGTTTTCGGACAGTGATCTGCAAGCACTTGCTCGGACCTACAGCAAAGTTGGTGCTGGTCCTTTTGATGAAAACCAGCTCTTTGATTTTGCTGATTACAGGTAATTCATATGCATTCTCGGTACTGGTGGTTGCGACTAAGAACTGAATTTTTACTGCAGGAATTGCTTGATGGCGTACAGTCAAAAGGATCTGATAGACGCGGATCAAGTTTGGGCTCGAGCTGCGATAGATGTAGGGGACGTGGATACATCTTTCCCTCTTATATCTGCGAAGAAAGGAAAAGCTGGCGACCTCCTCCTGTCGAAGGACAAGATATTGAAGCATTTGTCTCTTGGTGTGCTTGCCTCCGCAGTAACGAGGACGCTCGTGGCACCTCTGGAACGTGTGAAGGTACTACTCTTTTCACACCTTCCGAACATGACAAGAATTTGTTTGGCTGAAATTGCAGCTTCTCTCAACGGTGGATTCCAATATTGCTTTTGGGAAGGCTTTCGAAGAAATCCGGAAGTAAGCGGTTCTACTTACCTGGTTGCAGTTGCTGACATCACTTAGTGCTTGACTGCAGGGACGAGGGGTTTCAAGGACTTTTTAGAGGCAACTTACTGAATGTGGCCCGCGTGATTCCAACCAGGGTATGACTTGCAAAGCTCAAATTTGTTTCGCTTTGTTGACTGTTTGCATGTGTAGGTCGTGGAGTTCCTTGTTTATGACAAACTTAAAGAAACGCTGCTGAGTAAAAGAAAGCAGTCAGAAATTTCTAATTTCGATCGCTTACTTTTGGGGACGTTTGCTTCTATGGCTGGTGTTATTGCCGGGTATCCTCTGGATACCATGAGAACGGTTCTAGCGTCACAATTACCAAACAGGCATGTGGACGACTTGATGGTAAAATCTGCTTTGGACAATGGCGGATTTCTAAACTTGTACAGAGGCCTTATACCCAACTTGGTACGTAGTTTTACGAGCTGCGCTGTTTGCAATCTCTGATCCCTGAGTGTTTATTTGGCAGGCGAGGGCAGTACCATATACTCTGATAACTTTCACTGTATTTAATCATTTGCAAGAACGTCATAGACAAAAGACTGGTCCTGGTGGCGAGATTAAAACTTCCGTGGATGCTTTATTCGGGTAAGCGTTGTCTTACATTTTTGTGAACCTGGTTTGACACGCGCTTGGCCATTTTCCACTTTAGGATAGTGGCGGCTACGGCGGCACAGACCCTGGTGCATCCTCTCGAAGTGGTTCAACGGAGGTTGCAGGTATCGTTGAGAGAACTTTGACCTGGATTAATTACTTGTACAGGCTGAGACTGCAAAGCAAGGAGTACTGGTATACAATAACATGATAAATGCTTTCCAAGTTATCCTTGAAAAGGAGGGTGTAAATGGCCTTTATTCAGGTATGTCGTGAATACTTTCGTTCTGTTTTGACTTGAGAAATGTTACAGGGTTGGCCGCAAGCTATGTCAAAATTGTTCCTGCGACTGCGATCTCCTTACTCCTGTATAAAGCGCTCAAAGAAAAGCTCGACGATAGGCAGAGGCGATAAGGTACTGCACGGTTTGTTTTCTGAGTGCCTCAAAATGGTTCATCTGCAGGTTTGGCGAGTCACGTGTTCACTGTTTTAGCTGCTTCCATTGTGGAAACTACTTATTGAACCACAGCTTCCGAAAACAGTTTGAACGACTTGATTAGTCACACGACTTGGGAGCCTGAAAAGGAAGGCCTTCAGGTATGCCTTCGGCAATATACGCTGAAAACCTTGTTTCTTTGGAATTACTAGATTTGCTCCTGCAACTAGCAAAGTCACCTGGTTCTATATCCACAAGACCATTAGAAGTAAAGCTCACGTACTCAATGAGCTTATCTCTCCGGTATGCGCCTGTACTTCTTTTGGTTTTTGCACGCGATCTTTGTGTCTTGTGCAACGTTTGTACATTGTTTAAGACGGTTCTCTGACGAAAAGTTGCACAAGGCATGACGATTGCGAGATGTTTCGAAGGCTAGAGCATAGGCTTGCTGGTAGTGGTCGGCAATGGTGATCTGGAGGAGAGTATTCTAAGATGATCGCGGCTGGCTGGTGACAATAGTTCCCGCGGCTAGATAGGCAGGAAGTTGAAGCGTCACGCTTGAGAGTTCCGGGTAGCAGAAGGAACACAGGGACATTGTTGGGGCTGCATATGGACAGGATCAATCAGGGAAAAGCTAGCTAGCAGCAAAGCGAGCTGTGGTACCGTCGAAATGAGAAGTTGGCGAAATGTGAGGAAGAAGGGTCGTCCAACAGAAGGGACGTATCAAAGTCCGGGAAAATGGAAAGACCCAAGGAAAAGGAAGGCGGAGGCAGCCACGCGTTGGACATAGACTGGAAATTCCAATGAATGCGCGTGTTGGGCGTCTCCAGACAACGACGAGGACGTTGATAAGTTAAATCAATATGAAGTACCAGGTAGCAAGCAAGCCAAGCAGAAGAGGCAGGGGGAGAGGAAAATCACAAGAGAAATGATAAGCTCCGCGATTAGAAGGCTGATGGTGGTGCATTTGGTGACGAGGAAAGGAGGCAGCAGAGTAGCAGCAGTAGCAGTGGCAGAAACAGCAGTAGCAGAGCAGCAACTCATCAGGCACAGACCACCTCTTTAGTGTTTTTCTTTTATGCTGTTCTTGCTGGCTATGGTGGGGAGAGGTGGGAAGCTTGGGGAAGTGTCACATACATAGGGAAGAGAAAGAACAGATGAAGGATTGAAGAAGAGGAGGCTGCTGTTGTACTAGACACACTCTAGTACAGAGGTTTGGACAGGAGGTCATAATTAGCATCATATGAATTCCCATCTCATGCAAGGAAAAACAGCAGCATTTAGTAGCTGTCATGTGGCACACAAAGCTCACACACACTCTCCCACACACAAGTTTGGGAGCTGGCATTGGTGGGGAGAAAAGGCAGGCATTGTTTGCATGCTCAGTAAATGAATGCCCCCAGGATATTCACTTAGCTTGTAAGGGCATCATTGCATGATTCCCAAGTGGAAAGGTGGTGGAGTTTTGGGGGCTGGAGACCTCTAGAGAGAGACATTAGAACACATGTTTCCTATCTGATCGTTGGGGGCCATGAATTGATGAACTTCTTCACCCTCTGTGAAAAGGATTGTCTGTGTACACAGCCAGCAAGCAAGCAACCAAGGGTTTCAACTTTACAGTATTTATTTGCATAGATTAGGAGGAGCAGAGAGGCAAGGACAAATTTGTTCCAGGCTAGTGACAATGGCAAGGCTCTCAACCAAGAACAAGAACAATTTCTCTTTGCAGCAGCAACAGTCAAATAGTGGAGGGGAGACTGCTGCTGCTGGTGCTGCTGGTGCCACCCAATGTTAGGCTGGCCGCCTTCACTACCCTTGCTCTCAACTCTTTCTCTCTCATTTTATAAGACAACTGTTGGAATCCTGCACCAAGTATATATAATATTATTATATATTTCCTAGTTTTCTGTTCTGGTTGCAGTTTAAAATTCCAAATTCAGGACTCTTGTATGATATGTGGAGTGTTTTCTCTTTCTTGTATGCTATGTGGAGTGTTTTCTCTCTGCTGTGCATGGCTGCCAACGTTTTTAAAGAGCCCCCCTCCTCCCACCTGTGGAAAGGAAGTTAGGGATGTGGCTGAAATTGGCCTGTTATTGTTGTTTGTTTGTTTGCTTCTAGCCTAGTGGTCCACCTTTTGACCGCACCCCTCCCCACCCTTTTGTTTTGCTTGCATTATTCTTACCTTTTATCGCCACAACTGCTAGCCATGCAAACAAAGATCTCAGGAGAAAAAGAGGTGTGTGTTTTGTGATTGAGATGAAATGAGAGAGAGAGGCCCCAGCCAGCCAAGCAATAGCTCCATTCATTCAATTCAAATCTTTTGGGCATTCTTTACCACCTTTTTGCAACATCTGACCGGGCGCGTCCGTACCGTGGATCTGGGTCCGGGATTCAGCACGCCCATCGAAAGTGAGATGGTTGACGACGAGGGGAAGAATACTGAGCATCTGGATTGCCCTGAAATTTTGGGAGTGATGCGATCTTGGTGGTGGTGTATTTCCACAAGCTTTTCCTTTAGGTGGAGGCGGGTGAAAAAGTCTCTCGCCCAAAATTCAACAGGCTGGAAAGGCAACGAGTTCTCAGCCTTCCAAGAACTTGAGATGACAAAAGTATACGGAAGAGGAAGAATTTCCAGCTCCATGCTCGTTTACGTTTCGTTCGTTCTATCCATCCATCAATCAATCAAGCCATCCAAGGTAGAGATTTGGGCACAAATGTGGTAAGAAAAAGGTGGTGCGGCTGGCTTTTCATTGCATTCTAGGCAGCTACTAGCTGCTAGCCAGCTACAAGAATTCATGTAAAGCGCAAAAAAAAAAAAAAAAAAACAAAAAAAAAAGAGAGTGGTCACTTCATTTGTTTTGTCCTTGCCTCTTTTTTCTTCGATTTCGTCCCCAACGGGCAGCGAAAATTCGTCCCCTAGCTAACCTAAAATCTACGCATCAATCAAATCTAGAAGCCCTCTCGCACCAGGAATATCCCTCCACGTTTTGAAATTCAAAGGCTCTGGCGCGCGCGCGAAGTGCGGGGATTGGATGATCGATCGAATCGAATTCTTCCCGGCGAGTGAGGCGAGTGGAGGAGAGGAGAGGAGAGTGGAGTGGAGCGAGTGAAATCGACCCACACGACTTTGGAGTGGGCGCGGCAATGATTAATCATTGAATACAGGGAGATTTTCCCAGCCGGAGGTACAAGGCATGGCGGCCAGAAGTGCCCAGAAAGAGCAACAAGCAACGACGAACAAGGAACAAAGGAACGGAAAAAGCAACACGGCAGATAGCGCAGCACACGCAGCTAGTGCTAGAAGAGCCAAAAAAGATAGAGAAAGCAAAAGCAAAACAAAACACCCCCCCAAGATCTGGACAGACAAAGCCTGCGCAGGGAGGAAAGCAAAGAAAAGGAGAAATTTCATCATCGCTCACTACGTCTCTCAGATCCCCTCGTTGTCTCTCGCGAGAAAAAGCTACTCCATGCGTGCTCAAAGGAGGGAGAAAAAGAATTTCAAAGGAAAAAGGAACAAAGAAGAACAAAAGGAGACAAGAAAAAAAAATCACCACCTTCGCTGCAAATCTACAAACAATGTTAGCCGCTACTCTTCTCCGGAACCAATTCGCGCATCCATCATCCAATCCTCTTCTCGCCCAATTCCCAGCTCTCGATGGAGAAAATCTCCACGACCCAAGGCCCAAAATCCTTCCAGGACCCAGGGCGCTCTCCTAGATGCTCGAATTGGACGTGCCCACCGCGGCGCCGCGCACCCACCGCCAAAAGTACTCCCCGCCGCGCAGCCCAATGACGCTGGGCGGGCGGTCGCTCCTCGCGCTCGCCATCACCGTACGGTAGACGTACAGCATATCCACCGTATATTCGTCCTCCGTGCTCTCCTTGACGAGCTCCACGTTGAGCCACGGCAGCTTCTTGGACAGCTCGTCGCAGCCCGCGATGCTCACCCGGCAGCCCGAGAGCCAGAGGAAGCGCATCGTCTCGTAGCGCTCCAGCCCCGCCAGGAGCGCGCGATCGCCAAACGGGCAGTCGCGGATCTCCAGCTTGCGGATCTTGGTGCATCCCCGGAACACCGCCTCCAAGCCCACATCGCTGTCCGCCGCGAACGCCACCGAGAGCGTCTCCACGTTCTTGCCGAATTCGCCGATGTACTGGAAGGCGCGATCGGTGAGCAGGCCCGAGACCGCGAGGCGCTTGAGGTCCTTGCAGTTCTTGACGATGGCGCCGAATCCCTCGTCCAGCGGCTCGCCCGTGACGTGATCCGGCTGCCGGGTGGTGATGATGCACAGGCGGAAGCGGCGCATCTTGGAGCAGGCGCGCGACATGGCGGTGATGGCCGAGTTCGTCATCCGGCGGCAGAAGTAGAGGATCGAGGAGAGGTTGGCGCAGCCCTCGGAGATGGCGAGCAGGCCTTGCTCGGTCACCACGCCGACGCCCTCGTGATCCGCCGGGAACACCCGGAGCTCGCGAAGATCCTTGCAGGTGTTGGCCACGGTGCGCAGCCCGGCGTCCTCGACATTGTCCTGGAGCTGCGACCAGGGGAGAAAAGCAAAAGTGAGATGAATGGATCATGGATCGATCGATCGAGAGAATGCATGGGCTTTTTGACTGGGTCGATCGAGAGCGAGCGAGAGGCTGCTTGCCTCCATTCGTGAGCGAATGAGTCGCAAGCAATCATGATGCAAGAGAAGAGATGCCAATGGCCATGCCATGCCACACCAGCAAAAACCGAAAAAGCAAAAAGGAGCAAAAGTCAGAGAGGCTCGCATGTTCATTGTTCAGAATCAAACTATCACGCAGAAGGGGAAAAAAAAAAAAAACGAGAAAAGAAAAGAGAGAACACCAGAGAAGGGGACAGCCACAAATCGACCTGGAGACGACCCAAGAGGCAAAACTCAGCGCAACCCAGCTCGTGATTCCCGCGGCCGGGTATAACCCATCAAGGAAATCGCGAATGCACGCCCGTAGCAAGGAGCCCACGATCGAGATCACACCCAACCAAAAAGAAACGAAAAAAAAAACAAAAACACCGCACAAAAGCAGGGGATCACATACCATCAATGCACGCACACGAACACTACTACTACTACTAAAACCTCGCCTCGATCGATCAATCACCATGGAGCAACAAAGACGCCATAGAACCATGAAAAATCCAAGAGCGAGAGCGAGAGAGACTTACCCACAACCTCTGGAGCTTGTGGCAGTGGCTGAGCAGCTGGAGGAGATCCGCGTTGCGGAGGTTGGCGTAGCTGAGGTTGAGCGAGAGGAGGTTGAGGCAAACCGGGTAGAGCGCGATGAGACACGGCGGCTCCGCCTCCCAGATCCCGGACAAGCTCTGCAGCTTGGTGCAACTCGCGAGACACGCACTCAGGTCCTGAATCCGCTCCCACTGAATCATCTCCTGCTGCTCCGGAGCCGGCTGCGGCTGCACCTGCACCTGCACCTGCATCTGCGCCTGAAGCTGCTGCGGAAGCGGAAGCGGAAGCCCACCTACGCCAACTGCTCCGCCGCCGTTAAGGTTCCCGATGCCGCTCATCGAGCCCGTGCCCAGATCCGTGAGCTGCGGCCCGCAGCGCTGGAGCAGCTTCTGCAATTGCCACAGCGCCACCTTTTTGTTGAGGCCCAGGCTCCGGAGCTGCGGGTTGCGAGCGACCAGCGCGTCCAGGGCGTCGAAGTCCACGGCCGCGTCCAGGCAGGAGAAGTGGAGCGCCAGGAGCGAGGTTGTGGTGTCCGGGAAGGCGCTGATCCAGTCCACGCCGCTGTGATCCTCCACCAGGCTCTCCTGGAGGTTGAGCTCCTGCAAGTTCCTGGAGAGATCATCACGGCGACGGCGATGAGCATCCAATCAATCCGTCCAGAGGAGAGGAGATGCTTACCGGCAGTTCCTGGCGATGGAGGCGAGGCCCTTGGTGCTGAAGCCGTCGCAATTGTTAAGCACGATGACGCGGAAGCTTGGGAAGGAGGTGGCGAGGAGATCGAGCGCCTCGTCGCTCACGCACATCCGCTTGAGGCGGAGCTCCTCCAGCGGGAGCGACGCGTGCGCGAAGGTGACGATCCATGGCAGGAGATAGGCTCCCCAATGCGGGGGCAAGAGATTGAAATCCGCGAAGCGCGGCTTGCCCTTGAGCGTGAGGGAGCGCACCTTGGGGAAGCGTCGCGCGACGAGCTCCGGCGAGACCGAGTAGCAGTTGCCGATGAAGAGGTTGGCGCGGCTGGCGGCCTCGGCCTTGTACCACGACTTGCAGACGAGCGACACCGAGTTGCGATCGCGGTGGGAGGAGAGGAAGACGAGGACGTGCTCGAGGATGTCGTCCGGGAACTCGTACACCATGTCTCGGGCGAAGCCTCTCATCAAAGCCCGGCGATTGGAAGCGATCTAGCTTGAAGAGTGGGGGTGGAGAAACAGGGGAGTGGTGGATCAATCGGCGGGATTTGGCGCGTGGGTTCGCGACTGGAGGGCTGCTCCTGGCGATTGGGAGGATTTTAGAGCGACCCAAGTCCTTATCTCCAGCTGTTCTTGTCTCCTGGCAGGACCCATCAAGACCAAATCCCTCTCGCTCTCTCGCTCTTCCAAGTTGCGCTTGAATCCACCAGCGTCCGTGTCTCTCCCCGGCCGCGATCTAGCTAAGCGCAGCTATGGCCGCGTGGGATCCCTTGGAACCCCCGACCACCAGCACAAGCCACAGCGCGCTTGTTCTTTGCTTGTTCTTCCGTCTCTCCTTTATCCCCTCCCTCCCCTGTTCTTCTTGCGCTCGCTCGTCGGTGACGCCCACTGTATCAGACACCTATTCGCTGCTGGTGATCCGTCCTCCTCATCCATTCTCGCCATTCCCGCCGGGTCAAAGCGCCCAGATCGCCGAATCCATCCCCTCCATCGCCGCAAGAACGACCACCCGATCAAAATCAATCAATCAGCCCATCTCCGCTTTCCTTGTCTTCCCTCTCCAGGATCGAGGAGAAGAACTCTCTAGCTAGCACCAATTTCTTGGCTCTCGCTCGCATCGCTCGCTCTCTCGCGACTCGCGAGCGACAAAAAAAAAAACATAAGAAAAAACACACACACTCACACACACACGGCCTTGATTTCGAGCACACACTAAACTGGATTTGCGTCAAATCTTGGGGTACGCTTGGCTGTCGGATTTGAGAGCGCGACTGACGTCCGCCGGCCACCCGCCTCGTATAAAGCGGGAAAACGGACCGTATCTCGCATTAACCACGCCGTAGCGTACTGCTCTACATACAGCCCTAAGCACCTGGCGAATATTCGGGTTTGCGCTGGTCAAGCCCTTGACCGCATATTCCGCCAAAGATGCGCCCCTCTAAATGGCCCATCATAAATTTTTGTGCCACGTTGGTACTTGGAAAAGTAGCCGTAGCATTGTGCATGATCATCATCAGCCAACGTACTTACTATCATTCGGGCGAGAAAATAAAAGGAAAATACCCCAAGGTGTTTTGCCTGCTATGGTTAAGATTTGGTAGAGATTTTTATTTCTTTTTAGAAGTTTGCTTCGCGGATCCCCCATTCAGGCTCGATCAGGCATGTCGGCGTCTCATTTAAATCGCTGTTCTAGCCTGCTTTAGTTCGTGTCTCGAGTTTTATGATCCGATCGGTGTAAGTAGCTGCTAACTTTGAGATGAAATGTCCACTCTCGGATCAGCTCAACTCGATGCGATGCGAAGACAATGCTGCGCTAAACTCGCTCGTTCGTCCTAGAAATCCAAAAGGGGTACTTTTACCGCGTAAGTTTTTCCGTGTAGCGAAGCTCGCGCTCGCAGTCCTTTCAATCGATTTAACAATCGATCTTGTTGCAGAGGCAGCAGCGGCGGAGATATCTGCATGAGAGCCAAGCAAAAAACTCGTGAGTGCAGTGAGACTCGACGAAATCATGCTTACCAGTGCCACAACTCCATAGTTTAGCTTTAAAAAACCTACCTCGATCGATGGCTGATAGATGGGCAGAACGTTTTTCTCGCCCAGCCATGGCGGACCAGAAGCTAGCTCCTCTCCTTTGCCTCTCTGCCAAAGCCGTGCCTTGTGTGAGTGAGACGAAGAACGAAGAAGATGGAAGCAAAAGGAGTGATAGCTTACTTATTTACTCGCTCCTCCTTTCAAGGCACGATGAAAAATGATATCTTATGATCGCTGCTGCTACCTCTGATTCCTGGAGTCTCTGCTCGCTCGCTGCTCGCATTTCTGTGCATGGCGATCAATGCAATGCCTCTTTCCAGTCTGGACTGATCCAACTCCGATCTGATTGATCGTTTGATTCTTCCGAAATCCCTCCAGGAAATAAAAACTCTCCCCTCGCCATAGGTGGTGGGGAGGAGCTTGTGTATTCCTTCACTTTCTCCAGTTGCTATATATACATACCTCTTCCTTTTGCGCTGGTCAGTGGTGGTGGATGATTGATATAAAAACCTTGCATGGTTTTTCTTTGCGCTCGCCTCGATTTCTGAGACAAAATCGACAAAAGTAAGTGAGGAATCCAACAGCAGCAGCGACTCTAAACGCAAATCCCTCTAGCTAAGCTAAAGAATGCTTGTTTATTTTTGTGATCTTCTCGGAGCACGAGGATCATGACGAGTAACTCTCATGATCTCCTCTCGCTGGTTTGATCCCAAGCACTAGATGGGTCGTGAGAGAATCGAGCAGTGACGCTACATACCTTGGATCCGAGGACGAGCGCCATGACCCAGCAGCGTCGTCATCGCGAGGGACCAGCGATTATAGCCGAAAACCCTGCCAACATTTTAACACGCTCTCAAGTTTTTGCATAAACAAAACTTCTTACGGAAAAGCGCGAGCAAACAAGAAGAAGAAGCGTCGATTACTTTATTCCCTGCGGCTTTTGCTTCTCAGGAATGATTGAAGCGAAGCTTCTTTCCTTCGCAGAGAGAAAAAGATATAAAAAAACGAAAGGAAAAACAAATTTTTAGACGAAGATGAGGAAGAAAGAAGAAGAACCTCGCATTGAAACAATGATTGTGTTCGTATGAGAACTTGCATCGTCTCGTCGCCAAGGAGAAATAATTTAATCTTCTTTCTCCCAGCGAATAAACTCCGCTTTTCTCTTTCGTCTAGCGGCTGTTCATGATGGTCCAGATTTAATTCCGGTGCTCCATTTGTGGTAGCTGCTTTTTTGACTTGGATAAACAAATACTTCCACCCCAAAGTTGCTGCGTTCATCTGGGAGATTTTCGTGCAAGACCAATGGGAGGAAAAAGCGAAAGCTCTCTGTGAAATGCAGCAGCAAAAATATACGAATCAATCAAGCAATCAATGCCGAATTGAAAAAGTCGCTCGCGTACCTCTGAGAAGTTTGTTTCTTTTTTCTTTCTATTGCCTGTTCCTTTTTCTCCATTGGCAACTAACCGGCCAGAGCGACGAGGCTTTGCTGGACAACGGGAACTGCGGCCACCACCGACGAGATTATTCCCGTGAGAGCATAAGCTATCGCACAAAACGGTAGTGCCTCGGGTTCTTTTGCGGATAGCGCTGCAGTGCCTAATCCATGAGCACTGGCAAGAAGAAAAAGAAGAAGAAGGATCAGGACGATGATGAGACATTAAAGTTCACGCATTTTAAAATGCAAACCTGGAAGCTGTAGCCATCCCTCTAGCAATCGGATCGTCCAGTTCGAGCTTATCCATTAATGTCTGCGCGAAGTTTGCTCCGACAAGACCGGTCAACACCACAACTGCTGCTGTCAACGATTGATTTTGAGCTGTAGAAAATACCTGCGAGCTTACAAAACGATTCAATAGCAGGATAAAGTGAAAAGCAAACCTTCGAGTAGAGACGAGATTGGCAGCGCTAAAGCAACAGTAACACATCTCGGTACTATAGCTCGAGTGAATTGTCCGTCCAGGCCGAGGACTCGTCCAGCTGCTGCGGTGGAATACAGAGAAAAAAGCGACGATGCAATAACTGCTGAAAAAATCTCCGCGGCGTGCCTCTTGACAAGCTGAGTTTGGAAGAAACAAATTACTCTAAGTGAATGAACGAACGAGTCATATAAGATCTTACAGAAACGTCACCTTTCTTTGACGAAACATCGAGAACGAGAAAGAGAGAATCACCGAACCAAGAAATCCCATGAGCAAGTCACCGGCACCAGGATCCCTAGGATTCTTTGTCAAATAAGCTCCTGACAAAGAGGAATTTGACAAAACACGAATAAGTTGCAAAACAGGTTGCACAGGAAGTGTACCTAGTATTGATTCGAATCCTCTTTGCGTGAAAAGGCCGAGCAAGAACGCGGCCAGGTCTGCAGCTATAGCACAGCACACAATCGGATGGAGCACCTTCTTAAGATCCGCTGGGAAGCTACAGCAGACAATGAAACAAAAAGTCGGTTAGAACTAAAGTTGGACGAGCAAACCTTGAGCCCAGCATATATCCGAGAACAGTTGCTGCAAGTAGAAAAGGCAGCGCTGTTGCTGGAAATGATCCAAGAGCCCCGGGAGACAAAACCGCTAGACCAAACGACAATACAAACACGATGGACCAGGTTGTTATCTCTTTCGCTGTGAATGGAGCAGGCTTTGGAGTCGGCTCCGTGGGCTCTAGCTTGGTTCGAACGATTCCCCTGACAGCCACCGCAGTGTATCCCGCCACAGCCAAAGTTGCAGCCCATCCAAAAACTGCCAAGGAACAAACCATATCAGTAATGCCAAAACTTGAAACAGTTCTTTTATCTTACCGAGAATGGCACCAATCTTTGCACCAGCGGACGCAGGAATACCTTTGGTTGCAAGTGGAATGACGACCAAGGAAGGCACATAAAAAAGTGGCAGCCATCTTTGTATGAACGTGATCGCTGGAGAAAAAAAGGAGACCACCGACGCAGCCGAGTCGGGTGATGCCGCGTCCAAAACGTTGAGGATGACGAAGATGCAAAACATCCCAAACAACGCACTTGGAAACTTTATCGACGCTGAAACGAAGAGTTTCTTGAGTAGCTTATCCAGTCCCAGGAAAATTCCCAGTGACACTCCCAGATGAGCCACCTACATTCGCAAGAAAACTTCAGTACTTCGAAAACTTGGCCGATAGAAAAAAGAAAACGAAAACGAAAAACTGGATCTACCTAGGACAAAAACTCAAAAGATCTTACTCAGATCTCTCAACATAGAAGAAAGATTACTTGCGTGAGTGCCAGAGAAGAAGCTCTCCCTTCTCCACTGTTGTGTCCTTCGGTGCTCGAGGATCTTCGCACGAGAACGAGACGACGATTTCTTCCCGAGAGCGCAAGTAAGTTACTCTGGATGTCCATTCCTCCACCACCACCAAGTCTCGAGAGAAGAACACGACCAGTGCCACTTCGATTTCCAGGCTCGCAGGTATTTCTCTTCCATTTCTCCGGAGGATGGCAGCTCGGGCGAGGAGATCTGAGACTTAAACTCAGCAATGCCATCGAATCTACGTACCAATCGGCTACCAGGGATCCACTGTTCTTCCCGTCTCTTATCTCGTGAAGCCCAGACCTGTGGAAGAAAAAAATTCTTCTATCTTAAAAAACCACCCAATAAAACCATGCCACTTCTTTTGTCGGGACCACGACACATACCTTTAAGTGTAACCGAAGGAAAAAAAGAGAAACCCTTGCTCCTCCTCTGCGATCGATCGGTCGCTCCAGCTCCATCGATTGATGCGAATGGCGCTGGCGGGGATCGCCGCGGCGGGAGCTATGGCAGCCGGGGGAGTGGCGCTGTGGAAATTCCGGCCCAAGGATCCCATCTTCGAGGTAACCTCGATCGAATTCAAGGGATTCCAGATGCGCTTCTGCACGGATTCGCCGATGCTCATGGCGGTGATCGATGTGGAGCTGGTGCTGAGCATCAGCGTCACCAATCCCAACGTCGCGCCGATTGAGTACACGAGCACTACCATGGACATCTTCTACCACGACACACTTCTAGGGCAAGCCAAGGTGAGTTCTACTATACTTTCTATAGCTTTCTTCGTTCTTCCAAAAGAATGTCAAGGCGTGCTAGATCTTTTTTTTTTTCTTTGTCTTGATCAAATCAATGCTTTGAGATGGCAGCCAGCATTTTTTCGTTAGATCATCCATCACTCCTGTCAAGAACTGTTCTAGATTGAGAACACTGTAGAAACAAGTTATTCACAAGGAAAAACTATGAAAAACAATCGTGACCAATCAAGATCTCGATTGTTCACGATTGCTCATAGTTTTTCCTCGTGAATATCTTGTTTCTTCGATTAAGGAATTGCTACATTGTTTTCCTCGTGAATTGCCTGTTTCTTTGATCAAGTAATTGCTACATTGTCTTGGTTCGCATGAATAGCACTCCAATCTCTTCTTCTTCAAATTTGAGCTAGAAATCTAAACTTCCGTAGAAATCGAGAGCTTGGAAGTTCTTCCAGAGCTCGAGAGCGTGCATTCACGTCTAAACAACCAAAAAAAAAAAAAAACTTTATTTTTTTTCTTCCAGGTTGACGAAGGCAGCCAGGAGGCCGATTCCACCAAAATCCTGCGCGTCCCCGCCAAGCTCGATGGCCTCCAAGTCACGAACCACGTCAAGGATCTCATCAAAGACGTGTATAATCGCGAGATGCTGCTCCACTCCACCGTCACGATCTGCGGCGCCGCCAGAGTCTGGAAATGGCGCCACAAATTCGAGGTTTGTCGGCTCAATTCATCGCGCTCAAATCTCCCAATCGCGCTGGTCTTCCAGGTTCACGTCGACAGCGACATCAAGGTCGATCCAATCTACCTCGACGTGATCGAGCAGGAGAATCGCGTCCATATGGAAATGCCGCTGGTGGCGGGATGAGAAGCTCTGTTTTTAGGGTTCTTGATAAATGTCACTCTGTTCTTAGGGATTTTGGTCCCCTGTTTCTAGGGCTATTGCGAGTTTCGCCGATCCAAGCGCGATTTCCACGAATTATTTTAGTGGGCTCGCAGCTGCCGGACAGCTGCGCGGACCCAATTGCCTGATTCCGCGCGCAACAGAGCAAAACAGGGCAGAATCTCGCAAGCCCAGGTGAGTGCAACGAAATGATTCACGGACGAACAACAACAGCAACCATAAGAACAAGGAAAAAGATGATGGAATTGTCGACGATCCATTCCATCGATGAGAGGATCGAGGCATTAAAAAAGCCTCTGGGGAATTTCGAGGGGCTGGTTTCTCGTTCGCGCTCTTGCCTGCCTCATATCTCATCTCGTTTGATCTGTCTTGCGTGTACTTTGGCCAAAGAACATGTCCAAAAGAAACAAAGGTATTTATATATATTGTGTTGGTTGACCACTCTCCCCCTGTGTAGTCATGGTCCATGTCTCTCACTCAACACACTCAAAGAATATCTCTCTTATCTCACATATCACACACACAACACTCAAATCCTCACTCTGGGATCCAAATCTCGGCTTTCCGATCGCTTGGGCAGCCGCAGCGCGCGATTTCCTTGGATGGGCAGCCGCGAATCGGGAGAATTCATCCCGAATTGCAGTAGAATCGCAGCATCGGACCAGCGATGAACCAGAGCACTCGGGATTGTGCTTGATTCGTCCATCCATTCCCGTCGATCGATCGATTGGAGGTGGCGAGAGGTCTCACATCACAGCGACGGTGCGATCTGGCTTGCCCGGCCCGTGCGAATGCGAGGGAGGCGGATTGGAAGAGGACGAGGACGAGGACGAGAAGAGCTTCCGCAAGCCATGAACCCTAACGCTCCGGAGCGACGGCCCAATGCACGCCGGGACGTGAAGAACGGGCGTCACTCGCACGCTCGAGGAGGAAGGCTTGTGATCCGATGGCCGCCTCCAGTTGCTCTCGCTGTGGGGCCGCGAATTCCCGATCAGGACGTGGTCCTGGAGCTGCATCTTGGCCGATAGCGTGGAAGAATTCGCCTTGCGATTGCTCCCACTTCTCTGGAGATTGCTGCCGCTGTTCTTCCCTGCCGACGAGTTCTGGAGCTGCCCATGGAGCCTGGCGTTAGAGATTCCAGCCGATGATCGCCGCCCCCTGCTGCTAGCCCGGCCTCTGTTCGAATCGGGCTTGCTCCTGCTCGAATTTCTGCCCGGGGCGATGGCGATCTCGTCTGGGAAATCCGCGGAGGAGGAGGAAGAGGAATTAGCCGACGACGCTGTCCAATTCGAGGAGGAATTGGAGGAAGTAGACGAGACCGACGAGGAGTGGAGCGCCAGGATCTCGGGATCGCAGGAATTAGAGGAGGAATCCTTGAGCAGCGGCACCAGAGAAATGTCATGGACAATCTCTGCCGGATCATCCGGAGGAGAGATCTCTGGTGCATTGGAGCTGCTGGAATTGGAGCTGCTACTCCGGTTAAAGATCATCTTGAGAAGCTTGGCTGGAACACCTTGCTTGGAAGAACTCGATGCTTTTGGGGAAGAAATGGATTTTCTTTGAAATCCGAAGAGATCTCTCCAGCGGCTGGAAGAAGAACACTTGCCAGATTTTGGGGGTGAGGAGGGGCGCGAGGTGTAGCCCGGCGGGGGATAGGAAGAGGATTTGAGCGTGGACGCCACCACCAATGGGCGAGCGGGAGATCTCAGCGAGCGCTCGCGGCGCATTAGGGCAACCGGTGGCGATCTTGCCACGATCGATCCTTGCTGCTGCTTCATCTGGGCGATGGGCTGGTTCTTCCCAGGCGGCGCTGGATCCATCCGGAGCTCGGACAAGTCCTGGACCATTTGGATTCGCGGAGGGAGATGGAGTGGCAGGAGCTTGCCCTTGTAGAAGAGCTCGTCGGCGGAGAGCATTGGGGGGTTCTTGGGCGGCGCCGCGCGATCGCTAGCGGCGGTGGCGCTGGCCGTGAATTCAAACTCGCCAGACGAGGAGGAGGGGCGGTGGCGTGGCGATAGCGAAGCGCCCACATTGCTGCCGGGATGATCTAGATCGCCCAGTTGGGCGAAATCGTTGGAGAACGAGATCCGTGGGCTGTGCCAAGATCTACCGCTGCTGCTCCTGCTGCTACTGCCGCCGCCGCCGCTGCCCAGATCATCCGAGAGCTCCACCGATTCCAAGAAGCTCTTGCCCGCCATAGCTATGGCCTTCCTCTTCCCGGCCTGTGATCGAGGCAGCGCGGCCTCTGGAAACCATGAGTCATCCGAGGCGATTCCACTCCACTTCCTCTCGCCACTAGCATTTCTCGCGATCAGCGATGGATCGATCGATCCAGGAGGGGGAGAGCTACGAAAGATCCAATTGCTGGCCGGAAAGGAATCGCCAGGCGATGCCCTGTACTTTCTGGGCTAAATAGCAAGGAAAAGAGGATGGGTCATGGCTTTGCTTGTAGCAAGCACAACAGTGCAGCCATAGACAGGCGGGCAAAACTCCCCCACACGTGCCACGTGGACACGTCGTGCCAATCGGACGGACGCGATCGTCCTATACACCGAGACCGGATTAGTTATGATACGGCTTAACCCACGGCATAAACCCCTGTGGTTTAGACCATGATTAGTACGGACATACTGCCAGGGTGGGCCACATGGGGTTTAAATCCAGTACGGCCCACGTGGCCAGAACAATATTTGTCTTTCCCGGTTATGTTAATCGTAGCCCCTAAAGTAGAAGCGTATGGAATCTCGCAGGAATCTTCCGTTCCATGGTAGCTGGATAGAGAGGAATTTTCACCTAAGTGACAAGCGCTTGTACTTTACCTTGCAGCGGAATAAAGCTGCGCAGCAAAAAGAAGATCTCTACCAAATACGAGCCGTCCATTCCAGGATCTATCCAACGGCTGCAATTTAAAATTTTAAAATCTGGCGCGGGCAAGAAAAGAATATCCCCATAAAAGCGAAGGAATAAAAAAATTCACGAACTAGCTAGAGCTGGCCGCTAGACGAAGAATTGCTCGAGCTTCTCAGCTCCTGCTGCTTCTTCCTCCTCCTCTCGCTGCGATTCAACACCGCGACAGCGCTCTCCAATCGGCTCACAATCTCGCCCATGCTCGGCCGCTCCTTCCCCTCGAGCCGGACGCACTCCTCCGCGAGCTCCGCCACGATCAACACCGCCTCCATCTCGTCCGCCTCCTCGGGAACTCCAATCCTCGGATCCAGGATTGAGATCACTTGCCCCGCCAGGATGAATGGCACCGCGAAATCCACCACATTGACAGGCAGCTGTGGATTCTGGCGGAGCTTGAGCCGGTTCTCCACGATGATCGCGCGCTTGCCGGTGAGGATCTCGAGCAGCACCACGCCGAAGCTGTAGACGTCGCTCTTGGTGGTGAGCTGCTGGAGCCTGTAGTACTCGGGATCCATGTAGCCCACGGTGCCGGCGGCGGTGAGAGAGAGATGGGACTCGCCATCGCTCGGACCCATGAGCGAGAGGCCAAAGTCCGAGACCCTGGCCGAGCACTCGGCGTCGATGAGGATGTTGCTCGACTTGATGTCCCTGTGGATGATCGGAGGAACCGCGTACGTGTGGAGGTACTCGATCCCCCTGGCGGCCTGGAGGGCGATCCCGATTCGCATTTGCCACGAGTTTAGATTGATCGCGAAGATCCTCTCTTGCTGCTGTGGGACGATCTCTCCACCCTCTTGCCGTTCCTGGTGTTCTTCCTCCTTTCGCCCGTGGAGGTGATCGTGGACGGTTCCATTCGGCATGAAATCGTAGACGAGCAATCGCTCGTCGTCCTCGGCACAGAATCCCACCAGCGTCACCAGGTGCCGGTGGTGGAGCCTGGTGAGGAACTCGAGCTCGCTCTGGAAAGCCGATTCCTTGTCCTGGAACTTCTTCTTGGCGATGGCGTCCATGCCCGACGATCCAACCCCGCCGCGCTTGATCGCCACCTCGCGCCCGTCCGGAAGAACACCCCGGTAGACGGTGCCAAAGCTGCCAGTGCCGATGCGATTGTCATCGCTGAAGTTGTCGGTGGCGGCCGCGAGCTCTTCCAGCGTGAATGTTTCAGCTCGGCCCAGGCTCCTCCGGCTCCCGGTCACGTACGATGCTCCACTGCGCTGCCGTCGCAATTGCTGCTGCTGGGAGATCGTCACCGATCCATTGTTGGCATTCACGGAGTGATGGATCCTTCCGGACTCCGAGCGCTTGCGGAGCCTCGACCAAGAACAGAACGCGATCGCAACGAGGCCGAGTAGCATCCCTGTCGATCCCAGCACCACGCTCACGATCTCCACGTTCGATAGCCTCCGCCGCCGAGATCTTCCAGGAGGAGGAGGTGGAGGAGCTAGCGGTGGAGGTGGCGGTGATAAGCTGCATTGCCTGTCCCCGCCAGTGATCCCGCAAGGGACCTCCTCGATTGCCCCTTCCGGGCATCTGGTGCACGACACGCAGACGTGATTGAATCCACCGCAGACGCTGGAATTCCCTGTGACATTCACCAGCGCGTACGATTCCGCCGCGCATTGCCCACTGCTACACGATCCTGGCAGCGATTGGCTCAACCCGATCGAGACGCTGCCCCAGCAAGTTACCCCAAGATCGCCGCTCCTCACGCCGCAAGTGTAGAAATCCCCCGCGGCGATGGAATCAAACCTCACTCCTGCTGGCGCCGCGAGCTGCGAGGTGGAATTGTCGCCCCAGCAGAGCGCCTGGCGCGTCGATCGATCCAACCCGCAAGAATGCCTCTGCCCTAACGCAAACGCGAAGAACTCCACACTGGGAGGGAAATCCAGCTGCCCGTACGTGTTATCGCCCCAGCAGTACGACACGGTCCCAAAGGACGAGTATAGGCCACAGGCGTGTTGGCCGCCCGCCTGTACGGACGAGAATGAGCCCTGCGATGGCTGGAAGCGCCGTTGGATCGATTCGTCGCCCCAACACACGACGCTCCCGTTTGACGCGACGATGCCACAGCTGAAATTCGAGCCGCTGGTGATGCTGGTGAGATTTGCTAGATTAGTCGGTGCCGCCATGCCGATCCCTCGCCAGCAATCCACGCCGCCATCGATCGATCGAATGCCGCAGACGTGGGAATCGCCCACCGCGATCTGGGAGTAGCTCGCGCTCGAGAGGCGGCTGCGCGAGCTGAAATTCATGGAATCCCAGCAAAAGGGCTGCCGCGTCCACTCCCTGAGCGCGCAGAAGAATCCATTCCCGCCCGAGATACCAACGAAGGAAGCGTCGCCATAGCTGAGTGGGGGGCTGGCGCTGTTATTGCTGCCCGCGCAGCTGATGATCGATCCAGCCAATCCGGGGACAATCCCGCAAATCCGAGCTTCTGGGTACGTGGGAGCGATCCCCGACATTGAACCCAATGAGCGCGCGGCAGGGATTAGCAGCGAGACGACGAGAAATCGACATACCAGACCCCATTTCTTCGCTAAAGCTCTGTTCTTGCGACCCGAATTCCTACCCAAGGAGACCGAATTCTCAAGAATTGCCTGAAACCCACTACACCTGTCCATGAAGCAAGCTGATCAAGCTTGGATCGTCCCCAATTGCAGCACATTTTTCGTTCCCGGGTCGTGCAATTCCGGCCGGTCTCGGGTTTCGATCGGTAAGGAGGAAGCGAACGCCTATTGATGAACGACCGCGATTTTCTGCCGCGCTGCTGGTACCTAGAGTCGTCGTCCAAAGTCCTCCACGGAGCGCGAGCTATAAATCCCAAAGCGGGCTTTTCTCGCAGCTCTCGATCGTTTCAAACCGGCGGCTCATTGACCATTCCAGCACAGTGGAAATTAGCACCAAATTTTTGTGCGTGCGCGGTCTAGTAAATCTAATCGTTGTTTTCTTCTTCTACGTGGTCTTGGGGGAGCTTCCGCGATCCAGTTTTGTCAATTCAGCGCGCAGCGCGTGAAAAAGAGCCATGTCCGATTTAACCAAGGGCCGTAGGATCCCGGTCAAGCCCAGCTCTGACGTTGATTTGACAGGAATATTCTACCGATTTGAATTTAAAAGTTTTGCCGCGTGGCACCGCCCACCCAGCTAACCTGTGGACGAACTGTCGAACTCCGTTGAAAACTTGCGCTGGGGCGGAGGGGGGGATCGTTCTCGACATTTTTTGCATCTGAGCGAGTTATTTCTCGTCAATCAGGAGCTCTGGAATGCTACAAGGACGCCCAGAAAGCAAACGAAAAGAGATGGAGGGGATCCGTGGACGTCCTTGTCGGATCCACAAACACCCAAAAACCTTTGCTCTAATCTTTTCAATAAATTCGCGAACCTTGACGCTGCTGACATTTGGCTGGTTTCTAGAATCATTTAAGCTGCCCTGGCCTTAAACCTGCGAAAAATAATCACAGTAAGTTCACGACGAGAAAGTTGCAGAGTGTTTCTTCTACCTGTACTTCGGTTTGACGTTTACCAGGAAAGCAGCGCCAAGAAAACAAAGGTTTTGAGGCATTCAAAGCGATTTTTACAGAGATTGGTACCTCTGAATTGAGTCCATGGTTTGTGTACAAGACCCTGGCCAAGTCCAGCCATGGAGATCCCTCTCAAAATACAGCGATGACTCCGCTGCTCTGAGAAGTCTTGACGGAATCTCGCGCCCTGAGACAAAAAAGAGAATAAAAAGTATGTAATAAGAGAAACTGAAGTTAACAACTTACCTCTCCAAACCTTTGATGCGATGCCGACTCGGTCAGCAAAAGCCCCAGTTGCCACCTCAAAAGATCGCTCGCTGTCGATGACTCTTGACTCTCCTCGGTCTCCTCCTTTAATTTGATTTTCGTTTCCTTCACACCTTAATCGTGGAAAGCGCGTTTCCCCATCGAAAGCCCCATTTCGCACGACTAAAGTGTTGTGTAAGACGAGGAAGAAGCACGGGGAGCGATGAATGCGAGCACCGGAGCTGGCCCTCTCTGTCTTCTCTGCCTGTAAAAACTATGAGAAACTCCAAAGCATTGTTTCTAGTGCTGCCAGTAAGTAATCCCACTGTGACTTAAAAAATCTCGTAGCTTACTTGGTTCGAGGAGGAAGGGGAACCGACGAAGTTTTCTAGTGCTTTCAACACCTCCAAAACTTGTGAGGGACAGGTAGATCGATCAGTGTATGCGCTGCATGATCCACACTCGTTTTGCTTTGCTGTCTAGATCAAATTCAATCACCAAGTACTTAGACAACGAAGTAGGAAGAAAAAAAAATTCGTTTCCTTGAAAGCATTGAAAAGGTTATACCAAAGTTTCCGGACTGTTAGAACACATGTCGCTCCACTACTAAAAAACGATCCCCTTCTTCTCAAGAAAATCTTTTGCCTCGATGATATCCTGACAGACAATGAAGCGAAAAAGATCAATCTCTTTTTTCCCGAGAGAATTTGATCGAGAAAAGTAAACCTGTTGTAGTAGAATCGCCTCCTTGGGACACGATGGAAAAACCAGGAGTCCATAAGCAACCATCACGACGCCATAGCAACCCAAAGCAAAAATCGCGAGAATTGGGAGCTACAAAGTCAAATATTTAGCGAAGAAAAGATAGAAGTGCAATACTCACGTAAGGAACGAATTTTGCTACGGGATCCGGTAGATCAGATCGAAGGAGTAGACTGAGCCACAGCGCGGTGACGAGAACAGCGATGGCGCCTAGCTTGATCACTTGCTTCATGGCGCTCGTCGCGCGAGCCCAAGAACCCTAGATCGAATTTTGGCGCTCACATTTTTAGGGCTCTTAGTGGGTTTTGGGGTTTGCGAGATGGGGGGAGAAGACGCCGAGTCGCTGCGCGCGGAGATCTCTCGTCTCCAGCAGCGCGTGGAGATGCTAGAGCAGAAGCTGGCTGATCGAGATCGCGTGCCTGTGAGGAGCGCGGCGGCGGAGGATTTGCGGTCGGCTTACACGACTCATGGATTGGATTCGTATCAGGTCTGTCGATATAGCAGGCAGCTCCTCGTTCCGGCCTTTGGCATCGCAGGTGTGTATTACGAATAGTTTCTCTTCTGGAACTTCCTTTTTCTTCTTCGAGGCTAACGAGCTAGTATCAGGCCAAGAGAAGTTGCTAAGTTCTTCCATTTTGGTTATTGGCTGTGGAGGCTTAGGCTCTTCTGCCGCATTATATCTTGCCGCCGCTGGTGTTGGTATACTTCGTCGAATTCTAGTGCGTGAATCATTTTTTCTGCGGCAGGTGTTCTTGGGCTTGTGGACCGTGATACTGTGGAGCTAAACAATCTCCATCGCCAGGTACTTCGTTTCGTTCTTCGCATTTCAGACATTTTTTTCTTCGTTCTTTTCAGATCATCCACTCCGAGGAAGCCATCGGTACGTCAAAAGTGAGGTCCGCTGCTACGTCTTGCAGGAGGTATGGTGTTTCTATGCGTCAGCAATGGTTTCTAGTTCTTTCTTCCTGTCGTTCCTCAGGATTAATAGCTCTCTATCCATTTTGGAGTTTCCAAATGGATTTTCCGCTGACAATGCATTGGAGATTGTGAGAAAGTATGCCATTCAATCGTCCTTTCGCCTGAATTCTTCGCATTCTTCAACAGGTTCGATGTGGTCGTCGATGCTACGGACAATCTCCCGAGTCGCTACCTCATCAGTGACGCCTGCGTTGTTGCAAGGAAGGTACATATCCATCAATTCGGATGTATAGAACGGATAAAAGAACACTCGTAATTCGCGTTTCCAGCCATTGGTATCCGGCGCAGCACTCGGTCTAGATGGCCAGGTAAGACTTTCATCAGCTTGATGTGATTTAATCCAACATTCTTTTATGCAGCTAACTGTTTACAATCACAAGAATGGACCATGCTATCGTTGCTTATTTCCTCTCCCACCTCCTCAAAGCGCTTGCCAAAGATGTTCTGATAGCGGAGTACTTGGTGTTGGTACGTGAAGCTTTACAGCCTCGAAGATCTGAATCCTTTATTCTTGTTCTTGCAGTGCCAGGAATAATTGGCTCCCTTGAAGCTCTAGAGGCAATCAAGCTTGCAAGTGGTATCGGGGAGCCACTTAGCAGCAGAATGCTAATCTTTGATGCGACCTTGGGAAGGTTTCAAAATGTAAGGCACGCTGTTCCTTTTGAGCTGAGCAAGTCATCTAGACTTTGTCTTTTATCAGATCAAACTGAGAGCAAAGAATCCAAGCTGTGTGGCGTGTGGAGACAATCCGGAAATCACTGAAGCGAATTTTCACAACATGAATTACGAGGAGTTTACCGGAGTTGCCATGACAGATGAGGTAAGTAGGACCAACACGCTTTCAAATCTTCGATAATCTTTCTCTATCATTTCGTAGGCTCCAGTTCGAAAGCAAGTGGTCTCTCTTTCCAATTCCCTGAGCTGCTTAGAGCTGAGAAAACGCATCGAAGAAAAAGTCCCTCACGTCCTGTTAGACGTCCGTGACGAGCACCAGTACGCCATCAGCGCGCTGCCACAGTCGACAAACATTCCTCTCTCGCAACTCCAGAAGAACAGCCAAGAGCTCCGCGATATCATACTCGACGACGAGAAGATGCCAGTCTTTGTTATCTGCCGGAGGGGGAATAGCTCTCAGGAAGCTGTGGAGCTGCTCAGAAACTCTGGAGTTAACGCCTTGGATGTCACGGGAGGACTTGAGGCGTGGTCCAGAGAGGTAGACTCCAAGTTTCCTTTGTACTAAATCGTTTTTTCTCTACAGGAAAGCTCAAAGGTCTTGGTTTTCTTAGAAACAAAGCACTTTTTCTTTCGAGAATCATCAAAAGTTTCGCGGAATAATCTCGTTTCGAAGCAAAGGTAAAGAGTTTTGCTTGAGAAAGACTACAATGGAAGAAAAGTCCAAGCCAACCAAAGTTTTGGTTCTAGCCAATCAAAGTATTGGAAGCTACAACCTTTCCCACAGAGAGTTTGATCTATCAAAAACACCATGGCGGTTGTATATAATTCTAGAACTTGGGAGCTACATCGTCGTCTTGGGCGCTAGAAGCAAGCGTCTAGCAAACAACAGCAACACAAGGCCGCCAAACTGGAAGAAAAGAAAAGGATCAAACAAACAACAAATGCAAAAAAAAAAGGGAAGAGCTTCGAGCGAAGCGAGGCTCCAGAGATTTTAGAACTATAAATTTTACCATCCCTCGATGAACGATGGGCCTTTGTTGTTTTGATGATACTGCTCCTGGTTATATCCCGGCTGTTGGACTGGATAGCCCGCTGGAGGATAGCCTTGCTGAGGATATCCCTGTGGAGGATAGCCTTGCGGAGGATAGCCCTGGGCGGGATACGCTTCATACCCTGCCAAAACACACCAGATCTCTCAGATATCTTCGCGATCAGGGTAAAATCGTCGCAAAGATCTCGCGATTTCTCGCGGCGCTTACCTTGAGCATAGCCTTGCGGCGGCGGCGCTTGCACTGGCGGCTTCTGATCGTAGTAGCTCATCCTCTCCTCCGCCAAGAAATCGAATCGATCGAAAGCAAAACGAACGAGTAAGTGGTGCGCGTACCCGTTATAAAGGGGGCCAAAAACGCGGAATGGCTATTCCTAGGCTTGACGGACGGTCGAGATTCGCGGAGGCCACTAATCGACGGCTTCCCGGAAGCTGGCCTTCTAAAGACTGGGTTTATGGGGTTTAGGGCTGACGATGCCCCCTGTTTTTTAGGGTTCTTGAGGATGAGGAAGCTCTGGCGATGGCGACGCGCCAGCTTGCGCCAGGTTCGTGCTGGATTTGTCGCGGATTTTGATTGATTCTCGTGTTTTCAGGGAGAATGCCGTGGCGCGGGTTGTTTGTTTCGAGCATATCGACGCAATGCGGGTCTTCCAGTGATTTGTTCGATGTCTCGGCATTGCTGCGGCTAGGAGGAGCAAAGGCGGCGCTGGATTATCTCGATTCCAGGCAAGGTCGAGATGGTTTCTTGGATTCTTCCACGCTCGCGAGGTTGCTGCTGGATTGTGGAAGATCCAGCGCTCTCGCGGAGGGCCGGCGCGTCCACGAGTACGTTGTGAGATCCAGGTTTGTCCGCGACGCGTTCCTTGGCAATCACCTCGTCCATATGTATCTCAAATGCCAGAGCTTCGACGAGGCCGAGAGGGTTTTCCAGAGCGCTGCTTGTGAGAGCTTTGATGTTGCAACGTGGACGGCAGTGATCGTCGCTAGAGCGGGGCTTGGGAAATGGAAGTTGGTGTTTGGTCAGCTGGATGAGATGGATCGGAGAGGGATTCCACCGGACAGGGTCATGATCAAGACGTTGCTCACTGCTTGTACCAAGCTCGGTGCTCTGGAAGAAGGGAAACTTATCCAGGATCGTCTAGCAGGAACCCAGCTCGAGCTCGATATTGGTGTGCTCAACCTCACGATTAACATGTACGTGAAGTGTGGTTGCCTAGATGGAGCAGTGCAAACTTTCGCGAGGATGAAGCGACGGGATGTGGTCTCCTGGACTGTGATGATCGGAGCTTACTCACAGGATGGAAAGTTCAGCCTCTCGCTCCAGCTCTTCCGGGAAATGCTGCTCGAAGGGACTACTCCAAACAGTGTCACCTTTGTCAGTATTTTGAGCGGCTGCGAAGCACCATCTTCACTCGAGCAAGGGAGGCAGATTCACGCTCTAGTGGTGGAGAGCAGTCTCGAGTCACACGTCGTTGTAGCGAATTCTCTGCTGGGGATGTATAGCAGATGCCGCAGCTGGGAGGATTCGAGAAGTTTGTTCGACAGAATGAGCGTCCGAGACTCGGTTTCATGGTCGACGATCATCATGGCCTGCTCTCGGGAGGAATCCCACTGCAGGGATGCTCTCCCGCTTTACCGCTCCATGCTCCACGAAGGTGTGATGCCGAAGACGTTAGCTTTGTCGATGGTGCTCGAAGCTTGCGGCAGCTTGGCGGAACTTAAGGGTGGCAAGCTCGTCCATGCACACGTTATAGAGAGCGGCTTAGAAGGCGACCTTGTGGGGATATCACTCGTCAACATGTACGCGAAGTGCGGTACCGTGGGGGAAGCTCGCAAAGTTTTTGAAAGGATCAACAACCGGAGCCGGATTCTCTGGAACTCGATGATCACAGCATACCAAGAAAGGGATCCTCACGAAGCTCTCCATCTCTTCCGAGAAATGCAGCCGGAAGGCGTCAGTCCGGACAGGATCACCTTCATGACGGTGCTCAACGCGTGCGTCAACGCGGCGGATTTGGAGAACGGGAGGACGATCCACAGAAGGATAGTCGACAGTGGATTCGCAGCGGACGTTCGCGTTGCGACGGCTCTCTTCAACATGTATGCAAAGTGTGGAAGCTTGGGAGAAGCTCGAGGGGTTTTCGACAGCATGGTATTTCGGGACGTCGTGTCGTGGAACAACATGATTGCTGCCTACGTCCAGGGCCGCGATGGAGAGGGCGCGATCTCACTCTGCTGGGCAATGCAGCTCGAAGGTATGAGACCAGACAAAGCAACTTTTGCTAGCCTGCTCAACGCCTGTTCGGATCCTAATCGTCTCGTTGATGGCCGACAGATTCATTCGTGGATCGCGGAGAGCCGGCTGGAGAATGATATAGTCATGGTGACGGGACTCATCACCATGTACGCCAACTGTGGGAGCCTGAACAACGCGAGAGAAATCTTTGACAACATCTTCTCCAACAGTCAGCAGCACCACCGGGACTTATTCCTCTGGACGTCGATGATTACTGCCTACGAGCAGCACGGCGAGTATAGGAAAGCTCTTGAGCTCTACGAGCAGATGCACTCTAGACAGGTCGAAGCGGACAGGGTGACTTTCATCTCGGTTCTCAACGCCTGTGCGCATCTCTCCGACTTACGCCAAGGCCAGGCCATCCACGCTCGTGTCATGCGAAGAGGGCTCGCGACAGACGTAGCAGTGGCGAATTCCATCGTCTTCATGTATGGGAAGTGTGGGAGCTTCGACGAGGCCAGCATAGTCTTCGAGAAGACGAAGCACAAGGACATCTCCTTGTGGACTGCCTTGATAGCGTCCTACGCTCGTCACGGTCACGGTGAACAGGCTCTCTGGATCTTTCGAAGGTTGAGGCAGGATGGCATCGAGCTCAGCAACTTAACGTTCGTCGCCATGCTTTCCGCGTGTAGTCACGTCGGTCTCATCGAGGAAGGCTGCGAGTTCTTCGCCTCCATGGCCGAGCTCGGGATTGAGCCGAATATGGAGCACTACAGCTGCTTGGTGGACTTGCTCGCAAGAGCCGGGCATCTACACACCGCGGAGGAGTTCCTCTCGAGAATGCCGGTGGCAGCCAACACCATAGTTCTCACAGCCTTGCTCGCTGCTTGCCGAGTTCACGGTGACGTCGAGAGAGCTCGTCGTGTTGCGGAAAAGCTCGAGGCCTTGGACCCGGAGAGTGAAGCACCATACGTGACTCTCTCGAACATTGAGATGGTACTTAGATTTTTTTTCTTGGCTTGTCCTTACTTTCTTTGTTCCTTCCTTTGTTTTTTTGCAGGGTGATCATTCCATCTGCTACCTTTGAGTGACTTACACCTGACAATGAGCGTTGGATAAGATGCCTTTTCTATCTTAAGAGGACTAAATCTGTGTCCTTGCGTTAAGGGTAAGTAGCTGTTTAAATAGATTCTAAGCCTTGTAGTTCCGTCGTGATTCTTCTTCTCTTTCGTCAACATAGTTCCTTGTCGGTATCGATTATTCAGCCTGACCCTCAACATTTTTTTCTCATGTTGTGAAGTATCTTGGCAACTAAAAGTCTCGAGAGAAAGAGGGGCAGCGCGCCATGGAGGTCGATGGCGGAGCTTCCAAAGAGCGGCGATGGCTTCCAAATTCATACGTTATGAAGCTCACGCTGGCGGCCGGATTGGGTGGGCTTCTTTTTGGCTATGACACTGGTAAGCGAGCCTTCCTGATCCCTTTTCTCCTTCTTCTCTAATGGAATTGAGCTGCAGGAGTCATTTCTGGAGCGCTTCTATACATCCGTGATGACTTCCCGGAGGTGGACCGAAGCACGGTCCTTCAGGTGATGCAAAGAACGAACATTGAATTGGTTTCTCACTCGATGGACACCAGGAAACGATTGTTAGCACGGCCATTGCTGGAGCGATCCTGGGAGCTGCCATTGGTGGAAAGATGAGCGATCGTTTTGGAAGGCGGCCCGTGCTGATTGTGGCGGATGCTTTGTTCGTAGTTGGGGCGGTGCTCATGGCAGCAGCAACAAGTGCCACGTTATTGATCGTGGGTCGAGTCTTCGTTGGACTTGGAGTTGGAGTTGCGTCTATGACAGCTCCTCTCTATATCGCCGAGGCTTCTCCCGCGAGTAAGCGCGGGGGACTCGTGAGCTTGAACGTTCTCATGATCACCGGAGGACAGTTCATATCTTACGTTATAAATTTTGCTTTCAGCAAGGTACTTCCTTCTCTCTCCTATATTCGATGTACTGAGCTGATGCTATTTTGGATACAGCTGCCTGGAACTTGGCGATGGATGTTGGGAGTAGCGTGCGTGCCTGCCCTTCTCCAGGCGTTTCTCATGTTCTTTCTTCCGGAGTCTCCTCGGTGGCTCTTCAGACAGGTAAAAAAACTCTTGAAAATGTTTTTTAACTCACGCGAATGACCAGGGACGAGTCGACGAGGCTGTTGTCGTGCTGACCAATATCTACCCCGGGGATCAACTGAAAAAAGAAATGGGCGAGCTTCAGGCTTCCGTGGATGCCGAGAAAGAAAACAAGGCTTCGATAAAAGAACTTATTAAATCCAGAGAAATCAGGCTTGCTCTACGAGCTGGCGTTGGTCTCCAGGTACTCTAGAAACTTTTTCCTGAAACTTTGGTGATATATCTTTTCCCACAGATTTTCCAGCAGTTCGTGGGGATCAACACGGTCATGTACTACAGCCCCTCCATCGTGGAGCAAGCCGGCTTCGCGTCACACCAGACCGCGCTGCTACTCTCCATGATCGTTGCCGGCATGAACGCTCTGGGAACAATCGCAGGGATAGTCCTCATCGACAAGTTTGGCAGGCGTCGCTTGTCCATGAGCAGCCTCGTCGGCGTCATCCTCGCTCTGGGACTCCTCACGGCCGCGTTCCAGATCACAGCCAGCGACGCTCCAGCGGTGGACATCACCTCCTCGTTCGCCTCTCCATACACTTGCCCGGACTTCTCCAGGAACTCCGCTCGCTGGGACTGCATGTCGTGCTTAAAGCACGACTGTGGTTTCTGTGGAGCCGAATCCAATCAGGCAAGCATAAGCATCCTCTCTCTCTCTCTCTCTCTCTCTCTCTCTCTCTCTAGAGTCTCTCAGCTTCTAAAACTTGTTCTTCTCCTCATAGATGTTTGCCGGGAGCTGTTTCATCTCGAACAGAACCGTGGGTGACTTTTGTGGCGACAACCATCGACCGTGGTTCACGAAAGGCTGTCCAAGTCACTACGGGTGGCTGGCTCTCATCGGCCTGGGAGCTTACATCGCAGCGTTCTCTCCAGGTATGGGGCCGGTGCCTTGGGCCGTCAACTCGGAGATCTATCCTCTCAAGTACCGGGGGGTCTGTGGGGGGATCGCAGCCACCGCAAACTGGGTGTCCAACCTCATCGTCGCGCAGAGCTTCCTCTCGCTCACCAAGGCCATTGGAACGTCGTGGACGTTTCTACTGTTTGGAGGGATCTCGGTGGCGGCGCTGCTCTTCGTCTTCTTTTGGGTTCCTGAGACCAAGGGCCTGTCGTTTGAGGAGATCGAGAGGCTGTGGCAGGGGGAGAATCGGCAGCAGCAGCCGCGGGGCATCGAATCCAAAGAAGCCGCCGTTGAGAATGCGTGAGACAGAGAGATCAAAATGGTTTGTGACAAGTTCGAACTCTTTCATGCTGTGATTGATCAAGAAAGTGTATATGTTTTTCTAGTGTATGAGAGATGTGTGTATGTTGTGACCCATGGGGTGTTTGTTGGTCATCAAATTCTTGCTGCACCAACTTTCCAAAGTTGGTGAATGTGTGTGAATTGAATGCTTAGGATGCTTTCATATATATGTCTTTCTGCTCTATTTCTAGAGCTTGGACCACAGAGCAAACACCAACTATGACCAACACCCCCATCAAGTCAGCAATCATGTGAATTTTGTGTTTCTCGCTTTTTATTCTTTTTATTTTTTTATTTTTATTTTTCTCTTTTTTTTTGCTTTTCAGTGATGCAAGCCCTTCACCAACACACAAGGATCAGTGCTGCCAGGACAAAATTTCAAGGAAATCAGGGAGAGTTTGATGAACAAGCAATGCCAACCAGTCGCCAGGAACCAAGTGTTGCCAGGTTTTGTCCATATGATGTAAGTTGGAACAAGAAAAAACAGCAAGAGGGCAAGAAAGGTGGCAGGCAGTTTGTGATAAAAGAGAATCTGATGATCTCCATTTTGATGATGATGATGATATATGATCTTCATTTTGTAGAACAAAATGGACGAAAAGGATGACTCCTGGGAAGAAATGTTATGATCCATCCAATCAATCCAGCAATCCAATCCCTTTCAACCTGTGGCTATGGTGACAAACAACAATCTCACCAGAGAATCCATAACGGATTCTTCTCTGCAGACTGCTCCCGTCCTCGCACTGTCTCGCTGCACAGCAATTAAATTCCAAAAACCATGACAGGGATTCTTCTTGGGGGTAAAACAAACTCTTTGTATTTTTCCCGTCTTTTTTTTTTTTTTTTTCCTGAGTTGTTCTTCCTTCTATCGATCATGTGTTTCTTGCTTGCGATGTCCTCCCATTTTTCGTAATTTTTTTTGACTCCAGAAGATGGAACTTTGGATGGAATTTCTTTGGTGGGTTTGCCAGAGATCCGCAAAAGGACGCCCCAGTTGCTCGTCAACAGGCTTTCAGGCGGCAGCCAGGAGCAACGTGTCTGCGTGAAAGCTGAAAGCTACCAACACCAAGGCGTGCGGTGACTCACTCACTCACTCTACACTGTGAGAAGAAAAGAAAATCTTTCACTTCCTCGGCATTCGCGCATAGGAAACTCACCACTAGATTCCCATTCTTGCTTATCTTATGGCTGTAGATCGAAGAAAACAACCCCATGATCGATCGATCCATCGCCAAGCTAGCTAGGAAGGACGAAAGCTCCTAAGAAAATGAAAGCTTTGGTAGAGATGGCGGCACGGGTTATTGTGAGTACGAGCGAGCGAGCAAGAAAAAAGGAGAGGGATCAAAGAAACAAGCAGTGAAAAGCGAGAGATTCGCTGGCATGCCCTGTCCGTTATCGCGGAGCGGAGGTTTTTCTTCTCTTTCTTTTTTTCTCCCTTTTTTTCTTCGTCTCAGTTCTCGCTTAGCCGAACTATAGAACTATAGCCTTAGAAAAATCTCGCACGGCGATCAAAGAAGTGCGTCGAAAGGATCGATTAAAATGGTTTTCTTCTTCTTTGGTCTTGTTCTTCCTCGGCAACCTCACCGACCCTCTGAGAGGAGGAGCGATCCTAGCTAGGATCGCAGCATTTGGGCTCGCGGATCGAGCCAGGAAACGATCTGGGTCGTGGTCATTCCACCCCGCCAGCGCCGAATCCCAGATGGGTCTCCTGGCACTGCTCCTGTGCTGCGAGAGGAAGCTCATCTTCTTCCACAGATCTTCATCGCGGGGCTCCAGGCGATTCCGGTGGGAGGAGGCCAATTCGTGGTGGATCTCGGGATGGATCGCGCCTCAGGTATGGTGGTAGCATTTGCTCGTGTGGGGAGTAGGATCATAGATTATACAGCATAGATGATAGATCTCCCACTTTAAATCAATGGGCTCCAAGAAGGAAGGAAGCTTTGCGGGATGGCTCCAGAGAGTCCGCAAGACGGGCGAGCACAGCGATCTCACTGTCAAGATCCAAGACCAGGAATTCAAGCTCCATATGCTCCCGCTTGTCAACGAATCCACTTACTTCCAATCCATCAACTCCGCCACCTCCAATTCCAATCCGGATTCTTCCACCACCGCCACCACCTCCAGCTCCAGCTCTTCCGGCGGAGAGGCATCCACCGCCAAGCTCGATCCTCAAGATAAAAGAAAACACCACCGCCACCATCGCCACCACCACCACCACCAACAGATCAAAGAGGTGGCCATCGACGAGCTCCCTGGCGGCGGCGCCGCCTTCTCCATCGCCGCCGACTTCTGCTACATCATCCGGCCCAGCTTCACCACCGCCAACGTTGCCGCCGTGCGCGCCGCCGCCGAGTTCCTGGGCATGGCCGATCTCATCGACAGCACCAAGAAGTTCCTCTACTCCAACGTCTTCTTGAGCTGGAAGTCGTGCGTCACCTTTCTCCGCGAGTACCAACCGATCTATTCCTCCACCGACGAGTATATCGAATCGCGAGCTCTCAAGGTGGTGACCGCGGCATGCACGAAGGCGTTCCTCGACACCAAGCACGTCTCAGTGCCGATCTCCTCGCTCGCCATCGCCGCCAGCGCCAGCGCCTCCACCACCTGGCACAGCTCCCCCAGCGCCAACCTCAAGGACGTTTTGATCGCGGTGGCGCAGCTCCCCGATCGCTACTCCATGCAGCTCCTCGATCAGCTCGTCGCCTCGGATACCAACTTGAACATCAAGTGCCGCCAGTCGAGGAGCGTCCGGGAGTGGATCGACTATCTCCTCCGGAGCGAGTGCAAGCGGATCAAGCCCCGGATCTGGATCGTGCTATGCCTGGCCAGGATGCTGCTCAAGAACGCTCCCAGGAAGCGGCCATGGCTGGAGCTCTCGTCGCAGTATTGGTGTAGCTTGCTGGAGCACGCGGCGGGATTGATGGCGCAGACGGACGATCCGGCGGCGAGGGCGAGCTTGGCGGCGGTGAAGGCGTCGCTCCAGCGGCGGATTGGAGCGAGCTTGCACGAGCTCGACGATTACATCCAGGCGTACAGCTTCGAGCCGGAGACACTGCTGGCGCTGGTGAGGCACTTCATGGCCGGGAGGAGGAGGAGGAGGAGAGGTAGAATTAGCTCGTCGAGCCATGCAGCGCTGGAGGACGAGGAGATGGAGGACCTGGACGACAATCCGGAGGAGGAGGAAGAGGTTGATCGTGAAGAAGTTGATGTGGAGCAAGGGGAGGGCGAGATCGAGGCGGTGGCGAGCGAGGTTGACGGGTGCTTGTGGGGATACGCCGAGAGCGGCGTGATCTCGTGCGAGACTTTTGTGGCGCTGGAGCGGGCATTTCCTCCGGGATCGCGCGGGAACCACGACATGCTCTACTCGGCGGTGGAGAAGATGATCGCCAAGAACAGGCTCGGTGGCGACGAGATCCACAAGCTGTGGAGCTTCGTGGATTGCTCCAAGCTCAGCTCGGGTGTGTATGACAAGGCGATGAGGAACGCCTCGTATCTCTGCCAGCCCCATGTCCTCGAGTGTGTGCTGCGAAGGCACAGCGAGGAGCTCGATGGCGATCACGGCGGCCACCATGCTTCGTCCATCGACTTTCGGGATGTCATGCACAAGGTGATCAAGGCGAGCCTGAAGCTGCTCGAGGAGAACTCGCGGAGGTCGAAAGAGATCAAGGAGCTGCAAAAGCAGTACGCGGGGCTCGTGAGCTCCGGGTTCAAGGTTTATCCGGCTGGGGAGGACGATGGTGGTGATGGTGGCCATCGCCGGGGCGAGGATGATAGTGTTGACGATAGTAACAGCACTGGGGATGATGATAACTACGTTGTTATTCCTCCGGTTCCACCTCGCAGTGAGATCACAGAGATCAAAGCTGAGAGAACTTAGATGGTTTGGGTGGCGGCATTTTTTGTGTAGATACTAGAAAGGTTAAAAGACAGATTCTTCAAAACTTTCTGTTCTCCAGATACTGGACTCTGCTGCCGTTGCCCTGTATGGGCAAATGCAGAAGTTGAGGTTCGTGACACTCTTTAAGTACCACATTTTGGCGAGGTGAGATGCAACTCAATGGTGCTTAAATATATGTGTTTTTCACTGTTTTTACTTTGCTAGATACCGCATTTTCATGGTTTTGGCATTTTGTTTCTTGGAGTTCTACCTTTTTATGTGTAAGAGGGATTGCATAGAGCTCCTCTTGTCTTTGCTTGTATGTATGCATGTATAAAAGCTTTTGAATTTGCACATGCCCACCACAGATCATAGGAGAAACTGATCCCTTGAGAGGATCACTGTTGAAGAGAGAGTCTCTACTTATAAGTGGGGATTATCAATGTAAGGCAGTGTGTCATGTAACCCAGCAGCAAAGCACATGGCTACAATGCCCTGGGATTCTTAATTCCTCTCGGAGTCACTTTCACAACAGCACACAATGCTACTACTTGAGGAGGAGAAAAGGGAAAAAAGAAGAAAAAACCATGCACTCACAAACAACAAGAAGGAATGAATTTCTAGACAGCTCTTCCCGTAAACTCTATGGTTTCCTTCTCTTTTTCTGAAGGGGAAGGAGGCTTGGCTGCTTCTCCCAATCCAGTTGTCAATTATTGTTTCCTGTTTGTCCATCCTTTCACTTTCATTTGCTATGCTGCTATCTGCAGCTGGGTGAAGAGCACTTGGCATGCACGCAGCAGAGCAATGCTACAATGCAGTCATGCAGCAACATCACTGCAACAGTTGAACATCAACACACAACAAACGAATACCCACCACCAACCCTCTCCAACTTGAGGCTCCAACACACCCTCCCAGAAAAAAAAGAAAAAAAAAGAGAGACATAATGTTCAGAAGGAAGAGAGGCCCCTTTTCTTGAAGACAAGGACCCAAGAATTCATAGTTTTCTCACCTTGAAACCTGTGAATTCCTGCCTCATACCATGAAGCATAAGAAATGTTGCTGCAAACCGCATTAAATGGGAAGGTGAGACAAACCAAACTACCAGATGATGGAGAAAGTGAAATCTCCACACCATCTTCTGATCCCTCTCAGCCAGCCAAAGGGCCAAGCAAGGCAAGCCAGCTACAATCCAAGACAGACAACAGGATAGACATGTACATCTTGCAGGCGGCCTCATTAACAAATACAAGAGAAGAAATTGTGGCCTCTTTGCTGGACTTGGTCCCCATGCAGACGCTCTAAACAACTTTCCTGGCCCTGAAATCACTCATCTAGTCTCTAAAATCACACTTATCTTAGAAAAGATGGTGGTTTTTATATGAACAAGTTGATTATACAAGGGTGGCAGGGAGAAAGGAGGTTATATAGTATAGATATATGTATATATGTATAAAAGTATATGGCATAACAAGCCAATCCAGCTTTTTATTGGCAAAGCTCACTCAAACACAGCAGCTGCTGGAGGAAGAAAAAAAATTTTAAAAGCACACAAAAACAAGACCACACTGAGATGGAAATAAGAAAGACTCCAAATGCACAGAGACCCTTGCGGGATTCTTCAAAAGCTTGCACACCAACATCAAGAAGAAAGAGAGAAAGAGATCAGAAAGTCCACGGGGGAGTTCGTGACAAGCTCACGAAGATCAAACGGAAGAACTCTCACAGAAGAACTCTCAGAAGCAAAGAATATAAAAACCAAAGAACGAAAATGGGGAAAAAAGGGGGAGAAAAAAAAAACAGTGGGATCAAAGTTTTTTTTTCTTCTTTTTTTCTTCCTTTTTTTTTTCTTCTCTATGCCTGAGCCTTGTCCCGTGGAGCTGCAGGCCACACACAAAACCATCCGTCAGCTTCGCTGTGTATAACATCAACCCGAAAAACCACTCCTCTCGATCTCTCTCGCTACAAGCAAAGAAATCCACACACAAGAGTTTCTTTCTTTTGATCTTGGCAAGATCATGAGAATCCCAGGAAGAGGGCCAGAAGGATTGAGCGTGCCTTCTCAGCGGCAGAGTTCTTCCCCAAGTCCTCTGCCTTTCTCTCTATGTAAAAGTATAATGCAGTGTGTGACTGTGACTGTCTGTGTGGTATCATCTCTGGGTGTGTGCTTCTCAAGGGGGAAGATGGTTTCTATCACTTACCAAGGCCAATCGCCTCGGAGCCTTTCATGATACGAAGCCTCTTCACAGTTCCAGTGAACATCCTGAAAGATCCAAGAGGAAGAGCTTTCGGTAAGCACGGAGAAGAAGAAACAAGTGTAAGCACACTTACCCCCAAGGAACATCACCGACGAGCATCAGATCCCCGTCTTTGTCCTCGTAAGTCAGCACAAAGTCGGAGCTCTGGAGAAAGTTGAGCTTCTTCTCGCCGGGATCGCGGATAGACGAGACCTCTGGAGTGCCATTCTGACCTGTTTAGATACCAAAGGCCCCAGCTCAGCTCAGGAATCTCACAAGCAAACCAAAAGATGCAAACTTACCAGTGATGAATCGGAGAAACATATCCTCGAGAACGGTAGACAGCTTGTCGTAGCTGTTGTTGGCCTTGAGATCCACCTTCCGGCCGATGGGAACGCCATCCATGTAAACTTTGACAAACAAGGGACTGGCAGTAGCAGCGTTCGCAGCAGCAGGAGCCGGAGCTGGAGCAGAAGTGTTGCTGCTAACACCATTCTTGGTGGTGGTCTCTGTAGATTTGTGCTGTGGAGGTGGAGGATGAGCCACCAAGTTCTTCCTGAAAGACTGCACTGGGGGCCAGCCCACAACCGGTGGACTGCAAAGACGAAAACACCGAGCATGAGAAAACAAGCTAAGAACTTGAGGCTAAACAAACAAAGAGGAAAAGAACACACCTTGCCGAAGGAACAGCCTCCTCTGTAGCGTCTTCCTTGTTGTGCGAAGTGAGGCCCGAGCTATTTGGACTCCCGCTGTTGCTATTGTTGTTGTCGACATCGCCCATCTTGGGTGCCATGCGAGAAGACGAAGGGAAGGGGCCAAACGAGCTCTTGGACTGCTCCAGACCCATCCTCCACGCCGCTGGAAGCTGCTTGGAGCTGTTCCATGGGTACATGGAAGACGGCATGAGCGGCGGAGCAGTGGCGCTAGCCTTGCCATTGCTGGGCTGCGATGGCGCTGGAGCCACTGGAACTCCAGGATTCGAGGAAGAAGCTCCGCCATTGCCAGTGCCCGGGTTGCTGGGAGAGCCCGCCACCACAATGCCGGGGGGATTGGGCATCACGGACCGCCCCTCCACGAACTGCCCATTGCTGCCAATCGCCTCGGAGAAGACCCTCTTGTTCTTGTTGGCAGCCATGGCCGCGGTGGATGCCACATTGCAGTAGGCGGCATGGCTCATCTCCTGGTGCGCCGCTGGCGATGGCGCCTGGACCTCCTGCGGGATCATCCGCGCTGCTGCCTGCCAGAAAACGTTGCCCCCGGACAGATCTGGCTCGTTGCTCTTCTCGCTCTTGGGCTGCTCGACCTTCTCGTGCTGCCATTTGGGGGCTTCGCCGGCCGCGACATTGTTCTTGGCTGGCTCCTTGCTCTTGGGAGGGCCGAGGCGGAGCTCGGTCTCTCCCAGGTTTAGATCCGGCAGCGGCTTGCTGCCGCTATCCGGCTTGAGAGGCATCGATGTTACCTCCGATAGGCCGATGTAGTCGTGCGCCTTGAGCGTGCTGCCGCTGTCGCCGCTGCTCTCCTGGACTATGCACGATGCTTCATCCCTCACCACCGCTCCTCCTCCTGGCGCGATTCCTCCTCCTCCCGCACCCGCTGCCGCTCCTCCTGCCGCCTCCGCGAATCCTTTCCCTGCCGGCTGCTCCACAAACGACATTGACAAGATCAGCGCTCGCTCCAACACCCGATATTTCGACGCGCGCTCCTCGTCCTGACCCTATCAGCGCTCGAGAATCACTGCCGCCACTCCCAGGCCCCCAGGCGAATGCAGATTATCGCGAGCTCCGGGCCACATCGCTTGCCGCGCCTCCTCTCTCGATCGATTCTAGCTATGGAAACCGCAATCCCTTCCCGTGCCTTGTGAAGCTCTAGCTATGGCGCCCGAGAAGCAAGAACAACAAGTTTAGAGCTCTAGGCTAGAAGGAATGGCCCCCGCCCACATTCATATGCTGCCCAAGGACACCCGGCCTTTACACACAACCCCCTAAGGACAGTGAGCCGGATTGGAATCCGCGTCTGGCGTCCGCGAGGCTTGCGGTAAATCGCATTGAGTCCCTCGTGCTCAGGTCCGCCGGCCGACCGGCAGCCACTTCCGTCGCCGGGAATGGTATCCGGTCGGCCGTCAGGCCGATACGCCTCTTTTAATACAATTTTGCCACCCTCTTTTTACCATTTGTGTAGATTTGCTCCTTTTATCCCCCCGTTTTACCTTTACGAAGAAATTCTCCTCTCCCGTTAGTCTGCGGCACCTTGATGTTTGGGGACGTACATAAAATCGGCGATGAATGCCCTATAAATTTCGTGGGTGGTGGTCATTGTAGTGTAATATAATCCGATTCTCTCCATAAAGTTTAGGGCTCTTGAGATCTCTCTCTCTCTCGTTGGTTGGTTTGGGGGTGTTTTCAAACCACAATGCGTTCCCAACCTACGGAAATTAGGGCATCTCTGCAGCTGGCAATTCGTAACAGCGACAGACAACGCGGAGGAAGTGTGAGGGCTTTGCAATCCAAGCTACCAACCTGTGGCATTTTTTTAAAAGCCCTAGCCGAATATTCTACTCGCTCGCGCGAACATGCTCGGTTGGCGCTGTGGTGAGTTGCCTGGGGACATCACCCACAAAACAATGCAAATGATTTGGAGATTAGGGAAGTTGGTTGGGCTATGAAATCTCGAGACAATGGCAAGGAGGGTTATTCCATTTTTCTAAGCTTTGGGCGCATAGATTTTGACTTTGCGAGGTACGCTTTGCCTTGGTTGATGCCATTATTGATGCCCCCAATCCAGCTTTTTAACACTAGTTTTTGGGGAACCACAAGTTGCCCCCACAAGCACAAGGGGCGCAAGCGCATAATCTAATCAGGAACTTGTGCCAGTTTCCATGATTATGCCCGGGAGAACATGGATCCACTGTAGCTGTGAAACAACCCAGGGTGGGGTGACAGGTTTTTTAAGGGATTTCACAAGGTGGCGGCCACAAGCGAGGTGAAATTCTTGTCTTTTGTACCTTATAACAATCCCAATCCCCGACAATTGTCGCTGGCAATCAGTTGGGCGATAGAGTTTTAAAGCCTATTACGAAAATGGTGCTGCTTGATGATGATCATGCTTTCTCGCCCTCGCCGCCAAAATCCCGCCCCCCATAAAACTGGCTGCAATTTCGCCACGAAGTTGACCCACCGGTGGACATGTTTGCGCTTTGCTCGATTCACAGTGAATGGATGGATGGAGTGGATTGGGGTGGATGGATTCATCTTTAAAAAGATGAATAGGGCCTTGTCATGTCAAGCAAAAGCCAAATTCTCCGGAAAAAGAAAGCGATGGGAGCCCTAGCTATCAGAGTCGTAGCATGGGAAAAAGATCAACACAAACGGAAAAGGAAAAAAAAAAAAAAAAGGTGGCGGAAACCCGTTGAAGAACATTCTAAACAAATTTTGTCTCGCAAATGCCCTCACCCCTTTTCCGAAAGTGGGGTCGTAGAATCGATGCGATCAAAAGATACATAGTAAACTAACAATACGGACATCTGTACGAAATGGCGTAAGTAGTGGCCCACCCACCGGGTCAAAGCCGTCGGCCCCGCATCCGGAGATCGGTCGGTCGTCGCGCGGTTTGAACGGTCAGATCTTAATTAGGGTTCTTGCGGTCGCCCAACAACCCAACCCATTCTCGTGCGCTCCCATGTGTTACCCATAACCACAAAAATTCTTCTCGCCCTCGCAATTGGGTGTTTGATCGAATCGCATACACTTGCAGTAGTGTTTCTCATTCTCCCTTTTTCTTTTTCTTTGACTGAGTATATGGGTGAAATGTAAGATCATCAAATTTATACCAGGTTGTGTGAGAGCTCGCCACCGCCCTATTCTCTTCATCATCATCCCGCTCGTCATGATCAAAGTTGTTTTGCTCCTCTTCTTTTCTGGAACCGAGAGCTCGTTGGCCTCTCCACTTTGGAGACCAAAGATTTGAGTAAAGTGCGTAGGCACTTTAGAAAGCACGCGGCTCTGCGAGTTTGTCCTGATCCAAAGGCTCGATCTATCCATGCATTAGCCCTAAAAACACGATTCAAGCGCTGGTTTGACAAACACACTTTGGAGGGGGAGAGAGAAGATGGCAGTGCGCCACCAAAGCAGCAAAACATTGACGTTCTTTTTCCTCTCCAAATGTCATAAGAGGGACACTGGCAAAGTCCCCATCACCTTTGCATGGCCAGCCACAGGGCCCTGTTCCCGGTCTTAAGGACAATGCGACACTGGCCCTCCAAAGAGGGGGGGCCATGCCTCGGTTGCTTTCCCCGCTATTACTCCCTCTTATCGCCATCGCCACCTCATTCATTCCAAGGAGAGAGAAAAGGTGGCGGTGGGTTTAGTTCAAGATTCCACGTAAAATCATGCATGAAAAGTTGGTGCCAGGAAGACTACAGAAGGGCTGGATCGATATGGGCAAGCGAGCGGTGATCTAACCAAATGGCAACCACACGAGGCCTTGTAATAATCGGGCGACAGGCCCAGCTCAACCAACATCGGCCCGCCTTAAGTTTTCGGAATCCAACAAGCAACCAAACCTTGTCTGCCTGATCGATCGCCTCTCTTCTTTGAAAAGCTGGTCTAAGCGAGAAAACATCCACATCTCGCTACGTGGGGGCAAAATTGATGGAATCGCAAAAGCTGGCAAGGGAACAACAAAGCATGGATTGCTTGATTCATCCCGTGGGCTTTGATTTTGGTCGAATGATCGATTGGATAGATTGAGTTGGGGGCGACGAGGAGCGACGTCGGCCACTCGATCCGTGTGGATGGATCTGAATCTCTCAAGTGCAATGGACCAGTCATACACACATAGCTTTTGTTTTGCCAAAAGTTTGGGGCATAAGAATTGGGCGCTGACACACACAACTATTCGCAACACGAGCTCTCCAGATGGATCAGAGAGACAACATCAATCAATTCATACGATAGCTCATTTCAGTGAGAAATCAATAAAAAAGACTACACTGTTCCGCTGATTTTCGCATGGTTGGTGTTGAGGTTTCTATATCGGTTGCAGTGCTGAATTCCTGCGCCAAGCACATATTCGGATATGGAAGGGTTTGGTTGGCGCGAAGAGATTTCAGAACGAGTGTGGCAAAACACATGGCGCGCAGAGCGGGGGTGACGTGGCCGATCTGCCACGCTGGAACCTTTAAATTTTTAAAAACTGGCAGAATATGCGCCGGGAACGGCGCGAATATTCTCGGAGTTATGGGAACCACGCGGGCTTTGTCACCCATCGCCTGGACAATGCAAAGGCTCGGCACTTGCTCGTGTCGAGAGTTTCCACCACTCGGAACTTCTCTCTCGTTTTTTTGGTGTTTTCTTTTCTACTCTTGAGAGCTTCTCTCTCGTTGTGTGTGTGTTTTTTTTTCTGCTCTTGATCGTGAAGCTCGAGGAAGCTCGTAAGACGCGATTCTCGTGAAGATTTGGTGTGTTTGTATGTTGTTTGCAGCATTATCTCTGGCAGCGACATGTCGGGCTTACGACTTACGCAAGAACAGACGCGGGGCGAGCTTGCAACTTGTTCATCTCTAGCTCGCGGAATTTGACTGGAAAAGAGAGAGAGAGAGAGAGAGAGAGAGAAGAGTTTGAGTTTAGTCCGCAACATCGACGTGAGAGCTTGAGTGACAGACAGGAGGAGAGAGCGAGTTACCCGGGTGTTAAGCACACTGTTCCTGTGGATGAGTTTTTTAAGTACCTGTTAGATTTCTTTTGGCTTTTTTTTTTTTTTTTTTGGCTTCCAGGAATCGCGTCGCGTCCTCTTCACTGGAAAGCAAGAGCCTCGATCAGCGGCACAATGACTATTTCTCCGAAAAGAATATCACGTACCCGGGGAATTTTGGCAGTGGAACACGGCGAGAATCAGTGCACTTTAGCTCGGGGAATTCTGGAGGGGAGAGACTTGGCGTCGACTTGTTTGGCTCTTCAGATGCGCGGTAACAATCTCCAGGTACTTATCAATGCCATCCTCGTATTTGTCATAGATGAGGGGTAGCGTGTGAGCGAGTACCACCACTGGGAAATACAAAAGGAGAGACAAAGCACGTTTTTTAGCTTTGCAACTTTCGTGCACAGCGCAAGGATTTGCGTACGAAAAAAGCTGGAAGGAAAAGGAGAGGAATGGAATACATTACCAAAATAAAGGAGCGTCAGGAAGTGGCACCAGCCACCGACAAGAGAGAAGATCCACAGGCCCGCTATAACCTGTAGACAGTGGATTGAGATTTGGAGCGCAACTTGATCCAAAAAGAGAGAAAGCGAAAATACTATAGTATATGGAAGAAGAAGAAAGAGAAAGAGAAAAAAAAAAGGGAGAGAGAGAAGGATTTACCTCGACACAGAGCATGAAATCTTTTCCCAGGGCGATCATATGAATTATTCCAAGTGCTCGGTTTAATTCCAGACGAAGAGTCTGAGCGATGTTCTCGACCATCTCCTCCGAGAGTTGTATCTCTGGAATCGGTGGTGGCGGCCTGGAAGAACGAAAGAATGAAGAGCACAGTGAAAGGAAAAGACTCACTTGTCGAGCAAGGCCGCGAGATTCGACCAAGTAAACAAGATCAAGACGAGGAAGAGGAGCGCATTTGAAGCGATGGAGAGAAGTGTGTAGCCGCACCACTCAAACAGGACGTAAGAAACGGTGGCTCCAAGCAAAATCCCGCCAGTGACATGCTTCTTCTTCCACATGAGAACATCGGCGTCTGAAACAACACATATAACAGGGGGGGAAAAGAAACATTCACTCACATTTGCCACCTCCAAGAATCTCGTGAACGCTCCTTTGCGTTCCCAAGGAGTGGGATGAGGAGGGAGGCACTGCCGCCGCTACCAATGCTGGAGGCGCTGGCGATGGAGGTTGATGCTCCCCTGCTGGATGCTCGGCCATGGCATCTTTAGGTCAAGAAAGCAAAAGAGGCGCCAAATTCCAAGCGGTTGTAAACTCGTTTGTAATCAATAGAAAGTTCTTAAATTCCATTTAAATTGAATGGAAGTTGAAAAAGGCACATTGCTACAAAGTAGGGATCTTAAACAGGACTTCGTGATAAAATGCTTTATTGTTTTTCAATAAATATTTTATTTATAAATATTAATACTAAATCATTCAAATAATAAACTGATTTTTTATTATTTAGTAAAAGTTTGGCAATCTCAAATTAGTATTTTAAATATATAAATTTAAAATTTTTTGCATAAAAGAGTATTAAAAAATATAAATGCCTGCTATCTAAATTTGGTTGAAATAAAAGTTTAATAATTCAAGTGCTCTCAAAATAAATAAAGGTTAATCTTTTAAATTTAAATTTGATGGGATTTTATAGATTTAGCCTTATCTACTTCAGATTTGGAACAATTAAAATATAAATATAACCTTTTTTAATAATGAAATTAAGTTAAATAAATCTTTAATAGTTTATACAATTTAGAGATTGAAAGCTATTATTATTATTATAGTTTGATACTGAACTAGACTTCAGAATACAATATATTCTAAATTCAAAACTCAAATATTATTTTGAATTTATATAAGATCCTTTTGCAAGAGCTCTACAAAAGAGGATCCAATATTGCAAAAAAAAACCAAAAATAAATGAAATACCTTAAATAATGGTTATTTTTGTGAACAAGTTAAATTAAACCATTATAAATCATTCTTCAACTAAAATTAAATTCATAATATTTTTTAGAATGTGAGAGAGCATTTTAGGAAGTGTTTGAAAGAAGTTCATCGAGGATTAATGGAGAACTCATCCATTCAGTGCACTGCTCTAACAAAATCTACTGTTTGACGATGTACATGGATGTTTCAAAAATATTTTTATCGCCTAAGCTCTTTACCAAAATTCTCCACAGGAGCACGCTCCATCTCTAAACACATGAAACCGACTCGAGTCTCTACACACGATGGTCCGTCGCTCCAGCTTGGAGATCACAGCCGTCGCCCTGTGACAATCCTCGCAAACCCGGAGATTCTTAGAGATCCTTATGTCCGTCCCGGCCACCGAGTTGACAAGCGCGCAAGCTATGGCGAGCCTCTCGCTGTGTCCACACAATGCCGACTCTTTCTCCTCCTCGGATATGTCGTGCACGACGCTCTTCGTGTCTGGAACGTATCCCCCCTCCTCCTTCATCCTCAAAGTCACTGCTTTGAGCCTCGCGGAGATCTCTTCCGCCTGAGGATGGCTCGAGTCTCCCGCCGAGAACCTGTGCACTGTCCCAGCTCCATCGATCCACCAGCTTTGCCCCGGCTTCTTCCAAGCTCGAGCAGCCCTTCTCAAGCTCCGGATCTCGCCACTCTCCTCCCACATCCCCGCGCTCGCGTAGATGCTTGCCATGAGCGAGTAGGCTCCAGCGTCTTTGTCGTCCAGGCTCACCACCGAGTCGAAAGCAAGCCTCCCAACTCTCACGTTGCTCCACTTCCGGCTCGCGGCGAGCACGGACATCCACACCGTCGTGTCCGGCTTGAAAGGCATCGTCTCCAGCATCTCCACGGCCTTCTCCAGCTGATTGGCTCGACCCAGGAGATCCACCATGCAGGTGTAGTGTTCCAGCAGCGGAGCTATCGAGAACTCCCGGCTCATCATCTCAAAGTAGAGCTTGCCTTCGTCGACCAGGCCGGCATGGCTGCAGAGTGATAGGAGGTGGACGAAAGTGATCGTGTCCGGCCTCACGTTTTCCCTTCGCATCCTCTCGAACAGCTCAAAAGCCTGCTTTGCGTCGCATTGGTGGCTGTATCCGGCCATGAGAGTGCTCCAAGTTACCAAGTCTCTTGCCGTGGAAGCGTCGAAAACTTGCTGTGCTTCCACCATGCTTCCACACCTCCCGTAGAAAGCCACGAGAGAATTCACCACGAGCCGATCGTTCTCGAGGCCGGCCTTGCGAATCTCGTCGTGGACGTTCTTCCCGGCCTCCAAGTCGGGCAATCTTCCACAGGCCTTGAGCGCTGCTACGAAGATTGGAGGCGTAACTGGAACCAGCTTCTCCTCTCGGATGCGAGCGTAGTACTGGAGAGCCAAGTCGGCCTCTCCACTCTGAGCACACCCCCAAATCATCGTCGTCCACGAAACAACGTCTCGGAGCTTCATCCTCTCAAACAGCTGCCGAGCATCGGGCACGCTTCCGCACTTCACGTACATGTCGAGAAGATTGTTGGCGACGATCATGTCGGATTCATAGCCAGCTTTGCGAAGTTGGGTGTGGATCTCCAGTCCCTTCTTCAAACTCTCAGCTTTTACTATTCTTCCGTCAACCTGCTTGCCAGTTTCCTTGGCCGCTAGACTCGTGCAAGCGTTCACTGCCGTGACGTAAGTTCTCCCGTCGGGAACAAAGCCTTCCTCTTGCATTCGAGCAAACGAGGAGAGAGCAAAGTCGCCATCTCCACTCTCAGCATGCCCCCAGATCATTGCTGTCCAGGAAACTAAGTCGTGTCGAGGCATCCTGTTGAAAACCTTGCCCGCATCTTCCATGCTTCGACACTTCGCATACATGTCGACGAGGCTGCTCGCGACGAACATATCCAGTTCGCAGCTGCTCTTCGAAACCTGCGAGTGGATTCTCCGGGCTCTTTCTAAACTCTCTGCCTTGACATGCCTTCCTCCCACTTCCGTGGCATCTTCTCTGGCTGCTATAGCCGTGCAAGCGTTGATGGCAGCTACAAAAGTTCTTGAGTCGGGCACCAGTCCTGCTTGGTCTTGCATCCTAGTGAAGAGCCGGAGAGCAGTCTCTCCATCTCCACAAGCTGCGTATCCCATGATAATCGAGTTCCAAGTCACCAAGTCCCGCTTTTCCATGCAGTCGAATACTCTCCTTGCCTCACGAACGCTGCCACACTTGGCATACATGTCCAGCAGCGTGTTGGCGACAAAGATGTCATGCTCGTATCCGCTACTCGAGAGCTGAGCGTGGATGGCTCGGCCTCTCTCCAGGCAAATCTCTCGTAGCTTTGTTCTCGGATCCGCCGCTGCTAAGGTCGAGCATGCGTTGAGCGCAGCGACAAAAGTTCTCGCGTCGGGCTGGAAGCCTCTTTCCTGCATGGCAGAGAAGAGATTAAAAGCCTCATTGGCATCTCCAGATTGTGCGTACCCGGTGATGATCGCGTTCCATGACACAACGTCGTGCCTTTGCATTCGATCGAAGACCCTCTTCGTCTGGACCATGCTGCCACACTTGGAGTACATGTCCACCAGTGTGCTTGAAACGTAGATGTTGGTTTCGTGGCCTCGGCTGGCGAGCTCGGAGTGTAAAGCCGCTCCTCTCTTCAAACTTTCCACCTTGACGAGATTTCCATCCACCTGCTTGGCTTGCTCCTTGAGAGCCAGGCTTGTGCAGGCTTTCAAAGCCGCAACGAACGTCCGAGGGTCCGGAACGAAGCCTTTCTCTTGCATCTCGGCGAAGAACTCGAGAGCCAACTCCCCTTGATCGGCCTGGACAAATCCCATAATCATCGTGTTCCACGACGAGACTGTGCGATTCGGCATCTTCTCGAAGAACTCACGAGCGCGATCCAGACTACCGCACTTGGCGAACATGTCTAGCACCGTGTTGGCCACAAAGATGTGCAAGCCTTTCTTCTCTTCTCCATTCCCATCGCTGCCGTGCTCTTCCAGAATCTCGCCCAAGATCCTGATCCCTGTGGCCAAATCCCTGGCGCTGGTACACGCCTTCAACGCCGCAAGAATCACGGCATTGCTGGGCATGATTCCATCCCCGCGGAGCTGATCGTAGACCCCGATCGGGTCCTGCTGCCCTGACGCACCCTGATTGCGCCGCCCAGCGGCATTCTTCCTCCTCACACCTCCTACCTCGCGCAAGCTGGGAATCGTCCTGTATCGCCTGAGAAGAGCGCGCCGCAAGAGCATGGAGCCAGGCGCCCCTCGCACCAAGCTCCAAGAACCCTAAAACCAAGTAACCCTAAAATCCACAAAGTTAAAATTTGGCGCGCAAAAGTGTTTTAATTTTAGGGTTCTTGGGCGCGCGCTAAACATTCCCTTCCTTTATAAAACTGCTATAACTAATCCGGCGAGGCGGCGCATCTTGCTTTCACAATCTCCCCACTGTGGCGAGCGTTTCGTTACCGTTTAACACCCTCCCATGCTCTCCATGCAACGGAAATTCCGGCTGGCCACCATTTAAATCCAGCGCGATGGCATCTCAGCCCAGATCGATCGCTAACATACCACTATCCATCAATCTCTCCTTCCATGGCGCTAGAGCTCCACTCGCTCATCCTTTTCTTCTTCATGGCTTTGCTATGCTGCTACGCTCTGGAATCTCGAGGTAAGCAGCAGCTCCCTCCACTCTCGATCGCCCAGTATCGATCTTAACTTTCGTTGGTTTTTTCGTTGCCAGATCCAGGAACTTCGCGTAAACTTCTTCTCCGCGATCGCGAGGAACAGCCGGAGAGGCTCATTCCTTCCGGCCCCTCGGATCCAAAGCAGTACCAAAACTCGATCAGTCAGGCGGCTTGCCGCAAAGAATTCGGCGTCGGGATCCCTGCGCCACCCTCCGGCAATCACCACCTCGAGCGAGAAGTTCCCACTGGACCGGAAGATCCATTCCAGCGCCTCAAGGACTTCGTTGCGTGCTGGAACTCGGCCGTCGGCAAGCCTCACCACGATGTCTTGACGCATCGATCTCAATCCATCCCAGTAACTTCATCTTCTTCCAAGGACTCCATCCCATTTCCACCAGCAGCTTCTTCTTCCAAGAATTCTATCCCAGTTCCAGGAGCAGCTTCTTTTTCCAAGGATCCTATCCCAGTTCCAGCAGCAGCTTTTTCGTCCAAGGATTCTATCCCAGTTCCTTCTTCTTCTTCCAAGGATTCTATCTCAGTTCCAGCAGCAACTTCTTCCAAGGATTCTTCTCAATCTGGTCCAGCAACTTCTTCCATAAATGCTATCCCAGCAGCTCGTTCTATCCCACCTCGAACTTTCAAGGACGATCCTTCCAGCAAGCAGCTCAATGCCATCCAACCCGAGAGGCAAGTTCCCTCTGGAGCCGATCCGATCCATCACAAATCCCTGGAACCCTGATACTCTAGCTGACACTTTTTTCTATCGTATCCCTTTGTTTTCCTGTCGCCGAGCCAAAGTTTTGCTAGAGAGACTAGCTTGGCCTGTAAAATTTTCTCTAACCATTAGAGAAGGAAAAGAATACGAGAAAGTATCTTGTAGACAACGTACCTCGTCAATCTCAAACCGAGGACATGCATCTGTTGGAGAAATATAAATTTCGCCTCCATTGGATAGTTAGCTCCTAAGAGGTGAGCTACTGTAGCCCGGATGTTGCTGCGAGCGTAGAATCATTCCAGTCATGGAAGGCGTCTGATAGTCTCGATTGTATGAGTATCCTCTCGTCGTGGCTCGCTGTGAGAAATGCGAGCTTTGAGCCGAGAGAATGTATGCTCGACCACTTCTCTCGTAGAGCTGCCTGTTTCCAATCCTCTCCTGGATTTCTCCAAGCTCGGACTCAAGCGCCTTGGAGAGTTTGTCACCACCTTGCAACGAAAGCGAGGCTTGGATTAGCTGCTGAGTTGCTCGAAGACACGTCTGAGCTGCCTCGATGTCACCGGAATCTGCCAAAAAACCAGCCTCGGAGATCGTCTTTGCTGCCAGCAGCCGGTTCCTTTGTCGATCAACTTCCACGCTAACATGTTGCCGGTTGGCGCTCACGAAATCCGGACGAGCGATCGAGAGCTTCCGGGACGCAGTGTGAAGCTTCTCTCCACGCACTGGATCGGTGAAAGAGCACCTAGCTTCGAGGATAAACTGTTCCTTGAGGCTGAAGTTGAGTGCCGGGAGCCTAATCTCCAGAAGAACGTCTCGTTCCTCGTCGGCATAGAGATCCCCCAGCTTCACGGTTGCTCGTGACGAATCCTCCACGACCGAGCTCCTGTAGCTGCCAGCATGAACGCTCGTTATCCGAGACCCTCCGGCTTCACATCCTCCAACGTTCGTGGAGACTACCAGCTGAACGTCCTGGACGACAACGCTTAGAAGTCCCCCGACGCACTGAGCAAAAGCGTCCTGGACGCCACCTTCTGCCTGGATAAACGAGAAGGTTCCTCCCGAGACTTGAGAAATGGAGTGCATGGTCGCAGCGTCGTGATCAGCTCCGAATCCGAAAGTGTGGACTGGAATGCGTGGCGATATCTGTCCGGTGTTGCTCAATCGTCGTGACAGTAGCTTGTGACGGTGGAAGCTGGAGCTTGGAGAGGAGTTGAAAACCTGGCCCCGAGTTCCCAGCGAGTAAGTGTCATGTCCGTCGGAGAGCAGCATTATACTCGCGACTGGATTCTTGTGCTGCCTCTCTTCCAAAACTTTCGATCCTTTGCGCAGCCCCTCGGCAATGTTCGTTCCTCCGGTGCAAACCAACGTCTCCACTGCTCGCAGCGCGAACTGCCGGCCTTCCTCCACCATAGTCTTGAGCGGGAAGAGCCTCTTTGCCGACGAGGAAAACACCACCACCGAGAGACGGTCCCGGGAGCTTAAGTTGCGGATCACAAACGCCATTGCTCGCTTGAGGAGCAAGAGCTTTGTCCCTGCCATGCTTCCGCTCACGTCCAGGACTGTCACTAGATCGATCGGCGCTCGATCCAAGACTGCTGGTTCTGTCCCGGAATCGAGAAGCTCCGGAGCTTTGACGTGAACCAGGACGTTGAAACTGTTCCGCTGCTCCGAGAATGACACGCTGCCAACTTCTGCGTAAGCGCTGAGCTCGAGCTTGGATCTTTGCTCGGACGAAGTCACATTTTCTGGAAACTCATCGTCGCAAGAGCCTTGGTTGGCGAGAGCTTCGTCATCGTCGTAAACGAGAGGTTCTATGACTTGATGCTGCTGCTGCTGTTGCCTCGAGGGTGGCGACGCTCGACTGATTTCTTGAGTGGCATTGGCGTTTGCGATCGACTCGTCAATGATTCGTATGACGGGGTCCTGTTCCTCGTGTTGTTGTTGTTGTTCTTGGCGGAGAAGCTCGTTGAAACTTGGCAGCGGCGATGGTGGTGGGATGATGAGTGGCGGCGGCGGGGTCGAGGATCTCTTGGGCTTGTTCGTGTCTGGAAGAGGGCCGTGCCATGGAACTTCCTTCCACCGGGATCGACACACGGGACACACCATGTTGCCGTGCTTCACGTTGGACGCAATGCACGAGAAGTGGAAGGTGTGCGAGCACTCGGCTGTGAAGAGTGCCTGTCCAACCCCGGTTTTGATAGCTTCCAGGCAGATCGGGCAAGAACTCTGCAAGGAATCACACAAAGAACGATCAAAGATCGCGAAAAAAGAGAAGAGAGAGAGACAACTAAGAACGCTACCCACAGCTCGACTCGACTAGAAAGAAGAAAACTATGATAAATATCTTCTCGATCGAAAAGGAGGAATGCTTCTAATCCAGAGGAGAGCTTTGGATCTAGCTCTAAGAAGCATACCTTGATGGATGATCGTGCCGGCGTTGCCGGCCGGCCTTGGAAATCCCATTCTTCGTCGGATGGAAAGCCCTCGGAATCGGCCGGGAATGTCCAAGAACACATTCGCAATCCAAGAACGCTCCTGGCGACGCTCCAGACCTTCTTCCCCATTTTGCTTTCCCTGCTCGAGCCGCTCTCCCAACCGATGCTCCTAGCCTATCACTCGTCAGGAGAAATCCCCGGCATTGCCGCTGGAAGATCACAGGAAGCGATCAAGAAGAAGGAGAGGAGGCGATCGATCCATGACGCGCAAGAATGCCGGAATGTCAAAGCTGGATACTCGGGCCGCGCAGTGCGCCCTGGTCGTGCGTAGATAGCTGAGACACGATCGAAAGAGCGAACAGTAGCTCTCTCCCTCTCGCCTCTCTTTGGTCAAACCTAGGCCCCAGAGCCAGAGAGATCATACGTGGCACTACACGCAGAGTAAAGATATCTACGTGTCTGCTATCGTGGCAAGTGGTATATTCTAAGCTGACTTAGGGCAAAATCTTACGTTACACTAAATAGTTTTAAAAAGAGATACTTATTTACTCCGACGTAGGGCAGGTTTTTGAGAGCGTGGCTCCATGTCACGACCAATTGTTCTTCTTCCATCTTCGCCCTCTCCAACACCGGATGTTTCAAGCCACGATATCGTGCTTGGTCATGGCGATTCACCCTCGCGAGGTCCCTGTCTTGGATCAAACAAGTCGCTACTGGGGCGAGAAGGTGAGACAAATGTAGTCGCTCTAGGATTCTAACGATTGTCTTGGCTTGGTTGATCAACACACACGATCGTGATCTTCTAGGCTATATACTTTAAAGTGTTCATCTTTCTGATCGTAGATAGAACTAGAAAGAGGAAAATTGCCTTTAAGAAATTCCATAGAACGTTTTCTAAAAAATTTAAGTTGTATTATATATGGGAGAACTCGATAATGCTAATAAGAAGTTTATTTCTCGTCTATTCTCAAATCAGCAGCTTTGAAGCTAAAATCCCCTCAAATATATGGCTAAGATGAAATACTTTATGCCTTGTGTCTTAAACTATTATAATGCCAAATACAATGGAAATGTAAATGAGGAGAGTCAAAGATTTGAAGACAAAAGAAGATTTTAGAAAGAACAGTTTGTGACAGGTATTGTTGGTTACAAAGTTCTCGTTGTCACAGATCAGACAATTTATGTAATTTTAGATGGGAACACTGTTGAGTTTTTTTTTTGGAGTTTTTCTTGTTATATTTTATTTACTTATAAATACAATTAGCAACAATTCTCATCTATCATAATTGGTGTGCCTTCTTCTAGCTATGTCCCTGCTCTTTTGCTGATCAAGCTTTGGGCAGTCTCCCATGCGATGGCCAAGTCCCCCACAGTAAACACATCCTCTAACACCACCAACCTCTACCATGGATGTGCTGGGGTCCTCGAGCGATTCCAAGAACGCAGGAACTTTCTGTTTCGCTTCCCGCAGCAAATACTTCAGATCCAAGAGCGTGCTCTCGCTCTGCTTGCTGTTGATAAAGGTGGTGGCGATACCTGTCTTTCCACACCTCCCAGTCCTTCCGATCCGGTGAACATAGTTCTCAATCTCGCTAGGCATGTCATAGTTGATGACATGCTGGATGCTTGGGAAGTCGAGTCCCTTGGAAGCAACATCAGTTGCAACCAGGACATCTTTGCGTCCTTGCTTGAACTTAGTAATTGCGTCTTGCCTCTCCTCCTGATCCTTGCCACCGTGAATCGACACAACTTCCACGCCTTTGAGCACCAGGTACTCGTAGATGCTATCAACGTCGCCTTTGCTCTCGCAGAAGATGAGCACAGGCGGTGGCGTCTGCTGCAAGCACTCGAGGAGATAGACCATCTTGGCCTCCTGTTTCACGTACTCCACTTGTTGGACAACATCCAGAGATGCAGCTCCGGCCCTGGCAACGTTCACCACCACGGGCTTGACAAGAGCGCCCCTCGCAAACTCCTGGATCTTCCGGGGCATGGTTGCCGAGAAGAGCAGCGTCTGGCGCTGAAACTTGAGGTGATCCATCACCTTTCGGATGTCGTCCTCGAATCCTGAGTCGCAGAGCCTGTCCGCCTCGTCTAGAGTCAGATACTTGCATCGCTCCAAATTCATCTTCTTCTTCTCTAGCATGTCGTTAAGTCGCCCTGTAGTCGCCACGACGATATGCACTCCTCTCCTTATCGCCTCCAGCTGAGACCTCATGTCAGTTCCCCCGATACACAGCATTGCCCTCAAGTGGCAGCAACGAGACGAGTTCACCACCGACACGAACTCCTCGATCACGTCCAAAGTCTGCTTCGCAAGCTCACGGGAGGGGCACAGGATCAACCCTACCGGCCCTTCGCCACCTTTCAGCCTCGACTTCTCCTCTTCCTCGAGAGCCAACATAATCAGCGGCAAAACAAACGCAAGAGTCTTCCCAGAGCCTGTGAATGCCACCCCGATCATGTCTCTCCCGGACAAGATCGCTGGAAGACCCTGAACCTGGATTGGTGTTGGGTGTTTCACACCCTTCTCCTTAAGTTTTCTCAAGACTGATTTCGGGAGACCCATGTCCTTGAAGCTCCGAATTGGCGGTGGCACGTCCTCACCTTCAACCAGGATATGCAGCTTGTTCCGAATCGCCTCGATCTCTACTGCGCCCATTTCGGAAACATGCGAAGGTGGCGTCCATCCCGTGTGCATGGGCTCGGTATACTTGATCCCCTTACTAATCTCGCTCACCGGCAGTAGCATTCTCTTCTCGTCGTTCAATCTATCTAGCATATCCTTTTCTTGCCTTTGGAGCTCTTCACTTGGGCGCAAAGGTCTTCCTTCCTGTTGCTTCTCGTGCTGGAGGAGTGATGCTTTCTCCAGCAGAGAGAGAGGAGCGCATGACTTGGGTTCTTCCTTCTTTTGGCCTTCGATCTTCTGTGACTTCCTTTGTAGCAAACGTTGTTGCTTGGCAAACCTGCGCTTTCGAATGGGAACATAATCGTCTTCTGTATCCATAAACAAAGTTAGAAATAAAAGGAGAATTGTTCTACCCTAACATTGTTTGTCCCCTTTATAGTCCTCAGCCTATTTTTCCTTTTCGTGAGACCTTTTCTAAAGGGCGATTGAAAAATGTTACCATCTTTTAAAACCATGTATCAAGAAGCTTGAGTCTGTGTGTAGATGTTGGACAAAACAACGTAAGCAGCCGGGATGGATGGATCCAGCAGCGTGATCCGACGAGCAGCACGCTTCCCCCTCTCCGGATTCCCATGCATCCGGCACGCTGCAAGCAAAGTCATCCAGACTTTGCTATCCGATCGAGACGGGAGACGATCCACGAGCTTCTCGGCGAGATCCAAATGCCCAGCTCGTCCCAGCACGTCGATGATGCAGTTGTAGTGCTCCAGCCGGGGACTGATGCCATAGTCATCGATCATGGAGACGAAGTACTTGCACCCCTCCTCGAGGAGGCCCGAGTGGTCGCAGCCCGAGAGGATGCTCAAGAACACAACGTCGTCGACTTTCACTCCCTCCTGTTCCATGATCTTCACCAGCTTGAGCGCCTGCTCGATCTCGCTGTGCTGCGCGTAGGCCACGATCAAGCTCGTCCAAGTCACCACGTCCCTGTGAAGCATCCCGTCGAAGATCTTCCGCGCTTCTTGGAGGCTGCCACACTTTCCATACATGTTGACGAGCGCCGTGGCTGCTACCGTGTCGAGCCGGTTGGAGAAGCCGTGATCGAGCATGTAGCCGTGGATGAGTTTGCCGTGAGCGAGGCCTCCCGCGAGGCCAGAGCACGCGTCTAGAGCAGCAACGTACGTGACTTTGTCTCGAGCCACGTCCATCTTCCAAAACATCTCCACCGCGTCCCGGTTGAGGCCCTTCTCAACGTAAGCCGCGAGGATGGTGTTCCAGGAGACGGTGTTCCTCTCGGCCATGGCATCGAAGACGTTTCTCGCTGCTTCGTGATCGCCAAGCTTCGCGTACATGAAGATGAGCGCGTTTGCAACGCCGGTCCTCTTGTCGAAGCCGCTCTCCACGACCATCTGGTGGATGCTGCTCCCTTCTTTGGCATTTGCTTGCTTCGTGCAAGCGTCGAGCATGCTGATGCACGTAACTTCGTCTGGTCTCGAGCCTTCCAGCTTCATCCTCTGAAAAAACTTGTGAGCGTCGGCATGGCAGCCGTGCTGAATCGCGGCCGACATCAGTGAGTTCCACGACACGCTGTTCCGTGACGGCATCTCCTCGAACATCTTTCGTGCGGCGTCCAGGGAGCCACACTTTGCGTACATCGCTGTGAGAGAGTTGTGGACGATGATGGACTCGAATCCAAGCTGGGAGATCCAGTCGTGCAGCAGGATCCCCTGAGCCAAGTGTGCTGGACTGCTGCAAGTCCCAAGCATGAGAACGAACGTTACCGCGTCTGCCTTGACGCCTTCGAGCTGCATCTGCTGGAAGCTCCGCAAAGCCTGGAAGTGATCGCTGTACCGAGCATAGGCTCCGATTATTGTGTTCCAGGCGATGGTGTTCCTCTCGTGAACTTCACAGGAACTTCGCTTCACGTCTTCAAGGCTGCCACACTTTCCATACATCCCCAGCAGGAAACTCTTGACAACCTCGTCCCGGTCGAGTCCCATGTCGACAACGCTGCGATGGATAGACTTGCCTTCGCCCAAGTCTTCTTCGCTCGAGCACGCGTTGAGCAACGTAGCGTAAGTCACCTTGGTTGGCGAAAGCCCATCTTGCTGCATTCGCCAAAGGCATCTCAGTCCTTCCTTGCAGTCTCCACTCTGAGCATACCCCGATATCATAATGTTCCAGGAAATCACGTCCCGCTTGGGCATCTCACGGAGCACTACATCGGCTTCGTCAACACCCCCGGTCTTGCAGTACATGTCCACGAGAGCATTTCCCAGCGAGGTATCCAAACTCATTCCAGCTTCCAAAACATATCCATGGACCTGTCTCCCATCTGTTAAGTTGCAAGCTCTCAGCACGGCCACCATGGTGATCAAGTTCGGACGGATCCCTTCGAGCTCCATCTTCCGGAACAGTAACACGGATTCTCTTCCCAGGTGACCATACTGCGCAAAGTTCCCGATGACGGACGTCCAGGAAACCACGTTTGGACTCTCCATCCTGCTGAAGAGCTGGAAGGCGTCTTCGGGGCTTCTACACTTTCCATACATGTTGATGAGAGCATTTGCCGCATAAATGTCGGTCTCCAGCCCCAACTCGCGTATATGAGCGTGAACTTTTCTGCCATCTCCCAAGGCTCCCTCGACAGTGCAGGCTTTGAGACAGGTGACAAACGTAACGCTGTCCGGACGAACACCTTCCAGCTGCATTCTCTTGTAGAGTTCCAAAGCCTGCACAGCGTCGTTTTCAGAGTTAGCATAAGCTCCAAGCAACGCAGACCAGGCCGCTACATGCAAAGGATCGAGCTTACCAAAGACTTCTGAGGCAGCGTCCAAGTCCCCGCATTTTCCATACATGTTTACGAGCGCACTGCCCACCCTGCCGTTCCTTTCCAGTCCATACTCCACCAAGTTAGCGTGGATTTGCTTCCCATCTACGAGAGATCCGCAAGTAGTGCACGAACCGAGAGCTGTGACGAAGGCCACCCTGTCGACTTGGAAACCACGTAGCTGCATCTCTCTGAGTAACCGGATAGCTTCCTTGCAGTAACCATGCTGTGAGAAAGCTGCCATGTTCACGGTCCAAGTTACTACTGTCTGCCCTTGCATACTGTAGAGTGTTCGTCGAGCATCAGCTACAGAACCACACTTGAGATACATCTCAATGAGCCTGTTGCCTAGAAATGTGCCTCCGTCCAATCCTTGCCGCGATATATGTGCGTGAACCAGCTTTCCCTGTTGAAGGGCTCTGTGTTGGCCACATTCGCATATGATATCGGCAAGAGTGGCTGGAGAACCATTGTCAAGGCGCGCAAGCAGCTTACACTGCCACTCAGAGCGAGAGGAACTTCCATGACAGCGTAGAAAGATTCCTGGTTTTTGGAAAGCAATGTGCTTGCCCCTCAGCGGTCTCATATAAACAAGAATCACTAGCCGGGAAGCATCTCAGCGTCCCAGAATCAATGCAAACACTAGTCAATAAATTCTTCCAAGAGACCCTGCAGAATAAAAAATCTATTGAGGATCAAAGAATCTAAAGGCATAAGAGTCTTACCTGCGAAATCAATGGTTCTGCTTCTGATCGTTTAATCAAATGTATCGAGTTCCGAAGCAGCGACGTTGACTGATCGTCTAAGTACACATTTCCGACGTTCTCCAAAACTTTCACTTGAATGTAAGGATCTTTTGGTGGTGACAAATCCTGCATACGATAAATGAAATAGTAAGAAAAAGGCTTCCAGATAAACATGAAAAAACATACCACTGAAAGATCAAGATCAATGCTCGACATATAAACCCCCAGAGAATCTGAATACTGCTTGAAATAATTATTTTCCGAGTAGCTCAGCTTGCTCTGGATATCATCTGGAAGCACAGCACCAAGTTGCCATCGTAGTCTCTGAACCGTTTGAGCTCGATGGTAGCTGGAAAGAATAAAATGGAAGACAATTTAGGACTCAAGAACGAAAAAGAAACCAAGAAAAAAGAAAAAAGAACGGAGAGAGAAGCACAAACATGTAAGCTAGAAGGCATCGCTTATTACGAAGAATGCTCGTGTGATGCGTTAATCCTCCATAAAAGTCCGCATTCTTGGTGGTTTGAGCGTCCAATCCTTCTTCATGCATTTTCCTGTCTAAATTCTCACAGATCAGACAATAGAGGAATCGAGAGGCAAACGCGAAATGCCAGAAAATCGCCTCACTTACGTCAATCTGGCCTCGAGCTGCTCGAAATGCTCGCTCGTCTCGTTCAAAACCTGCTCGAAGAGATCATTCTACAAGAATGCCGGTATAAGCAGAGCAAATCTAGGCCATCTAGAAGCTCACATTGAACCGCGACAGCTGATCTTCCTCCGTGTGCAAGAGCTCGACGCACAGCTGTGCTCCTTTCCTCCCAAACATTCCCTTGGAAATAGGAGCCCTAATTGTGCCCTAAACCGGTAAAAAGGGTAATGTCCCAATAATTGTAAGAGGAACAAAAAGTTTGCAATGTTTTGGCGGATTCAGAGTCCAGTGTTCATATTGTGAATGTATAGAATATAGAAAAGGAATACATAAATATGCATATTCAATTAGCCCAAAAAGAGTTTTAACTGTTTTAGAACATTGTGCTAAATCAAATTGAAAGCTGAATAGTATGGAAAAGTATAAGACTTTATGAATGCAATGCAATTGAGCCTCTGCCTCCCTCCACGCTCCAGTTACTCCCCAGGTACTCAGCTCGCTCAATCCCTCGCTCAAGTCGCTCAAGCTTGAAGAGTTTCAAGTCTCGGAAGATGCGGGACGTTCCTGTCAGCATAGGAAAAAGATTCCAGGTTCCACGCTCCCAAGACTTGGTGTCATGTCGAGACGACATGTTAATACGGCTCTTGAGTTCGAGTGCCAAATCCGCACCAAAGTGCACAGCCAGTCTGCCCCGATCGAGTTTCACGACAGCCCATCTGACAAGGGGAAGCGTCAAGTTGCATGTCACTCCTTTTTGGACGGTCAACTATCGAAGTGTATGCATAGAGAACCACCAGCGTTGACGATGACGTCCCGGGGTGACAAATCACAACCTTGTCAAACCGTCGAGGATACTTTCTACAAAACATATGTACACTTTTGGAGAAATTAAAAACCACCAAAAACGTTTTCTCGGAAACTATTTTAGAAAAGAATATCTGTGTGTCGCCCAACACTATCTACGATCCGACTGGGACCTCCGCATCCCAGCCAATACTGACTTTGAGTGACCATGTAGAACTCAACACTGTCAGCTCCAAACTTCTGCATCACTTTGAGTTGGACGAGATGGAAAACCTGTAAAACTGCCACCACCTTTCGTTCTGTGTACATGCTGTCAATGGGATTCTCTAGCGCATCGTATCTGGAATTCTTCAACTTCGCCAGGTTGAGCAAGGCATGGTATCTGGACGACCTGAAAGTGGATCAAATGCCGGACACAACCTTTCTTCACAAGCTGAGCCACCCTTGCCCGCAAACACCTCACAAATCTTGATCTTTCGACGACGGGTCCTATGTCGACCGCCTGAAATGCTCGCTCACCACTCCAGCCTTCAGATCTTCAAAGTCATGTCTCTGGCACATAATGAAACCTTGGAGCAACTGATGCCCATGCAGTTTTGTGAAGATCAGCCGCCTCTGGCCGTCTTGTAACTGGAGACACTGATGTACTGGAGGCACTCGTGTAAAACATCCTGTATAGTAGCTCCTCAGTATCACGTCTCCCACCCAATTGGTGATGGACTCCAAGGTTCCAGCGACGGAAGACTTCTCTCGGATTGCCCGTCTTGAGGCCTCCAGATCTTTGTCAGGGAGGACTTCTTTCTGGAGAGGGCTCAGCTCATTGCTCGACCATACGGAGAGATAGAAAGTCCTGCGTTTCGTGTCCTTTTGGTAGTCCTTGTAGTTTTCTCTCGTTGGGCTGCTTACCAAGAGTGCCTTGCTGATGAAAAGAGGGATGTTTTTCAGCTCCATGTCCACCAAGAAACATATATCCGAATCTACCTCAAGTTCCACTTCCACATACGTCCTGATAGTCTTGCAAGACTCGGTATCTTCCATTACCATCCGGCAGGAAGTAATAGAGAGATCCCCCTCTGGCCAGCAGCAGTACCTTCTGCTTTTCCTTGAGCAGCAGCGCCAGAACGTAGAGGAGGAAACCAGGTTCCCAAGCACCAAAGCAGCCTGTCTTCCCTCACACTGGAAAAGGCTCCACCTTGAGCTTCCACACGTCCCTGAAGCATTCTTGCTCGATGATCTTTGAGTCTTCCGAATCCCAAATGGACTCAGTCGTTGGATTGTCATCCAAGTCAAGCATCGGCAGTACCTTGGAGTCCCACGCGTTCAACAAGATGCAGCACAATTGATCATCCGTTTCTTTCTGCGGAAGTGGAGATCGAACTCTGGGGTTAGAAGGAGACGACCACAATTCCTAACATGAAGGTTTACATAAACTGAAGGTTTCATATTCAAATATGGTTGAATTCTTTTTATTTGCAAAATAAATATAAAAAATAAATGAAAAATTATAATAGCTTAGGAATAACAAAACATTTTTGTTTTGGTAATTTTATAACACTCTTTTCATCTGCTCTATGAATTCTTTAGCAATGAGAGTGTATGTGTGCTCTGTGGGATGTATCATATCCCAAAAGACATAATCACTTGGATTCTTGCACAGACCGCTCAATGTATTTTCATGTGAGAGGCAATTAGGGCAACAACCTCCTGCGTTCTTGAATCCAAATTGGATTGGGTTCTCCACAAAAGATTTAATTGGTGAGTAACCATCTATGAATGCACTTCTCATCCCTGGTAATCTTTCTGCTGCCCTTAGAACAATCCCCCGAGCCTGTGTGTTGAATTGCTCTACCAAATTATTGATTTCACTCACGCAATTTCCTCCTGAAGTAACAATAGGTGAGCATCCTAGCGGCCCAACGCTTGAATAGATGATCTTCCTAAAACCATACTCGTAAAGTTGTTGCAAACCTTTCTCTAATGACATTAACATCCCTTCCAAGTCCACATCCATAATGTTTTGAAGATTTGCTGCGATATCATTTCCACCAGAAGAGATCACAACAACAAAGTCATTGAGATTCTTCTTGGAGATCTTCATGGAGAATTCCCTGAGTTGTTTTAGCTGCTCACTAAATGGCACGACACCCCAGTCCGAATAAGTCGAGTCGAGTAATCCACTACCATCAGATGTAAAGTTGATACTAGGAAAAACTTGGCTCTCAGCTTTCAAACCCAGGAATGGCCTGGAAAAGGGCAAACCCAGGGCCTTGTTTATCAGATCTGGGATGATGAATCCATCACTACACCTCCCAGATGGTTTGGCATACTGTGTTTCCCCATATGGAACAAAGTCACAACGCGAAACTGAGTTTTTCACGTATTTGTTAGTTCCTACATCAAAGATTGAATCTCCCATATAAATGGTCCTAAGCTGAGGAATTGACCTTCCAAACACACACGCGCAGAGAGCCAAGATTGCAAGCACGAACACTAAAATCCTCATCTCCCCAAAAACCTTTGTTGCAAGTTTATATAGAAGAGGCAAAAGGAAAAGGTTACTGCTAACTAAACTCGAAAACCTAAATTTTAAATGGTAAAGATAAAGATTCTATCTTTTTTTTTTTATCTAATTGAGCTCCAGAAGGATGTTAATGATGATCATTTGAACTCCACAAAGGTCCATTCTTAGGAATTGTTACGCTGTAGTTTCTCTTAATCTCGCGGCACACCTCATTTCGAGTTCCTTCATCATCTCCCATCTCTCCCTCGTCAAGCTTCGTTCGCCATAGCTCAAGGATAACAGGCGAGCCATTGTTAACCATCTACGCACAAAGAGAAACAAGGATTTTGTTACTCTCGACTCGGAGTAAGGAGAGCTATACCTGTGAAACGTTTCAGATCCTACAGTTCTATCCTTCTGGCGTGCGGCCACAAGATCTTCCTCCAGAATCTGGCAGCCAACAGTTAGAACTCGGGAAGGAGAAAGACACTGGAGAAAAGAATACCTTCTGCATTGAAGGCTCGATAACGTGGTCGGCCTCCCGCGCACTGCTCAAATAAATACGCCATTTCGACAAGTCCGATGCTTCTGCATGGATACGTGCCGCTTCCGCGCTGCACCTTAAAGGTACGAGCGCATCAGCTGGTAAAATCCTCGATTTGCCGCAAGAAACCACCAACACGGGCAAATCTGTCGGCATTTCCATCTGATAATACTGGAAATCGTAGTCGACCTTTTGAAACGAACGAAAACATCAGCATACCACGTAAGAGATGAGCAAGACAAGACTTACTTTCTGAGACTCCATGACGCTCTTCAAGCTCTGCAAATTCTTGACACCGGTTTCGTTCAGCCTTCCTGTGTTCAAAGCAGTCTCGTCTAACGTAAGATGCGTGCCGCTTGCTAGTTGTAAACCACCGGTAACCAATCTATACATGAAACTATAGCAAGTGAGACCGGAATGAAAAGAGAAAACAAAAGAAGCGTACCGATTGGTGGCATAATCTTTTCGTGGAGCGATCAGACAGGAGTTCAAGTCCTGGAGTGACAGCGGCACCACTTGTGAACAGGGACGAAGTACTGATATCGCGTGCCCGACTGCAGAGGTAACGAGTGATACGGAACCATCGGCACCAGCTTGACACCCGCTAAAGTTGAGAGAAAACTTCCCAACAGCCAAGGGCTCTACACGGCTATAAACCTGAGCATCACAGTCAGAATAACACCAAGAAAAACACCTTAAATTGTGCATACCTTTGACAGAAGATGCAAGAGTAAATATTCTGCGGCGAGTCTGTCCTCACCGAGAACAGATTGTAATTTACAAAGAAGAGATTCCCTCACGGAGCATATATCCGCCAAAGCACCCGGCTGACTAGGAATACTGTAAGCTGAAAGTTTTCTCATGGTAATACAGTGAAGTCGAGGAACCTTGAGATATCAAAGTCAGAGAGGTAATGGAAATGAGCTTCTTACCGTGCTGGACGGTAACTGCAAGGAGGTGTCATCTTTCATCAAGGATTCAGCAAAAGCTGATGAATCAGAAGTCGAGCTAGAAACCAGTTCCGATTCTTTCCATACGATACCAACAAACTCTGCGATGTCATTCAACTTCAAGTCCCCATCATTTCCATCGTAAATCTGGCAGAAAAAAGGCAGTGGTTAAGTCTCAGAAAAAAGAAAACGGAATTCTCGACCTTGACGAGGCACGAGTTCTGCTCTTTCGTTGGAGAGTCACAGTCCATGCTCTGCAAAAAGAAAAATATGATAAGAATATCCATTTAAACGCATAAAAAACTTTCTCACGTTTGCGCTTCAAGCTCTGGCTAGTTGCATCCGGTTGTACAGCATTTGAATGCCATCTATTTTTCATCCATTGATTTTCACCAGGGATCTACAAACACTCAAAGAAAAGTTGAAAGCCCTGAGAAAGTGAAAACTTACTGGAACGCAATAAACAGCCGTCGATCCCAGATTTGCTGCTCGGTATCTTGCGGAACTGGGCTGTCGGTGTACTTGTTTGTTTGCCAAGTATTGCAATCCTGTAACATAAATCACGATAGAGGACCTTGAAAAATAAAAAACTCAAGAGAAAGAGCATTACCTTGTAAGCGCCAACATAGTATTCCACATCGAACATATCTTGGATCTGTAAGAAACATAGATAAAAAGTTTGCAAACAATTTTTTTCGGAAAAATGTACCATTCCCCGGAAGCGAACCAGCGAGCCAGAAGGAATAGAATCACGAGCCAAATCGCCAATGTGAGGAACCTAGCAGCGGCATTCAATTCCAGCCCGGCTAAGAAGTAAAAAGAAGAAAGCAAACCTGAGCAATGGCGCCTTCTTCGTACAAGAACTTGTCGAAGACTCCCTTGACGCCCCAGTCGCCCCCCGAGAGCTCCAAAGTTGCGGCTGGAGCAGGAGAAGCGGCCATGGCTGCAATGGAGAAGACGCCTCGCACGGCGCCCAGTGGATTCCGCAGCAAATCCACCGCCGGCGCGACCATCGCTCCCGCCCTTAGGTTAAGAAATTTCCCGCCATAGGTTATGAAATGAATATGAGTAGAATATACCAAAAGACTTTTAGGTGCCACGTTGTAGCGGTCAAACAGTCCATTCATGGACACTAGCAAAGAAACCAGAGAAACCAAGAGAGATCCACCTCTGAACTACTAGAACACACAACAGAACACCCCGTGCGCTCACCTCCAGCGCCCACACTTCTCTCTTTCCATCCTGCCTCTCGAACCAAGAACCCTCGCTCGCCCACTTGCCACGTCAGCACTCGGTTAGGGCTCGACCAAACTAGACACCGTTATCACCAGTGTCACCTTAGCCCGTTACAACGTCAATGCATATTCTACCATTTTATATACGAATAAAGATCAAATTGCTACGCTATTCAGTCAACTGGAGAGTGGTGTACGCACTTTCGTGGAGCCTGGGAGTGATCCTGGCTTTGAGAGTGTGTGCCATGAAGTTTACAATACCCATAGCTTCACCCATGGGCTGATCTTTCGGACTGCCAGGAAACTCCCACTCGAATCCATGAAGAAGATTGGAAAGAACAAGCTGGACGTTCCTAAGACCCAGAGCAAGCCCTGGGCAAGACCGCTTTCCAGATCCGAATGGAAGTAGCTCAAAGTCTTGGCCGCTGACACCGATGTTGCTGCCAATGAATCTCTGAGGTTGGAACTCCAGAGGATCACTCCAGACTTGAGGGTCTCTTCCAATTGCGTAGACGTTCACAAGCAGCGTTGCGTTCTTGGGGATGTCATATCCAGCAACTTTCTGGGCCTCAATGGATGCGTGTGGTACGAGCAAAGCAATGGGAGGGTGGAGACGAAAGCTTTCCTTGATGATGGCATTCAAAACCTCGAGCTTGGATATGTCTCCCTCTTCGACCATGCGTGTGCGTCCAACAACACTCTCAATCTCTTGCTGAGCTTTGACCATCCAATCTGGGTGGTGAAGAAGTTCTGCCAGAGCCCACTCTGTCACGGTGGATGATGTTTCAGATCCACCAAGCAGTAGATCCTATCAAGATCACAGAACAATCAAGTAAGTTCCACACAGAAAATCATGGATTCGTAAATTACCATGAGTAGAGCTCTGAGATTGCCTGCATCGTTTCCAATGTGAGACCTTGTGATCTCCACGAAATCGGGAACCTCACCAGGGCGCTGCTCGTCCAAAACCTTTTGCAAGAAGCCATTCATCTTATCCCCGGCCACCTTTGCACGGCGGGCAACCAAGTCGAGCCAGCTCAAGTAGGGGAAATAGTCAGTGATCGAGAAAGCCGCTCCCACCTCGAGGATCTCATCAATCATCGCTATGAAATTCGAGGCCTCCTTCGCAATAGCGGGATCGCCTGAGGCCTTGGATCCAAAGTACGTCTTCTTCATCAGAATGCGAGTCATGACGTTGAAGCTGAGCGCCCTCAAGTGTGGTCTCACTCCCACAACTTGGCCAGCCTTAGAAGCTCTCAAGAGCTCACCACTGAGCTCCCACAGCTCGTCCCGGATGATCTGCGTGTTCATACTCACCCTCTTGGCCGTGAATATCTCCGTGGCACAGAGCTTCCTCAGCTTCTTCCAGTAGTCTCCATATGGCGAGAAAGACATGCTCCGGCAATCCATGACTATGGAGACCGCGTTGTTCCGAGGCCTATAGGCGAATTCCGTGTCGTGGTTCTTGAGAAACTCCTTGGCCATTTCTGGACTGGAGACCACGAACACAGGGACTGATCCCAGGCGCAAGTGAAAGAGGGGTCCATATCTCTTGGAGAGCTGCTGGAGTGAGATGTGTGGGAGCCTGCCCAGGAGATGGAAGTGGCCGATGAGTGGCAATCCTCTTGGGCCTGGCGGAAGATTGAAAGATTTGCTGGAGAGCCAGTGCTTGAGAATGAAAGCTGTGATGAGGAAGAGCGCGACTGCCCAAAGCATTGTTACTTTCTGCTCCTCAATTGTTGAAGCCCTGCTGTTGTATACCGCCAGCAAGGAATCTTTGTAAATTTCTTTTCCAATGTTAAATAGCGAGTAGCGACAATGTAAGAGTCAAAATTCGTATAGAAAACGTGATCGAATCTTTGACTTTTTAAACCACTCGTAAATTGCGACTATTCGGCTTTGACCATGTTCAGCTCATCTGATCCGCAGCAAAGCCTTTGGGGAATTTCCAGCCTTTGTCCCCGCTGCTGCTTGGTCTTGCTTCCAGCGTCACCTTCGTCCTTCAGAATCGCCAGTGGTGAGAAGTCTTCGAGCTCCGCAGCCTTTTGCTTGGCAAGTGTGACGACACATTCTGGAAATCGAGCAAATTCTGTAACATGTATGCCGAAGCTCTGGTCGAAAGGGCCATCTTCAACTTGGGAAAGAACTCATGGACCAGATCTCGAATTAGAAAGGAAGAAACACAAGTACCTTGTAAACCATTGTGACCTTTTGGGAACTAGGATCTATGTGTGCGCTCAAATGAAAGTTGGAGATTCCTATAGGAGGACCTTTGCTGCGACCATGAGCTAATGGACCTTGACGATGAGAAATGGACAGAGCTTGTGGAAGTGCATTGCAAATAGAGTTGGTGCTCTAGTCACATCCACTATGTACTCACAGATAGCCCAAGCCAGACCTGCCATTGTTTAAAGAGCGTTACAGAGCACTAGAAAACCTTGCAGTTAGCAAATGCGAACCAAATCCATTATAAGTCAAGGGTTTACCTGGCAGTCACCTGCTCCAACCCAGGTGAAGATGCTGAGCCAATTGAGCCATCAAGATATTCACACCAATCTAAATAAAATAAACTATATCAGAGTAAGAAGCAAGAAACACTCAATCTCACCTGATGGATATATGTTGATTTGCCTCCCATATTTAGCCTAGTGATGATTTGAATCCAGCTCCCTTGAATCTGCATTATAAAGAAATAATTAGAACATATAGACATGGAGGAGGTCTAAGCATAAATACCAGATGACAATCATTTGGAATGAACTTCATGTCATCTTGAGCTTCTATGCAAGGATGCCTACTTCCCTCTAAGATAATTTTGCCCTTTAAAAGATGTTTTTAGCCTCTTTCTCTATCCCGACAAGAAGTTTCAGAAAGTTAGCTCTCACTATTCTTATAACACATTTTATCTTTATTCCCTTAAGTTAATTGGAAAAGGGCAATTATTTGATGAAAGAGCTTTTAATGGTTATTTTATTCTTATTTATCTCCTAAGGTTCCAAAGATCTATGGTGATAGTATATCTAAATATCATCCTATGATCACATGTACTACAATTCCATCCAATTAATCAAAACTTTTTTTTTAGTTACTTTATAGTTATATATTTTATAACTTATAGCTGATGCTTCCACACCTCCATCATTATTTGGACAAAACACACAAATTTTATACCTTCCAACTTAAGTTATGTTAATTCCATTTCATTTGGTGAAAGGTTCTAATAAATAAGCTAATTTAACCTCAAGGCATCTTCCTTTGAGATATTTAATGTGTCTACACCATTAGTTTTATAAGCTTGCTTTTACAATATATTTCACTTGTATTTATGTCTTTTATCAAGATTATATTTATCATTTCTTATATTAATTATTAGTTGATACTTCACCATCATTTTTACACGTATCTCTTCACAAAAGTTATTCTCTTTTGTAAACACTTTTTCATGACTTTAATATAGCACCTTTTGCTATCAATACAATACTCACTGATCTCATACTTAAATTTTATATTCCTCCCAATGCATGATTGTGCATAATACACTTCACTCTCAATATGTTTCTTTCAAGCCTTTAGAGTTATCCCTTGACTTCACTAAGCCATTTAACTTTTGGATTGTGCAAGTGTGATGACTTATAAGATTTTAGTCTTATGGTTACCTTGAGGTGCCACTATACTTGAATGCAACATTTTGTATTATATTCTATTTAGAAAGACCATTCTTGCAAGTGTTACTCTGTTAATTATCCTTTATTCCATATGGACTACCTTTGCTCTTTAAAACTATCTTTCCATGTCATGAAAATGTTAACTCATCCTTTAAGTACACCTCAATCTTTGTATTGTTCCAGCATTTATTAAAGGTAGCTCTAGCTACCATTTCAAGAATATATATCTTTGTCCATATTTAACTTTCCATGGACATTAACTTTAATTTCAAACTATTGAGCACCATCCTTAACTATATAAGGATAATTTTATAATTCCTTCATTGTCTAGGAATTTTTATCATTCTCATGATCCCAATTGTAGTTTACCACAACCACATCAATCAATTTCCTAAGTTAAATGCTTATATAGATCACATCATTAACTTTCTAAGAAAAACTTTTTACTATTTGTAAGATCTTAAAGTCATTCCCTTATAAGCCCTTTCTTTATCCACAACATTGCTTACATGTTCACATATGAATTAAAATTGAGAACTATGCCCTCTTAATATATTACTCTTTGAGGATAGACCCACTCTTAGGACCTTCTGATATCAATATCAAATGGTGATATATTTGACCACTAATAAAAGTTAGCTCTAATACCAAGTTATAAACAATAAATTTTTTTATTTTACTTTAGTCTTAATCATACCATCACTAGCGTGTAGTAGAGAGGATACATGATGCTACTTTGTGACGAACTAATTGTGCTACGACAATGCTGCTACGAGCTCTGGGAATGCAGTGGTGGAAGTGGCTTGCACTGCTGTACAGCCAAGGCTGAGAGGAGGTATTGTCCATAGCAGTTGAGTGGCCTGTAGTAGTGACAAGACTAGTAGAGAGCTCCCACTTCTGGGAGTGTCAAGAAGGGCGAGGAAGAGCCATGTAGATCATGAAAGTGGCTAAGAGCAGAAGAACCATTATTGCCATTGCCCTTAACCACTTAGAAGAGTGTCACTCACAATTTTTATAAGTTTTCATTTGCCTTTGGGTATTTGTTATCCTTTAGATGTGATCTCAAAATTACATCAACTTTGCATTTAATCAAAATGCTTTACATGCCTAATCCCACTTCAAACACCTAAATGTATCATTAACATCTCTATTTATTATACTAATGATATTTTTATTTTTGTCTTTGTCTCCTTAGTATTCCAAGACCACTTGCAGTATGGTCTCATCTCTCCAAGATTAGGTTATCTGTCTATGAGTGGTCATCCTATACCTATACCTTAACATTCTTAAGATGTCCCAAGATATAAAAAACACCATTCCTCAATATCCCTTTTTCAATCCCCACAAAGTTTTTCTTTGTCTATAATAATACTTATCAACACCATTATTGGCCTAAGGTCCAAAGGCCCATCTATTAAATTTCATTAATCTTTAGGACTTCTTCACTATGTAACTATACCTTTGGTCACTAAGAGGACCATTTTTTTTTTCTTTTTAGGATTTTGAAATAACATTTCAATACACTATAGCTTAATGTGAGCATTATAGATACTCCCTCCATTTTTTACCACTAGAGTGCCCTAACCACGTGGCTAGAACAAGGTTTTGATAAGCCACACAAAGTATTCAAGTAGATAGTGCCACCCATACTTAAATAGAAAGTATTAGCCATTTGATCTTTTGGGAGAGCTAGAGCTAGCTCTTTAACACTTCATTAAATTTACAGATGGACTTTATTATGTCCATCTGTGTTCATGTAAGCAATAAAAGAGAATAACTTAAGAAACAATCCATAAATGTTCAAATATAGAAGAAAAGATATATATAATACCAATATATCTAAATCTTATCCTATGATCATAGGCACTATACTCATCTCCCCTTCAAAGATGTTAATGTCTTCATTGAATTTTGACATAGTCTCAAGGTGAATACCTTTATCTGTGGATATTTGTAAAAAACTAACTCCCCGAGGTGTTGTAGGCTAAAGGATCCTGAAAATCACGACCAAAATTATAAAGAGTTCATTAAATGAGATTGACTCTGAGATTGACTTTAAGACCAACTTTGAGACCAAGTTAAAGACTGAGTTTAAAGCTGAGTTCAAGATCTGAGATTGGGTCCAAGACTAAGTCTAAGACCAAGTCCAAGGTCAAGTCTAAGACTAAATCTAAATATTAATACAGGTTGTGGGGTGAAAACCCCAAGTGAACATCTCCTAGGGTGGGGGGTTGTAAAAGGTTCTAAAAGTATAGTATAGTAAAAATAATGAAGTTCAAGACCTAGTTTTGAAGGAACTCTCTAATGGTGCTTCTAAATTGAGTTAAAGCTAAATGAATTGGTTTAATTGGTTTATGGTCGCATTACATGAATAAAGTAGGAACTTGGTGGTATTGATGAATACCCAAGGAGAATGATTTAGGGTGGAGGCCTAAAATCTAAAAATAAGGCAATGTAAGGCTAAAGACTTTTGTTTGAACTTAGTGTCCACAAAAGAATAACTTACTAATGGAATTAAGTTAGTATTTTGTGTTTACTCTTAGTGGGGAGTGACAAAAAGACAGGAACAAAGGAAGTACCTTTAGTGATCCAACATGTGTTAAACCAATTTTAAAATACTATGCTAGTGGAATTACCAACAGGGTCCCCTGCCCGACCGATAAAACATAAGACTAAGCTAGTTGAGGATGTCCTCTCTATTAATTAAATGAAAAAGAATTTGAAGAGCTTAAGTGCTAACTTGAGGAGTTTATTGATAAAAGGTATGTTAAGTTGAGCAAGTCACCATAAGGGGTGTTAGTATTATTTGTGAAAAAGAAAGATATCTCTATATGTATGTGCATAGACTACCAGTTGCTTAATAAATATACAAAGAAGAATAAGTACCCTTTACCAATGATTGAGGACATATTTGATAGGTTGAGAAAGGTGAAATACTTTTTAAGAATTGACCTAAGGTTTGAATACTACCAAATCAAGGTAATAGAGGAAGATGTCAAGAAGATAATCTATTGAACAAGATATAGAAGTTTTGAGTCTTTAGTGATGTCTTTTGGGTTGTGTAATATGCCAGTAACATCCTTGGCACTAATAAACCATATTTTTATACCCTATCTAAATCACTTTGTCATTGTTTATATTGACGACATCCTGATCTATAACAAGATGCTAAATAAGCATGATAAAGGTGTTTGAGAAATTAAAGGAACATCAATTATATGCTAAAGAGAGCAAATGTGACTTTACTCAACAAAAAGTAAAGTTTCTCGAATATGTAATGAGCAAAAACAGGCTCAAAGTGAACCCTAAGAATGTCCAAATGATCCAAGAATGAGAATGACTATCAAATGTACATAGTTAAGGGCATTTTAAGAGCTATGCAACTACTATTAAAAGTCAAGAATAACCCTACCTTTAATAGACCAAATGGGAAAAAGGAAAATGATATAGATAATGGAATGTGAGGTGGCATTTATTCATTTCAAAGGGAAATTAAGGAAGGCTCATGTATTAGCATTACAAAACTTTGGTAAAGACTTTGAGGTAGAAACAAATGCTTCAAACTTTGCATTATGTGTAGTTTTGAAGCAAAATAACCACCCAATGACATTCTTCTTGAAAAAGTTGAACACGGCTCAACAAAAGTAACTTGCTTACAAAAAGGAATTGTTTGTGGTGGTTAAAGCACTCAATGAGTGGCAACACTACCTTGGGAGGCACTTTAAAGTATACATGAATAATATGGCAACAAAATATCTCTCGTCATAGTATGACATTCAAGGAAAATAAGGTTGGTTGGCCAATGTTTTGGTAGAATTTGATTGCAAAATTGTGTATACCCTAAGAAAAGCAATATCGTGGTAGATAGATATCCAGTGCAATAGTAACCTTTTGGGATGATGTGCAGACAGCATATGAGGACAATAGTTTAGCATAAGAAGTGTTACTAAAGAACCAAGAGGCATAGGATGCTCACCAAAGAAGCAAACCACCTAGGGAAGAGAAAATGGGTTATGTGAAATGCAATTAACTCATTTATTATAAGCAAACGAGGGTGTATATTTCACAAAGGGAACTAAGGAAGGTAACTTTAGAAGAGTATTGTGATGGACCTTTTGCAGGACACGGCAGAGTGCCCAAGACAATGGGTTTACTCAAGAGAAAGTATCATTGGCCAGATATAGTTAAGGATGTTCAAGTCTATATAAAGACATGCTTAACATATCAATAGGTAAAGGCTATGACAAAGGCTAGTAGGGGCTTGTTGCAAAGCTTCCCAATTCCCAATCGTTTGTAAAAATATCTTATGATGCACTTCATCATGAAACTCCCCTCAAGTGAAAGGTTTGATATGATATTCGTGGTGGTGGATTAATTTTCTAAAATTGCATATTTCATACCCATAATAACGGAAGTGGATGCAAAAGGTGTGGCAAAGCTGTTTTTAAAACAAGTGGTTCAAGTGTAGGAAAGGCTAGAAAAAATTATGATAAGATTTTCACTAATAAGTTTTGGAAAATTCTCTTGGAGCAATATCACAGCAAGCTGAAATTCAGCATAACCTATCACCTATAGACAAGTATTGAGTATTTTGAGTCAAGTATAATGGCAATAACACTTCTTAACAAATGGAAAAATAAAAAAGGTGAATAGGTGGCTAGAGGACTATTTGGGATGATATGTTTCTAGAGACCAAGCTAATTAAGTCATCTAGGACTTATGGAAATGTGTTATAACAACTCACCATAATTGAGTATCAAGGTGAGTTTATGAAAAGTCATCAATGGATGAGCTATTAAAGGCCTTATAACACTCGGCATGGCTAAGTATCATAAAGTGGAGGCGTTCATAATAGAAAGATTTAACATTTGGAATCTAATAAGGGATTTCTTAGAACATACTCAACAAAGGCAAACTGAGACATAAAGTTTCAACTTGCGGAGAAAGTGCAGTTAAACACCAAAAATCTAAAGTTTTGTTTCCATGAATTGATTTTAAGTTTCTTAAAAAGGTTTATAAAGCCTTATAAGATTGAGAATCGAATTGATACTATGTGGCTAATTGGTCTTTACTCCTTTTTAAAGGCTTGGGCCTTTCTTTTGGTACGGAAGTGGGGGAGTAGGGGTATTTATACCGAGCCATTAAGCTACAGTGTTTCCCCTCTAGGATCCCAAAGTTAGATATTGTAGCGCATGTGATCATGGGATAAGATTTGGATATATTATCATTATAGATCCTTGGAACCTTGGGGGATAAATGGGGATAAAATAACCACTAAAGGCTCTCTTATCAAGCAATTACCCCTTTTTTAATTGGTTTAAAGGGAGAGAGATAGGGTGCGCTACATGTGGTATCAGAGCAAATGGCACAAGTTCAATTCCCATTGATTAGTGGCTACTTAAAATATAATATACCCTTGAGCAAGGTATATTTCTACCCCGAAATTTAAAATCATATGTATTAAGCATCCATACATACATCCTTCCTCTTGTGGAGCATCCTAGATGAAGGTATCCACCGTAGGACTACAGTGCAGGTGAATGACTAATTACTCTCACATGGAATAGTTGGTTTACACAATGGAAGGATTGGTAAATTTAATATGGAAATGAAGGTGTTGGTTCCCCTTGGCTTAGTATGGATTGTTAGCAATTGTTCCTTTTCCAGTTGGTTTAAAGTATCAGAGCATATGGAATGTAGCACATATGGTTTTCACCCTTTATCTTATGGTACTTTACCATATAATAACCATATTTTCACCTTTTATCCTATGGTGATTTACCATATAATAACCATGAAGTGGAACCTAAATCCTCCATGTGTCATGTGTCATATGTTACATGCCACATGCCACATATGTTAAGCGCCAGCTTTGACCACATGGTCAACATCGGTCAAAGGGAGGCTCAAGGGTATATTAAGGCATATTAGGGTAAAGGACTTAACCTACCCTAAGGCTCATAGTGGAGCGGTGGCACAATAGAGCTTTTGAGGTAACTCGGGGGTGGTTGGGTGGTGAAGAACCTCAAGAGGTGGTGTAACATAGTTTAGGGTGGCTAGATTTTTGTCTTTTTGTGCTAGATCATAACAACATATCCATAGGACAATAGTGCATAACCCAAGTTTCAAGGCCTTGGGCCACTAAACAAAGGAATGGAGCTAAACTCCCAAGCATGGAGCCAAGGAGCAAAGGAACCGAAGTACAAAACGACTCTCGAGCGTACAATCCAAGAAGCAAAAGGACAGGAGCATGAAGTGACTTGGAACAGTCCTAGAGCATCCACCATCCCAATGCTAAAACTAACACGTAAAATAGAGCCAAACAGAGTTTGGCACTATTTCAGCATACTAATGGCCTAACGTAAGGATATAAATACTCCACCAACTAGCATGGTATAGAATTTAGGCTTAGACCCAAGCCAGACGCAAAACAAAGACAAGCACACAAGTGGGAGCTAAATTATGTTTCAAATTGGTCTGCCATGCCCAATCTACCCACTATCCCTACTATACATTTGGAACCCCTTATAGCTCGCCAATCGATGTCACAATCACATTCCATATCAACAAGAGATGGTAGAACATCAAGAATAGGACAAATTGTATAATCATATCCCATAGAAGTTGAAAATAGCAACACACCAAAGATGGGTGCAACACTAATATGATCACACTCTATACCACCAAAAGTTCAATTCAATAGAGTAGCATTAACAGCCTTAAGTGATATACTCCTTGATCGATGACAACATGATATGGTAGAAGAAGAGAATGCCATGAAAATTAAAAAAATAAGTAAATCTAAACACAATGATAGCTAGAATTCTAGATCTTGAAAAATTTAATACAGATCTAGATCTAAAAGAAAATGAAGAAATAAGAACAAAAAACACAATCCCAAACACTAGAATAGAGCATTATGCCTTTTAGGGATAAATTGCAATATTGTTCATCTCCACTAATATAAGTGCTCAAGATATAAAAAATAATATATTAATTAGAGCATACACATATACAAGAACAATTCTAAATGGATGGTCCATATGTTATAATATTATAATGGGTATTACCTAGCTCTCAACAAAACCCTGTGATGCAGGATCCAACCTCATCACCACCAATTCATCTTGTCTTGATCTTTCAAACTTGTAGATCACCCGAGAGTAGAATGTCTGAGACATCCTCTCGAGTTTCCTGGCACAGGCATCTGTCTACTATGATTCTAATCGCTAGGTCGCATAGAACACGCACCTCTTCTTAGCAATATAAAGCTCTGACGACGTTCTTGGACTGCCCTGAGGCACTGCTTTCGGTCAGCTTGTCGTCCATAAACTTGATATCAATACTAGCAGCGATCCATTCTTGAAGTTGTTTGGCCATTGTCATCTCATCCTGCTAGAAAACTCGTGAGATTCCAAAACTAGACAAATAATTCTCCAACCTTGAAGCTCGGCCCTGGTGGAAATCCTTGCTGGTCGCAGCCAACAAAATGTGAGATCAGTAAACAAAGAAATGAACCAGACCAGAACTAAGAAAAAACCTCTCACCTTTGAGCTCGACCAAAGCTCTGTGAAGTGTTCTGTACAGTGTATTAGAGAACGTAGTACTCCGCCTCTAGATAAACTGGTGGAGGAACGAAGAATTCTAGCAGCCGGGACGAAATCCAGAAAAAGCGCAAGCTCCTACGACAATCGTGGGATGCAGAGGTCCCAGTCGGATCATAGATAGCGTTGGTCGACACACAGATATTCTTTTCTAAAATAGTCTTTCCGAGAAAACCTGCAATTTATCGAGCTCACTTTCCCGTGTCCAAAAAAGTTTAAACGCACACGCACACACACAAAGAGATAAAACCGAAGTTCCACGAAAAAATCTTTGGAGAAATTAAAAAAACACCAAAAACGGCCAATACTGACTTGGAGTGACCATGTAGAACTCAACACTGTCAGCTCCAAACTTCTGCATCACTTTGAGTTGGACGAGATGGAAAACCTACCTTTCATTCTGTGTACATCCAGTGTCAATGGGATTCTCTAGCGCATGGTATCCAGAATTCTTCGACTTCGCCAGGTTGAGCAAGGCATGGTATCTGGACGACCTGAAAGTGGATCAAATGCCGGACACAACCTTTCTTCACAAGCTGAGCCACCCTTGCCTGCAAACACCTCACGAATCTTGATCTTCCGATGACAGGTCCTATGTCTGCCTGAAATGTTCTCTCACCACTCCAGTCTTCAGATCTTCAAAGCCGTGTCTCTGGCACGTAATGCCCATGCAGTTTCCTGAAGATCAGCCGCCTCTGGCCGTCTTGTAACCGGAGACACGTACTAGAGACACTGATGTACTGGAGGCACTCGTGTGAAACATCCTGTATAGTAGCTCCTCAGTATCATGTCTCCCACCCAATTGGTGATGGACTCCAAGGTTCCAGTGACGGAAGACTTCTCTCGGATTGCCTCCCTAGTGCCAGTACCTGTGTCTTGAGGCCTCCAGATCTTTGTCCGGGAGGACTTCTTTCTGGAGAGGGCTCAGCTCATTGCTCAACCACACAGGGAGATAGAAAGTCCTGCATTTTGTGTCCTTTCGGTAGTCCTTGTAGTTTTCTCTCGTTGGGCTGCTTACCAAGAGTGCCTTGCTGATGAAAAGAGGGACGTTTTTCAGCTCCACGTCTGCCAAGAAACATATATCCGGATCTACCTCAAGTTCCACTTCCATATACGTCCTGAAAGTCTTGCAAGACTCTGTAGCTTCCATTACCATCCGGCAGGAAGTAATAGAGAGATCCCCCTCTGGTCAGCAGCAGTACCTTCTGCTTTTCCTTGAACAGCAGCGCCAGAACGTAGAGGAGGAAACCAGGTTCCCAAGCACCCAAGCAGCCTGTCTTCCCTCACACCGGGAAAGGCTCCACCTTGAGCTTCCACATGTCCCTGAAGCATTCTTGCTCGATGATCTTTGAGTCTTGCGAATCCTGAATGGACTCAATAGTTGGATTGTCATCCAAGTCAAGCATCTGTAGTACCTTGGAGTCCCACGCGTTCAACAAGATGCAGCATCCAATCGATCATCCGTTTCTTTCCGCGGAAGTGGAGATCGAACTCTGGGGGCAGAAGGAAACAACCACAATTCCTAACATGAAACTTTACATAAACTGAAGGAAAAGTTGAATTATTTTTATTCAAATATAAAAAATAAAATAAAAATTATATAGTAATAGTATGTCTTGTGATTTTTAAACAGGAATAACAAAACATTTTCGTTTTGTTAATTTTATAACACTCTTTTGATCTGCTCTATGAATTCCTTAGCAATGAGAGTGTATGTGTGCTCTGTGGGATGTATCATATCCCAAAAGACATAATCACTTGGATTCTTGCACAGACCGCTCAATGTATTTTTATGTGAGAGGCAATTAGGGCAACAACCTCCTGCGTTCTTGAATCCAAATTGGATTGGGTTCTCCACAAAAGATTTAATTGGTGAGTAACCATCTACGAATGCACTTCTCATCCCTGGTAATCTTTCTTCTGCCCTTAGAACAATCCCCCGAGCCTGTGTGTTGAATTGCTCTACCAAATTATTGATTTCATTCACGCAATTTCCTCCTGAAGTAACAATAGGTGAGCATCCTAGCGGCCCAACACTTGAATAGATGATCTTCCTAAAACCATATTCGTAAAGTTGTTGCAAACCTTTCTCTAATGACAGCAACATCCCTTCCAAGTCCACATCCATAATGTTTTGAAGATTTGCTGCGATATCATTTCCACCAGAAGAGATCACAACAACAAAGTCATTGAGATTCTTCTTGGAGATCTTCATGGAGAATTCCCTGAGTTGTTTTAGCTGCTCACTAAATGACACGACACCCCAGTCCGAATGAGTCGAGTCGAATAATCCACTACCATCAGATGCAAAGTTGATACTAGGAAAAACTTGGCTCTCAGCTTTCAAACCCAGGAATGGCTTGGAAAAGGGCAAACCCAAGGCCTTGTTTATCAGATCTGGGATGATGAATCCATCACTGCACCTCCCAGATGGTTTGGTATACCGTGTTTCCCCATACGGAACAAAGTCACAACGCGAAACTGAGTTTTTCATGTATTTGTTAGTTCCTACATCAAAGATTGAATCTCCCATATAGATGGTCCTAAGCTGAGGAATTGACCTTCCAAACACGCACGCGCAGAGAGCCAAGATCGCAAGCACGAACACTAAAATCCTCATCTCGCCAAAAACCTTTGTGGCAAAACCTATGCATAAACTTGTTTATATAGAAGAGGGAAAAGGAAAAGGTTACTGCTAACTAAACTCGAAAACCTAAATTTTAAATGGTAAAGATAAAAGGTTCTATCTTTTTCTTTTTTATCTAATTGAGCTCCAGAAGGATGTTAATGATGATCATTTGAACTCCACAAAGGTCCATTCTTAGGAATTGTTACGCTGTAGTTTCTCTTAATCTCGCGGCACACCTCATTTCGAGTTCCTTCGTCATCTCCCATCTCTCCCTCGTCAAGCTTCGTTCGCCATAGCTCAAGGATAACAGGCGAGCCATTGTTAACCATCTACGCACAAAGAGAAACAAGGATTTTGTTACTCTCGACTCGGAGTAAGGAGCGCTATACCTGTGAAACGTTTCAGATCCTACAGTTCTATCCTTCTGGCGTGCGGCCACAAGATCTTCCTCCAGAATCTGGCAGCCAACAGTTAGAACTCGGGAAGGAGAAAGACACTGGAGAAAAGAATACCTTCTGCATTGAAGGCTCGATAACGTGGTCGGCCTCCCGCGCACTGCTCAAATAAATACGCCATTTCGACAAGTCCGATGCTTCTGCATGGATACGTGCCGCTTCCGCGCTGCACCTTAAAGGTACGAGCGCATCAGCTGGTAAAATCCTCGATTTGCCGCAAGAAACCACCAACACGGGCAAATCTGTCGGCATTTCCATCTGATAATACTGGAAATCGTAGTCGACCTTTTGAAACGAACGAAAACATCAGCATACCACGTAAGAGATGAGCAAGACAAGACTTACTTTCTGAGACTCCATGACGCTCTTCAAGCTCTGCAAATTCTTGACACCGGTTTCGTTCAGCCTTCCTGTGTTTAAAGCAGTCTCGTCTAACGTAAGATGCGTGCCGCTTGCTAGTTGTAAACCACCGGTAACCAATCTATACGTGAAACTATAGCAAGTGAGACCGGAATGAAAAGAGAAAATGAAAGAAGCGTACCGATTGGTGGCATAATCTTTTCGTGGAGCGATCAGACAGGAGTTCAAGTCCTGGAGTGACAGCGGCACTACTTGTGAACAGGGAAGAAGTACTGATATCGCGTGCCCGACTGCAGAGGCAACGAGTGATGCGGAACCATCGGCACCAGCTTGACACCCGCTAAAGTTGAGAGAAAACTTCCCAACAGCCAAGGGCTCTACACGGCTATAAACCTGAGCATCACAGTCAGAATAACACCAAGTAAAAAACGACGAGAATTGTGCATACCTTTGACAGAAGATGCAAGAGTAAATATTCCGCGGCGAGTCTGTCCTCACCGAGAACAGATTGTAATTTACAAAGAAGAGATTCCCTCACGGAGCATATATCCGCCAAAGCACCCGGCTGACTAGGAATACTGTAAGCTGAAAGTTTTCTCATGGTAATACAGTGAAGTCGAGGAACCTTGAGATATCAAAGTCAGAGAGGTAATGGAAATGAGCTTCTTACCGTGCTGGACGGTAACTGCAAGGAGGTGTCATCTTCCATCAAGGATTCAGCCAGCGCTGATGAATCAGAAGCCGAGCTAGAAACCAGTTCCGATTCTTTCCATACGATACCAACAAACTCTGCGATGTCATTCAACTTCAAGTCCGCATCGTTTCCATCGTAAATCTGGCAGAAAAAAAGGCAGTGGTTAAGTCTCAGAAAAAAAAAAACGGAATTCTCGACTTTGACGAGGCACGAGTTCTGCTCTTTCGTTGGAGAGTCACAGTCCATGCTCTGCAAAAAGAAAAATATGGTAAGAATATCCATTTAAACGCATAAAAAGCTTTCACCTCCACAGTCGCTGGAACATCCTCCCGTTTGCGCTTCAAGCTCTGGCTAGTTGCATCCGGTTGTACAGCATTTGAATGCCATCTATTTTTCATCCATTGATTTTCACCAGGAATCTACAAACACTCGAAGAAAAGTTGAAAACCCTGAGAAAGTGAAAACTTACTGGAACGCAATAAAGCAGCCGTCGATCCCAGATTTGCTGCTCGGTATCTTGCGGAACTGGGCTGTCGGTGTACTTGTTTGTTTGCCAAGTATTGCAATCCTGTAACATAAATCACGATAGAGGACCTTGAAAAACAAAAAACTCAAGAGAAAGAGCAATACCTTGTAAGCGCCAACATAGTATTCCACATCGAACATATCTTGGATCTGTAAGAAACATAGATAAAAAGTTTGCAAACAAATTTTTTCGGAAAAATGTACCATTCCCCGGAAGCGAACCAGCGACCCAGAAGGAATAGAATCACGCGCCAAATCGCCAATGTGAGGAACCTAGCAGCGGCATTCAATTCCAGCCCGGCTAAGAAGTAAAAAGAAGAAAGCAAACCTGAGCAATGGCGCCTTCTTCGTACAAAAACTTGTCGAAGACTCCCTTGACGCCCCAGTCGCCCCCCGAGAGCTCCAAAGTTGCGGCTGGAGCAGGAGAAGCGGCCATGGCTGCAATGGAGAAGAGGCCTCGCACGGCGCCCAGTGGATTCCGCAGCAAATCCACCGCCGGCGCGACCATCGCTCCCGCCCTTAGGTTAAGAAATTTCCCGCCATAGGTTATGAAATCTATATTGAGTAGAATATACCAAAAGACTTTTAGGTGCAAAGTCAATGCATATTCTACCATTTTATATATGAATATATGCTAACATCGTAGCATTAATTTATAACGCTATTCAGTCAACTGGAGAGTGGTGTACGCACTTTCGTGGAGCCTGGGAGTGATCCTGGCTTTGAGAGTGTGTGCCATGAAGTTTACAATACCCATAGCTTCACCCATGGGCTGATCTTTCGGACTGCCAGGAAACTCCCACTCGAATCCATGAAGAAGATTGGAAAGAACAAGCTGGACGTTCCTAAGACCCAGAGCAAGCCCTGGGCAAGACCGCTTTCCAGATCCGAATGGAAGTAGCTCAAAGTCTTGGCCGTTGACACCGATGTTGCTGCCAATGAATCTCTGAGGTTGGAACTCCAGAGGATCACTCCAGACTTGAGGGTCTCTTCCAATTGCGTAGACGTTCACAAGCAGCGTTGTGTTCTTGGGGATGTCATAGCCAGCAACTTTCTGGGCCTCAATGGATGCGTGTGGTACGAGCAAAGAAATGGGAGGGTGGAGACGAAAGCTTTCCTTGATGATGGCATTCAAAACCTCGAGCTTGGATATGTCTCCCTCTTCGACCATGCGTGTGCGTCCAACAACACTCTCAATCTCTTGCTGAGCTTTGACCATCCAATCTGGATGATGAAGAAGTTCCGCTAGAGTCCATTCGGTCACTGTGGATGATGTTTCAGATCCACCAAGCAATAGATCCTATCAAGATCACAAAAGAATCAAGCAAGTTCCACGGAGAAAACCAAACTTACCATGAGCACAGCTCTGAGATTGACCACATCGTTTCCAATGTGATTCTTTGTGATCTCCACGAAATCGGGAACCTCGCCCGGGTGTTGCTCGTCCAAAACCTTTTGCAAGAAGCCATTCATCTTATCCCCGGCCATCTTTGCACGGCGGGCGACCAAGTCGAGCCAGCTCAAGTAGGGGAAATAGTCAGTGATCGAGAATGCTGCTGCCACCTCGAGGTTCTCATCAATCATCGCTATGAAATTCGAGGCCTCCTTCGCAATGGCGGGATCGCCCGAGGCCTTGGATCCAAAGTAAATCTTCTTCATCAGGATGCGAGTCATAACGTTGAAGCTGAGCGCCCTCAAATGTGATCTCACTTCCACAACTTGGCCAGCATTAGAAGCTCTCAAGAACTCGCGACTGAGCTCCCACAGCTCGTCCCGGATGATGTGCGTGTTCATGCTCACCCTCTTAGCCGTGAAGAGCTCCGTGGCGCAGAGCTTCCTCAGCTTCTTCCAGTAGTCTCCATACGGCGAGAAAGATAAGCTCTTGCAATTCACGACAATGCAGGCCACATTGTTTCGAGGCCTATACGCGAATTCCGTGTCGTTGTTCTTGAGAAACTCCTTGGCCATTGCTGGACTGGCGACCACGAACACAGGGACGGATCCCAGGCGTAAGTGGAAGAGCGGGCCAAATTTCTTGGAGAGCTGCTGGAGTGAGATGTGTGGGAGCCTGCCCAGGAGATGGAAGTGGCCGATGAGTGGCAATCCCCTTGGGCCCGGCGGAAGATTGAGAGATTTGCTGGAGAGCCATTGCTTGAGAATGAAAGCTGTGATGAGGAAGAGCACGACTGCCCAGAGCATTGCTACTTTCTGCCCCTCAATTGTTGAAGCCCTCCTTTTGTATACCGCTGGCAAAGTATCTTCGTTAACTTCCTTTCCAATGTTGAATAGCAAGCATCGATCAAAATTCACGTGATCGATCTTTGAAAATCTTTAACTCTTTAAACCAGTTTCAAGGCAGCCTTGAGACTTGATTGGCGCTCTAGTCACATCCAGTATGTACTCACACATTGCCCAAGGCAGGCCTGCCATTGTTTACAGAGCGTTAGAGAGCACCAGAAAACCTTGCAGTTAGCAAACTCGAACCAAATCCATTGTAAGTTGAGGTACCCCGGCCGAGTTCGTCAATAATTATTAGAGAAGTCTCAGTTTCAGATTTTAATATCGCCGAGGTTTCGAGCACGATGGCAGAACAGAAAGCCATCAAGATATTCACACCAATCTAAATAAAATAAACGTTTGATCTGGCACAAAATCAAATCGCTGGCCCACTGCCTGTGTCATCTGGAAACTCTCAAAAAATTAACCTTGATAACTTGACATCGGCAGTTCACTTGTAAGAGACCGTGCGTGTTAGTGTACCTTCTAACTTTGTGTTTATGTTCTTTTTTTTTTTGTAGCCACTTGATTTTAGCAAGCTTCCAGTGATAATAGGCCTTACTTAGCTTACAGCCAGATCCACAAAGCTTAACAAGACATCCAGTTCCGTTTGCCACACCATTGCGGACGTATAAAATCACCAACATAGAAGAATCGACGAGCATACCTGTGAAACCTGAGCCTCTTAACAAGATCCCTTCGAGTGTTGGTGTAATTTTCTGTCAGGTTCCCATATCTTTTGCTAAGCCTTCAAAGCCTGGAAGTCGTGGGCTTTATCCTGTCGAGTTTCCAAGGTGATGTATTGCACTGCAAGTTTCTTGCGAACTTTAGGCTCCTAAATCAAGAATCGCAAGTCCATCATTTGGCATCATATGACAGCAGCTTAAAAATCATCAAAGCTGACTGTTTGGAGGAAGAGATCCGTGCATAAACAAGCCGTGAACGATTTGGATCTTCCTGCTGATACGTCTCTGAAGCTGGACAAAATGACGCAGTGGGGGAACGTATTCATTTATTTTGTCTCTTTATATAGATAAGATTAGAACCATCCATAAGTAATTAATCCTAATAATTAATTACTAGGATAAATAATATGGTTGTGCGTCTCTACTGCTTTCAGAGCATGCATCGACTGGGTCCGGGTTCCCGAGCTCGAGCACGGGGTCAGGTGCCTAAGCTCCGGGTCTTGGGGTGTCTGAGCTCGATTAGAATTTGACAAAGAAATCTAGCAAAAATTTCATCATGCAATTCTAAATTGATTTATCAGATTCATAGTTTCTGAACACCTTGTTTACTATAAGTGCTATGATCATTGGTACACGGCGCAGCTGAAAAAGGGGGCATTCAGGGGCCTCCATCCCGATTCATGGTAGGCCAAATAGCTGAAATCCAGAACACGAGGAGCGCCATCAAGGATCACGACATGGAAAGTTTCAGCCACGACATTTTCCATCGGGTACATCCTGCGTTGCTCAAATGGCGGAAGCAATATGGTATGTTCTTGTCATCTCTGATGAATATCAAAGCTTCGTTCCTGATGAGCATGGTCCAGGGAGAAGATTTGTGCTCTGGTGGGGAACTGAGCCAAGGATATCGGTCTCGAGATCGTAAGGGAGGTTTTGTCTAAGAAGTTTTCTCAGTTTGATAAATCGGAGGCCGGGCTGCGGTTGGCGAACTTGTTCCTTGATCGTGGATTAGTTTCTGTTACTGGAGAGGAATGGAGTCATGACCGCCGACTCGTAGCACCGGCATTCTTTCATGAACGTATTAAAGTGGGTATTCATACTATTATCTTCTCATGAAATCTGGCTGATAAGTGTTTCTGATTCTCCTGTACACAGCAAATGACCGGTGCAATCGCAGGGTGCGCATCTCGCATGCTTGATCAATGTGAAGCTAGAATCCCGAGATTGAAATCTCTGGAGAGGTGCGTAAGCTCACAGGAGACGTTATCTCCCATACAGCATTTGGAACTAGCTATCTCAAAGGGAAGAGAGTTTTCGAGATATTGTCTAAGAAAATCCCAGAGCTACTGCCCAAACTCGTCAGCTTTTCCTGGATTCCAGGCTTCAGGTATGCTGGGATCTCTGCTATCATCTATTGAACTGAATCATAATCACTTGCTTACAGGTTTCTCCCACTTCCAATCAACCTCCGACTGTGGAAGCTTCATCAGGAGTTGGATTCTCTGATCACTGGGATCATAGACGAGCGTCGGAACTCAGTGAAGTCAGGGGAAAGCAATACATACGGGAATGACTTACTCGGACTGATGCTGAAGGAGTGTGACAGCAGCAGTAATTTCACAAGCAGGGATCTGATAGAGGAATGCAAGACGTTCTACCTTGCGGGCCATGAGACCACAGCCACCTTACTAACCTGGACTTTGATGCTACTGGGAGGCTATCCTGAATGGCAAGAACGCGCCCGTGCTGAGGTACACGAAGTATGTGTGAGATTCCTGATGGCGAGAGTGTCAGCAGGCTCAAGCTCGTAAGTCAATCAATATCTCCTAATTCCAAAACTTAACATCTTGATTCTTGAACAGGTGGGAATGATCCTTTACGAAACTCTGCGGCTGTATCCACCAGCAATTGAGGTGATCAGGGAGTGTGTGGAGGAGTCTTGGCTGCAAGATTTACACGTTCCAAAAGGAGTATCTGTGTCGTTTCCAATCACTGGATTGCATCAGGATAAGGAGCTCTGGGGAGAAGATGCAGGCCAATTCAATCCGGATCGCTTCAAAGATGGGTTCTCAAGCGCGTGCAAGCATCCAAATGCTTTCATGCCGTTTTCGTTTGGGCAGCGGGTGTGCGTGGGCCAGCCGTTTGCGATGATCGAAGCCAAAGTCATTCTGGCTATGATACTACAGTGTTCCGGCTTCACCGAACTACCACCATAATCCTGCGATGAAGTTTGGCTTGAAGCCTATCCATGGAGTGCCGCTTGTACTCAGTAAAATGTGATGCATGTTCGTGGCATTAGACGTTCATAAAAGTTATGTTTGTTGAACTACTCCGAGTTCTTGAACCAAACTGGTTGATAAATCATTTGCTCTTTCATAGTACCTCAGAAACGTTTAGAACAATCGCGAGGGAGCCCGAGGTTCCAAGAGAGGTTTCTGCATCTTTTCATCCACCACCGAGTGAACTCGGCTTCTTGAACGATCCAGAGCGAGACGCGGTTTGGTGTCAAGGGGCGAGGCGATCAGGATTTAAGAGTTAGGAGGACGGGTTCTAGATGGGTTGATCTCGCACTTCGAGCAGCGAGAATCTCGTCCAAAACGCCATGCCAGATTGGCTATTAGTGAAGTGTAAAAGTAAACCGGCAAAGATTTTGTTTAACATTGAGTCATGCAATAAAAACAATAACATCAACAGTGGTATTGCTGGAAACGAGATAGAGGGCCACCAGGGAGCACATGGTACTTTCTCAGTGAGAAGAAGGATGTCCTCCCTCTGAGCCATTGCAGCTTTTGGATCCCAATCGAGCTGGATGGTATTTCTTCCATTGTTTTTTAGTTCTAGGTTTTCATCCAGGGAGGAAGGCATCCTATTTCGTGGGGAGATGCTAGATGGACCATTTTGCAAGAGTGGTGGCAAAGTAGCTCGAGATGCCCTGGTTTTAGTGTGCACGAATGTCTTTCGTTTCTCATACTGGCATTATGTAATTACTTGGGAGCCTCTAAGTAAATTCTCAGATTATTGGTATTGGGAGGGAAGCACTAACAGGAGTTTCATGCACTCTCACGGAGAAGGAAGATGGAGGAAGGCAAGAAGGCAGAAGAAGAGCTGATGAAGCATTACCTTGTCAAGGTAAATCTTTTCTTGCATCACAGGGATACTGCTGAATGAAATGGAGAGAGCCTCAAGGCTATATCATGGCTTGCGAATGAAGATGAACCAATTCCACAAAACGTGTGAGGCCATGAAACAATGTCCAACTCGAGTGGAATGAATCACTGTTGATAGGGTCATAGATGAAAAGTTTGAAAGACATCTTCCTAACAGATTTACCATCAAAGCTACCAACTAATTGTGAGGTTGATTATTAAATTGAGATTGTTTCAAGTTCTAAGCCGGTTTTATATTGTTTGAACATCAAGGAGAAGCAATTCATAAAAGTTCTTGATAAAGTCATATTTAACTAAGTAAGTCATATTTTAGAGTGTTAGTCCTTTTTGTTATGAAAAAAGATGGTACTATGAATGATTATCATGGTCTCTACAAACTTACAATAAAAAACAATTATCAATTGCCTCATATTGATGACATATTTGATGAAATTTTAAAGGTTAAGTATTTTATACAACTTGATTTGCAACCAAGTATCATTAGATATGGGTGGCAGATCAAGATCTAAAGAAGACAACCTTTAGGACTTATTATGGATCCTATGAATTCATGATTATATATCATTATAGAAAAGATTTATTTGTTGTTCTATATATCAACAATGTTCTAATATTTAGTGAAATGTGTGTCATTCCTTATTTTGCATTCAAATTGGGTCTAAACTTAAGTTCCATGTTAAGTCAGTGGGGTATCTGCTTGTTTGCACTAAATCATTGGTATATTAAAATTGTGTTAAACTTTGTTTGACACTATTTTGTGTATTAGAGCTGGATATAAGGAGCTGATGTTTGTAAAGGTGAGACCTTTATTTTGGAGTGCAATAGACTAATTTTAAATTCATATGCATTACATAGCAGCATTTGATGCCATATTCAAACTCAAGCACTAAGATCAAGCATAAGCCAGGCTCAAGCTCTAGTTGTGATAGATTTATTGATAAGTTGGGGCTTAGGCAAAGGATTGCTGGGTGTGTTAGCTAAAAATAATTGCCATTATTATTAATAACAGTAATAACCAATCTAACAATTCTAGTATAGTATATAAATCTTGACAATATATTAGCCTTACAACTTTTTCTTACTAGTGGACACCTAAGAAATGCTTATAGAGGATTGCAAGCAATAATACAAGGATCTATAACTTTGCTAATTGTCCCCTAGAGCATGGCACCTCCTTATCTATTTTTGCTTTTTTCTTTTCTAGCTTCTAATGGTCAAGGCTATGGTTATGCAGTATAGCTATAACTAAGATTTCTGATTCTAAAAAATGTTATGCCTTATAAATCTAAATATAGTTTGTATTAATGATAAGCTTGATTATAAATAAAATTATGCTAAATTTTTATAAGCATTTAATGTAAATAGTATTTTAACAGAATTTATCAGTTATATCAGTTTTGAAAAAGCTATAAGAGGAAAAACAAAACTTAAACACATCTATAATTATTATATTTATAAAAACTAATCAGTATAATTATTATATTTAATGATATTTACTTTCAAGCAGTGCATTGTATCTTCCGAGATGTTCCACAAGCATCCACTCTCTCAATGAAACTATATACTATTCCTTGATGGTGGATGCACTTTCATAACTTTCAAAAGCATCTTTGATGATGGAGAGAAAACACTTATCTAAATTCCACACTAACAACTCCATAACTTCCCTTAGTAAAGGATCATCACTATCATCTATTCAAATTTAAACAAACATCACCCTCAACCTCCATCACTTAAACCCAAAATATTTAATGTTCCTTCTTAATTGTTATTGCAGTTAGGAACATAATATCCTAATCCCTCAAAAAATACTTTACAATTGAAAAGATATATTAAGTTGACCTTCTTACCACAATGTGATATGACTTTATCTAGCACTATATATCCTTTGAATATACTTATTGAACAAATCTATACCAAACATTATCTAAAAGTTTGGTATCTTTAACACTACCAAGTATAATCTTTCTTTCCACTTAGATATATCTTTATTTGTATATCATTTATAAATTTCTTAATTATTTGCCTATCTTTTGAAAATTAAAAGTGTATAAACAATATTTGCTCAACTTTTAATTCTAACAACTTAATTAAGTCTTTGGATATCATGCTATATGCAATTTTTATATCAATCATCACTTAGACTCAGTATCTAAAGACAAAGTCTATAAGATACATTAATGGATTAGTGATTGCATAAATCTTGAAGAGAATAATTCACTTTTTCTTCTTTATAGTCTCCATTAACCAATTTATGAACCCCTTTAACCTCACCAACACTATCTTCCTTTATGACATTAATGTGAAATTTTACCTTATGCTTGTTGAGACATTCTAAAAACCTATTTCTTGCCTTTCCATAGTGGAAGCAATAACCTACACTATTTATTTTGCTAGGAGTAAATTTTATAAATTGTTGTTACTTGAACCTATTAGAAGGAAGAAGAAAGGGCCTATGACTAAATGAAGTAGCTAATAGATACTAACCACCACTTTTATTAATCATTCTTTATGACACTTTGGAGCAAAACTTTCCTTCCACACCTTAGTGGTGGAAGGTAGGGATTAAACCTTGACCTAGTGGTGGTATTGGCAAATATTACCATGATCAAAGGATTTGGTGGGAATTAACAAAAGGATATTAGGGGATGGTGTTCCTTATATCTTAAGGCAATTTAAAGATGGTAAAGAGTGATTAATAACCATTTATAAATAAATGATATAATCTTAGAGAAATAAAATTATAGTATGAGTGGTTTTTGACTCTTAATAAGACAATAAGAATGAATATGGTTCTAATGCAAGAGGCTTTAGGTGTTGGAAGTGGGATTCAAATACATAAAGTATTTGGACCCAATATGAAGTCTTGAAGCCTTTAGGGTGTTAATAAGTACCCCAAGTTAGGATGAAGACCTATAGAAATTGTAAATGAAATTCCTTTAAGTTGTTGAAAGTGTAATTAAAAGATTAAAGTAGAATGAAAAATTTTGTTGTTTACATACTATACATGTGAAATCAAACTTTATAGTGTAATTGGTGATAACCATAAACTTGCTCATATACAATTGTAAAATAATCATCATATTTTGATATAAAAATATTATACAAAGATAAAGCTATAAGTTTAGGCTAATATATAGAGAATATAGGAAAGAAAAGGTAATAGGAAGGAAATTTTTTTCTATGTTCTGTTTAAGTAGTTGCAGAGGGTATTACAAATTATTAGTTTATTGCATCACTATAGTAGTCAAAAGAATGAAAGAATGCCAGAAATAACAAAAAATATAATTCTAGATATTATCAATAACATTTATTTCTCTAATAGAAAATTTTAAGCTTATTTTGAAAAGAATGTTTTAAGCTGGATTGTAAATATCTATAGTAGTATTTATAGATTTTTACCATAAAAATTCTAAATTATATAAAAATAAAACTAATCTTTTCAGGGAGTAAAAATCTTTTATATTTAATTTAGATATAGTCTTAAACCATAGAATTCAGAATATCCATTGGAGGCAATGGCTCTCTCTGTGTACATAGATAAAAATATGAGTGCTTAAATTCTTGAAGAGTATGATAACATATAGAGAAAACTAAAATGAAAAAAAATAAAGTGATTATAATTTATTTTATTTTATATAATGATAAAAAGAATGTGTACACAAACTTGTTACTATTTTGTTTTTTCTTAAGCACTCGGGTGGTAGTGAATATATCTAAAATATGCTTGGATATTCTAGGATATTCTATCATTTAAAGGTTATTATTTAATCTTGTATTAATAATTTATAAACTTTCCTAAACACTTCCTAGTATATTTTAATTTTACCATCTAATGGTTCATATGCAATATTAATCTTGTGTTTATAAATTATAAACATCCATTTGATCAAATTAATTAATAAATAGAAATAATGCTACTATTAAGTAAACCAAGTGTTGATGCATGCAATAAAAGAATGGGAGGGTGGAAATGAAATTTTCTTGATGATTGCATTCAAACCCTCAACCTTGGATATGTCTCCCTCTTTGGTATGTCCAATAGTAGATCCTATCAAGAATCAAGTAAGTTCCATAGAGAAAACCATCATAGTTACAAGTTAACGTAAAGCACCACGAGCAGAGGTTTTCAAGGTTGACTGCATTGTTTCCAATGTGAGACTGATCTCCATGAAATAAAGAACCTTACCGGTCATCCAAAACCTTCATGTTATCCCCACAGCAACCAAGTCAGGATAAATAGGTTGTGATCAAGAACGCCACTCCCTCGTCAAGGATTTCATCAATCATCGTTATGAAATTCGAGGTCTCCTTTGCAATGGCAAGATCACCTGAGGCCTTGGACAGTGTGGTCTCACTCTCAGCCTTGGAAGCTCTGAAGAGCTCACGACTCCCACAGCTCGTCCGGATGATCTGCATGTTCATACTCACCCTCTTGGCCGTGAAGAGCTCAGTTGTGCAAAGCTTCCTCACCTTCTTCCAGTAGGCGAGAAAGACATGCTCCTGTAATTCATGACAATAGAGACCACATAGGCAAATTCCATGCTTGAGAAACTCCTTAGCGATGGCTAAAGTGGAGACCATGAATAGAGCGATGGATCCCACACTACTACATCAGAGTGGGGGGTGGACAATCCCACCCCTGCTGTTGTCTAGCGCCTTTAGGTTTTTGGTTTGGTTATTATTCAATTAGATTAATCTTGTATTTATAATTTATAAATATGTTTATAATTTATAAACTTTATTAAACCCTTTTTAGTATATTCTTTTTTATTTTATCATCATGGTTGATATGAAATAAGATTAATTTTGTGTTTATAAATTTTCTTATAATTATAAACCATTTGATATAAGTAAGAATAACACAGCAAACCAAGTGTTGCCACATGCAACACATAACAATTTTTTAAGTTATTGCTTTTAAGTTGGTTTATACAATTTAATTTTCTGTCATTAAGCTTGTTATTATTTTTCATTGATAAGTGTTATTAGTAGTCATTATTTGTGACTATCAACTTAAAAAATATTAAACTTTAACTTTAAATCTCATTTATAATAGTTATAAGCCAAAAAAATTATCATTATTATGTTTAGTTGACTAAATGTCTGTGATCGTCTCCTGCTTCTCATCTGGCTGGAACTTCACTTAGTAGTGCCAAGCATAAGTGACGGAGGGGTCCAAATTTCTACGAGAGCTACTGATGTGTGATGTGTGGGATGGGAGCAACAATGGATGGGCAAAAGATGATATGTTTGATATATCACATTGAATATACAACCAAAGGTTAAGGGTTGTGACGCCTACTTGTTGGAAGGTGGCAAGACATGTCATCTGGATCTCATGATGAGAAGAGCATATCACCTTGACATCGGATGCCCAGGAGATGGAAGTTGGCCGTTGCTTGCTTGAATGTCTAAACCTTCTTTCAATTTTACATGTACAGGCATTGACCCCAAGGACAACGAGAACTAGTATCTACCAGCACCTAAATGACATTTTATAGCCGAACGGTGTCTAAAGAAATATTCGAAGCTATGAGATGTTGTCTAAGGAAAAAAGAATCACAAATATGTATATACATTACCAATTGCGGTCATGAGGTTCTGGATAATCCAAACCAAGCTTCTCAAAAATCTCCCGCTCTGTCTCACAAGGAATGGATTCCGTACTTGCTTTAGACTGCAAAGACATAAGGTTAGAGCAAGATAAAAGAGAAAGAACAACCATACATCTTTCTTCTTGCTTTCGCGTATGAAGAGTCCTTGATCGCTCAGCTTGTATCCAAACTTTACCCGAGCCAAAAATCGAATCCTGCTCGACAGTGTTTCAGTTAACAAAGCATGGAAATGGTATCAAACGATGGAACTTACTTTCTGTTGAGAACATCGTTCCCAGTAAAGGCGAGTAGTGCAAAAGCGTACACATGCCTTGGATAAACCTGAACGAGCACGACATAGCATCGGAGAAACAAAGCGAAAGCTTACTTTTATGTCTATTCTTCGATAAGCTTTGCATTGAAAGTGAAAAATCCCCATAAACATATCGGGTTGAGTACCTCCCTGTTCGAATCACATGAAGCACACTAAAGAAAAGAAAAAGCTGAGTTTACCTTTCGAGCATTTGCATCGACGCGAAGACCATCTACGATAAACTCGATTCTGCGCAGTTCTTGGACGAGTCTCGCCAGAAGATCCTGATGGCTGCATAGCAAATGTGAGTGAGAGGAGTGTGTAAAACATGGCAAACTCGTAAACCTGGAACCATCGGGATGAGTGATTAGAATATCAACGTCGCCACAAGTAGGCTTGCCTCTTCGATAAGAACCTGCTGCATTTACCCAAGCCTACAAGAATGACGCACTGGTAAGCAAGAGGAGAAATGTGTAAAAGCTTACCCCTGGAGCAAGAGTTTCAACAACACCTCGCACGAACTTCTCGGTGTCCACCACTTCGTCTCGAGGGATTCGCAAATTAATATCGTCATAATACTTGACGCCCATGCGCTGCATAGAAGTCAGGGACGAGTAATTCTCCAGGTCTTTGACAGTGCGAAATCCTTTCTTATACAGCTCTCGTGCCTGAATTGCTCCGATACCCCACACTGAGCCAAGAACTTGTATTTCGCCAACCTGAACATCATCATCATCCAGCTTCACCACAAGTAAGAAATGTCGGAAGAAAAACCTGCGCTTTCAGATTGTCAAGCTTTTGAAGTTGTCCAGTTCCCAGAATCTCCTTCACCATTTTTACAAGGGATTTTCCCACCCCATACATTTCTCTAATCTGCTCGACACTCGTCACTTTGTATGGCAAACTTCGCAGCTTATTCACAGTCTACAAAGCCAAGATTTAGTACAACTAGAAAAGCAAGAGTATCCATTACCTTTCTGTATATCAGGGATCTCCACTGGTCTCCCAAAACGTCCTCGTAGAGGTGCCACATCTCAGCCAGCGGATTCGTCAAATGCTCGTTGAGATTTGGATTCTCTTGCTTGCCGTAGAAGGTCTGCTTCCGCCTTAACTTCTCCTTGAAGTTCATGTTTTCATCCTCGTCCGAGCTCGCATCCTCCTCTTCGACAGGCTCCTCTTGATCGTCCGCAGCAACGGAAGTTCCAGCGGTTATAGTTGCGTTTTCTTCTGTCCTGACGAGAAAGCTTGTGCCATCTTGTGTCCTGTCCAGAAACGAAGAGCTTTCTCTCGAAGTTGATGTGATCTCCGAGATGGTCTTATGCTCCTCTCCAGGATTTGTGACATCCGGAGTTTGGAGCTGGCAAGTCCTCGCTAGATCTTGCTGTTCTAAAGCGGCCGTAGCAACAATGGTTGTCTCAGGCTCGCGTAGAACAACAGACGATTGATAGCTTTCGGTGGAGACGAGAATTCCTTCTGTCAAACATGTTTGAAGCCAATCATATGGAAGAAACAACTGAAAAATAAGAAAACAAAGGAGAGTCTTGAGAATGAATGAAGAAAGAAGAACAAAGTGTTCTTACCTTGGCGAGATTTTCAGCGTCTGGAAGCCCATCCAGAGCTTTCCTATCGACAGCCAGGACATAATTCAAGTCTCGTGACACTCGCTTCTTGTTTGGATCGGCAATCGTCCCCCCCAGGCTCTCAAATCTCTTCTTCCAAATCTACCAGCACCCCGCGGGGTTTATCTCAGCGCACAGCGATCCTACATACCTGCAGCCTCGTGCCATTCACTCCGCGCTCCACAAACAGGGCACAAATTCCCCAGAAAATCCCTTCCTTCTTCTCTTCCCCCTTGGGCCGGCGCTTGGAATTCCCATTCGCATCGCATTCTTTGATAGAATTCGCGCGCTTCCTTGTCGGATTTCTCCTCTCCTCGCTCATCCTAGCTCTAGAACCCTAGGGCTTTGCAGTGACAGCTTGAAGGCGAAGATAGATTCCATTTCGTAAGATTTTCACCGCGAAAATCGTGACCGTCAGATCTACTTTAAATTACAACCGTTGGAATTTGTATATCCACGAAAATCATGACCGTTGGATTCTAGAATCGTTGGATCAAAACTTGTTCTAATACAAATAACTGGTGCTTGACAAGTTCTTCAAGTTTTCGAGCTCTTTGCCTTGCGCAATGCCTGGATCAATATGACAAACCTGAAGCAGCAAGAAAAATCATTCCAGCGAAACACATACGCACACAAAAACACCGAAGAGAACAGTATGTACCTGATAAGCTGCTCTCTTGAGCGTATGAACTCCACGTTTTATAAGCTTTTGCCATCCAGTTTTCGCTCGTAAAGCTTTCACGAGTTCTTCTGTCCGCTGCCAAAGGACGTATCATCAACGAAACAGCAAAGCATAGCAAAGTTACCTGTGATGGATCAAGAACTAAAAGGAACGCTTCTTCCGGCCCGCCTAGCTTCCTTCTTCTTTGAATCCCCACAATTGTCCTAGAATGCCCCTGATGCTGAAAGTAAAGAGGCCTGCCAGAGAAAAGTTTAAATGAGCACAGAGAAAACTCTCATCAAAGAACACGCAAAGAAATACTCACGGTCGTCTGGAGATGATAACCAGCGGCTGGCGATTCTCTACATGGTCCCTGTCCTCCTCGGTGTAATAGTTCCACACCCAGTCCACAAGCCGCTGGTGATTATAATCCTCGAAGTCACCACCACAAGCCTTCGGCGATGGCTTTTCAATCCTCTCAAACTCATGCGACCGTCCTGGCTGATTTTTAAAGCACACGAAGCAGAGATCACAATCCTGTTGCTTGCTGCTCGAGAACCTCGGACCACGAATCGGATACATCCCGCAAGAATCACAGTGAGCGTTCCAGTGCTGAACTATACCTCTCTCGGAGTCGTTTTGCTGCCTTGCCCCGGGTCTCTTCGCAACCCTCTTCGATGGAACTTTACCACCGGTCGTTCTCGTCAGTGCCTTGAAGTCGACGATTCTAGCACGAACTCCAAACAGTCTCAGCAGCGCAGCGCACTCTGTCGTTCCAATCCATTTCTGCGAACCGTATATGGCACCGTTGAAGTGCTCGGCTCCATCCGAGTCGAATCCTTTCGACCAGGCGATCTCGAGCCACTGCTGCAGAGCTGCTATCGTCGGCACAAACCCGGCTCCTCCAAACAAAGCTTTCCTGTAGGCTTCATCTCTCGCGAGGAGATGAGAGCTAAGCATCTGTATGTTCCGCCACCCGCAGCCCCATCCCAGATCATGGCTAGTGCTCTGATAATGATCGATGAAACTCGTAAGTGCGTAGGCCGAGGGCCTTTGCTGCTCGGCCACCACGCACTTGCGGAGAAGATCGACGAAGCCTTCTTCAACCGGAACAAAACTATCTCTTTCCTGCGAAGCTATGACTGCCGGAACCTCCCACGGACAACCATCTCGAGAGCTGGATGGACGAGCAGCAACGAACTGTTCCTGCTGTTGCTGCTGCTGCTGGCTACTGCTACCGGTATCTAGAGGATTTCCGACGAGCTGCCAGAGTCGAAAGTTTCAATCAAAACTGGCCAGAAAACTGGAAAAACAATTCGACTCACGAACAGTGCTCTTCTCACTCTTGGCACTCTCTCTTTCCGAGCAAAGTTACCTCAAAGTGTACCGACTGACGAGCATTCAAGGAAAACAATGAGCTCTCCCATTCTACCACACTATTAAACAAGCGGTCCTAAAACACTGGAAACGTTAGCGAGAGAAAAGAAAAAAAAAATGTAGAGGAGAACACAAAGAAAAACAAAAAAATGCGGGAGACAAGGACGCACTCACTTGCGCTCGGGCAAACTCCTCGTCCCTCTCGATCTGCTCCTGATCCAGGTGCTCATTAACATGCCTGATACCCCAAAAATCGAATGAACGCCTACAACCGAAGCTAACTCGCGAGATCTTGGGATCTACTAGATCCCAAAAGCCCTGCGCTTACCGATCGAGATCGCCATCGTCCACCGCGCACCCGCAAACGGGGCAGTCCATCGCTTCCCGCCCGCCGAGAGCCCTAAACCCATTTCAAACCAGATGGCGATTCATAGTTCCTACCGTACAAAATGTAACGTTTGCCGTACATAAGTTTTCAAAGATAAGAATATCCCACGAATAATCATGTCGTACAACCCATCTCCTACGAACAATCATGCCGTACTACCGCCCAACAGATGGAGAGCGCATCAAGCGCGGGCTCTCGGGCGGCAAGCTTCCCTCCCTGCTGTTCCTCACCGCGTTCCTGGCCATCCTCGGCGTCCCCGGCGTCGTGCTCGCGCCATAGCTCGCCCGCAGCTTGGCATCCACCGACGCGCACGTCCTCGCGATGGTTTTGTTGACAAGCCGCTGCGCCGCGTCGGAGAAGTAGCCCCTGCCCGGGCTCCCCATGGCCGCCCCTCGAGCTGGCGATGGAGTGCTGTAAGGAGCGTGCCGGATCTTCGTCCTCTCGCGGATGTTCCTCGACGCCTCCCTCGAGAGGCTGTGAGCTCGAGTGTCCCGGACTGGCGGCGCTGGGATCTTGAAGTGAGGACCATCGCCGCTGCCACCAATCCCGACCGGAGTATCCTCCATCTCCAGCCTCAGTGGAGTCCCCTCGATCTCTCCCCAAGTCACGAACGGCGAGGAGTCCACTCCTGGAGCTGGCGATGGCGTCGAGACGTAGCTGTATCCCGCCGTCCCGGCCTTGGGCGGAGGCTTGGCGTTGTCTCCGAGCTGTGGGGTCTTGCGGAGCTCCTCGAGATCATACCTCCTCCGCGTGGCCGAGTCGAGCGGCGTGGAAGATCCGTGGTGAGCAGGAGTGTAGAGCATCGAGAAGGACTCCTCCTCCGGGAGTTTCGCGTCGAAGATCTTCTCGTGGAAGCGAGTACTACGCAGGTTGACGGACTTTGGCGGACCGTGGAGGCGTTCTTCCTTCTCGGCCTCGGTGAGCGGAGCGTCGTCCCTTTGAGTCGAATCATACATTAGTAAGTTCTTGGGCGTGTAGCTCCAGGTATCCAGAGTGCTGATCGGCTGGTTGGAAGTTCCATAGCCATCGGTCTGTCGATCCTTGTCGGTCAGCTGGAGCGGCTGCGACGACGACGAGATCGCCAAGAACTTAAACTTCTCCTCCCGCCTCCTGTTCACCTTCTCGATGATCTTGGAGAAGCTCTCGTTGTCCTCGCTCGTGTACCGCCGCATGAACTCGTCCAGAGACACCGAGGTGTTGATCACCGTCCCCTGCTCGTCCACCAAGCTCGAAGACGAAGATGGAGCTCCAGCAGTCGTGGATGGAGTAGCAAACCCTGGCGTTGGCATCACCGACCCTGGAGTAGCGAAAGTTCCTGTGTGGAACAAGGGCGTTCCATCCTTGCCGGACGGCCCAATCCCCCGTAGCCTCTGGATGATATTGAGCTGGGCCTCGCGCATCAGCACCGGATCCCCGCTCCTCACCGCCTCGAGCCACTCGAGCTTGTTCTGGAGCTTGGGGATGTCCGGGAAGAAATCCCGCTCCACGATCCTCTCGATCGCGGCGACGTATGTGTCCTCGTCCAGCACTGCGTGAGAACTCTTCCTGGGCTTCCCTGGCGGCGGCGGCCCCATGATCGCCCTACCGGATGTCGTCGCCACGACTCCATCCAAGCTCTGGACGCTCGGCGATGGAGAGGGGGGCACGATGAGCCGCGGCGAGTGCCCTGGAGACGCTAGCATTCTTCCTATCGATCGACCCTAGTTACCTGTTGTAGGCAAGAACCCTAAAATCAGAAACCCCAAACTTTAGGGCTCTAGATATTTAAGTGGACAAAAGGCATCGCGCCTTTACCTCTTGGAATTTAAGGAATCATTGTACCCTAATTTAACATTAAACAAAAAGTGTAAGCTGTAGTACGGCGTGATTATTCGTAGTATATCCGTTGCTTTTTTGTTGTACGGTCTTGTGTTCGTAAGAAACAAATTTCTTCGCTAAAAGCTCTAGAAATCACATGTTGCCGCAAGATGGAGCTCTTGAGTGAAGCTACATACAACTAAAAGCGTGACGACCCTCGATCGATCAACGAGTCTCTCGCACGCCAATGACAACATCATCTCTCCAAGATTGGAATGGACATCCCAACGCACGACCCGCTCGTCTCGTCCACGCCACACCACCAGCGATGGCGGCTTCCAGTCTCAGGCGGAGGGTCTATAAAGCTCCCGGCTCTAAACCAGCGAAGAAATCCAGATCCAGCTCCAGAGAGATCTCATGGCGGCTCCGGCAACCAGTGGAAGTTCCAGCCTCCTCATCGCTCCTCCTAAAGCGGAAGATCGCCAAGAACACGTAGACGAAGATGTCAAGGAGTTTGACGACTTGATCTCTAGATCTCTCGCTAGCGCGCTCCGCGGATCGGCCGACCTCGCCAACATGCTTCCAACAGGCACGCTGCTTCTCTTCCAGACCTTGGATCCGATCCTCCGGCGAGCTGGGAGCTGCCAGGACAAGACTTTGAGTGCCGCCTTCCTCATCGTTTGCAGCGTTGTGTGCTTCGTCCTCTCATTCACGGATAGCTTCGAGGCGCCCAATGGGAAAGTCTACTATGGATTCGCGACCTTCCGCGGGATGTGGACTCCGCAGATCGAGCAGCCGTGCCCTGGCGTGGATCTCTCCAAGTTTAGGATCACTGCTGGTGATTTCGTCCATGCCTTTCTCACGGTTTATGTGTTCCTCACGACCAGTGCCTTCTCCACCGATGTTGCGAGTTGCTTCTTCAAGGTTCCGGACGAGGTTGTGAGAGCCGCGCCTTCCATCACGGCCTTCCTCGTGAGTAGTGTGTTCTTGTTATTCCCAACAACGAGACATGGAATTGGATTTCCTGTGAAGCCTCCAAAGACTACCGCATCCTCCAAAGCATGACCTTTAGCTGCATTGGAAAGTTCACTCTTATCTAAGATATTTGTTTCTTGAGAGTCAATCCCATGATTATATTGATTCAGATATCAAAATAAAATATTCTTGTATTAGATAATTGTTTTATTTACTATGATTCTTCTGTTTTTTCTAAACTTTTTCTAATCTAGACTGCATAGACCTCCAAAGCATGATCGTCACTTAGATTAAAAGTCCACGAGCGATTATTTGTTTCTATATTTTGATTGTGAAAGAGTTCAAATTGATTTGAAGGTGAAATAGTATGAATTTGTTTGATATCCACCTTTAATATGGTTTAAACCTTTTGCATGATCTTAGTTAATGACTAATCAAATCTCGAGGTTTGTGTTCGAATATCAGGGCTGCCAGTTTCACGAGAGGAACTTCCCCAAAAGCCAAGAAAAAAGAGCTTCTTTCCTTCTGATTACAGGCAAAGTCCAGCCTATAACGCACGACTCCGGAGCTCGATACGCAACGCAAAAACTGTGGAGAAAACGTGCAGGCAAATTCTTTCCTTGCTTTTGGGCTTTTTGGCTTCCTCTCTTCAAGTTTACTCAAGGGACTCTCGTTTTGCTCCTATCGATCTTGTCACTTCCTGGGCAGAGATTACAAATACCAGGAACATGTGATCTCTTTTTGGGAGTAATCTCGTTATCTACAAAAAATTTCTCATCTCGATCAGGTGAGCACGCTATTCGATCATTCGATGGTCTTTTCGTGAGTTTCTCGGGATCAAATTTCTCTTCTTCTGTTCTTTCAATGGTCTCGTTTCTTGATTCCATCATTAGCTAGCGGGCTCCTCAAAGATCAAAGTGTGTTCCAATTGGGTCTTTCGGGACAACGCCATTCTTTAGGAGAATCAAACATCCAAGATCATCCATGGACAATGCCGGGGTGACGCAGAGGCTCCTCCCAACCAGCGGAGCCCCGACTTCCTCGTCGTCTCCACCGGACGATCACGATCACGCCATCGACGACGAGAAGCTCAGCGACGACATCAAGGAATTCCAGAACTTGATCTCGAGAACGCTCACCACCGCCCTCCACGGCTCCGCAAATCTGGCAAACATGCTCCCAACAGGCACCGTCCTCTTCTTCCAGATGCTCGACCCAATCCTCTTCCGCGCCGGATCCTGCGAGAACAAGCTCCTGAGCGCGATCTTCCTCCTCGTCTGCGCGATCCTCTGCTTCACGCTCTCCTTCACGGACAGTTTCCAGGCCCCGAATGGGAAGGTCTACTACGGCCTCGCAACATTCCGAGGCCTGTGGACTCCCCAGATCCAATGCACCATCAATCTCTCCCAGTACCGGATCAGGTTCTCGGACTTCGTCCACGCATTGCTCGCGGTGTTTGCGTTCATGACCACCACCACCTTTTCCACCGACGTTGTCAGCTGCTTTGTCAAGGTGCCCGACTCGTTCGTCGGATCGGCCCCGGCGCTCTCGGGCTTCCTCGTCAGTGCCGTGTTCTTGTACTTCCCCACGAACAGACACGGGGTGGGATTTCCACTCACACCGCCGGAAACTTCTCCTCCTCCTCCTCCTTCAACGGAGACCGGTTCTTCTACCGCAAATAAAACTGTTTGAAACAGTGCAAGCTTGGAAATCTGGACAGAATTCTTAGAATTTCCATCAAAGTTCCTGGTATTTGGGATTTTCTTGTGTGATACCGATCTATTTCTCCTTTTTCTTTTGTGTTGTGTAGTCTCATGGAATGAAGGTGAGCGTCCTATATATTGTTTCGGCAAATCTCAGTGTCGGTTTGGAATGATCCGCACGAAAAGGTCCAGTGTATAGTCATAGAAACTCCATGCGACACTGTGGAAAAGCCGTAACATTTCTGAAGTTTTTGCCAGGGATCTCCAGTAGATCTTGTCCACATGGCTACTGCTGGATTTACTGGAATTCGTGCTCTATGGGAAAGGAGGAGATTGGATGGCGCCTCACACCATACCTGGAGATGCCTGACGGAAACCTTGGGGAAGCTCTAAATGTACAGCCCTTTGTTATCAGCTGAATCCATCATTGACCTTCTTTAGCCCGATTGTCCCACAAATCTTTCAGTGTATTTTCATGGATCTCTTGCTCGATTGTCCTTCATATATCACATGTTATTGGATAGCTAGTTGAATTATACTGCCAGAAGCAGGTCAAATGCTGCAGAAAGGTGACAATTGATGTTAACAATTAGGTAAGAGAAGGTTAAGGATGGATTATGTACGTGAGGTTTCAGCTGGTAGTGGAGACGGACATTGACAAGAACTTTCAGAGCTTCATCCTGGACATCTAGCCGCAGGAGCAGCATTCTCAGTTGTAGAAGCAGGGCTGACGGTTTTTTGCCGGTAACAGTCTCATTGGTGTTGTGATCTGGATTACATCAAAGGTAAAGTCGTTCAAAGCTTTAGGAGAACACATGTTGCTCATATCTTGTCTAGACTGAAAGTCGCTTCCAAAATCTTGTAACTCAACTTGGGTCCAAACAAAGAAAAGGATGGGATTTGGAACGAAGGATTCTCGCTGTTTAAAATGGCCAAAACTATAGCGTGACCTTTCCCCATGTTGATCAAATAGTGAAGAACTCCAAGAATCTATCTATATGTTGTTTTTTGAGAGTCTCGTGGTGCCCACCTTGAAGCGTGAGACTGATGGATGCAAAAATGCAATTTGGATTATCCATGCCGTGTCTTATTCGTCTCCTTTCCTAGCAACAGTAAATATCAAGAGAGTTTGCGATGACAGAACTTTCTCAACTATGTCATAGTTTCAGGCTTGGGAAAACTCAGAGTTCCTGGCAAGATGAGATGAACGCTTTTGCTTGTTTAAATGAGAATTTGTTCCATGTAAACTCCTTCCACTCAGCCTACTCGGGATCCAGCTCCAGCAGCTCAGATCAAACAGCTCCATAATCGGCATCGCTTCGGCATCACCCACATGAATATCCTGAACATCATCGGCCGCCTCCCCAGCTCTAGCAGCACGATCCAAAGCTATAAACGTCTGACTCCCGTGTTAGTGGCCCGAGACGGTTTCTTCCGGTGAGACGGAGCCAATTAATAATAATTTTCAATTCTACTATAATAGACGACATCGATCTGCCACTGCTCCTGAAAGAGAGCAGTTTTTGCGTTTTCAACTATTCTTGATTGAATTTTACACAAGTAAAACTGAAAAGGAAAGGGTGGAGACCATCCTGCATTATTTGGATAATATAGCTCCTAACATTTTCAAGAAAACCAAAAATTAAAAGAGAAAATTGTAGTACATTTATCTTATCTTCAGATTGGATTTTGGGAGGACAGAACTTTCTTAAATATGTCATAGTTTCAGGGTTTGGGAAAACTCAAAATTCCTAACAAGATGAGATGAACGCTTTTGCTTGTTTAAAATGAGAATTTCAACATAAGTCCATGTTGATGACCCCGCAGCAGCTTATCCCAGACTTGATATGGACTTCTTATGGATTTATGAAGACCTTATGTAGCCCACAGAAATCTTATGAAGATCTTTTTGAATTCATGTACTTGAGAAAATGATCATCCCTGCTAGTCACCAAGTTGATAACTATGCAGGAGCCTAACCCAGACTTGATACCAACAGAAGACAGGTAGCCACTAGAAGATTCCGGCAGCTCAAAGTTGATGACATGCACGACCTGGAGGATATCTACGTTGATCACCAGCACCTTGAACTGTCCATCTAGAAAATCGCAATTGATGTTCCCAACGACTCCGTGATCCATGCTGTTGTGGGTGGCACAGACGCTGCGCTCCCTTTGACGAAGCTCCCTGAATAATTCATCTACAGTTCTTGAGCTGTTGCATGCCACAGCAATCTGTCCTACGGAGCCTCTCCCATAGACTGCACAACACTTCAGCTTTGTCCTTGTCCTCAACTGTAAGGTAGAATAGTCATGAAAGGCATCAGACCGTCCTATATACTGCTGGTGTGGAGTTGGGGACGTGCAGGTTCAAGAATGGGAAGCAGCTCATCACAAAGGTTTGTGGTGGCAGTGAGGTACTCACAAAGTCCTTGGTGTTGCCATTACTGGAGGAAGAGAGGGAGGGGTAGCTCAAAAATTGAGGAGTGGTTCTTTGTCCCGTTGTTGTTTGTATGTGGAGGACGGTTTCAATGTCTTTGGCGCATAAATAATAGATCTGGTCCTCCCAGGGTAACTTGCATCCCTCCCAATTACCAGCTTCTGAGTGCAGGTGATGTTGTCCTGTTTGATAGCATGCCAGGATTCTGTAGTGGTGTTGTCCCAAAGATCAGTAGATAACAATACCGATAAGCCGTTACAGGTTGATGGCCATGCTGGAATTTTGGTGAGTAGTGCATATGAGATTGAGGATGTATTGTATTGTGTTTTTCCGCACTTGGAGTTCAATGAGGAGCAAGCCAATTAGGATCCCAATTGCCACTTTGTTGCAACCAAATGCAATATTCAGGAACCAACCACGTTATTCGTGGTAGTTCAGGGCCCCAAACCTCCCCAGCATATGTGAGGATAGTGATCACTTTTGTGTGGTAATACTGTCTACATTCATCCTATCCAAAAATGCCAGCTTGCTTAAGGTCATTCTGGAGTGAGTAATATGCTCTTGTGGCTGCTTGGATGTGTTCTATTGTCTCGACCTTCCAGAGATTCTTTTGGCAGACTATATACCCAAGGTAATTATAATTTTCTACTTTGACCAGAAAGTGATGTTGGTAATGAAGGTCATTGTCCTCACTTCTGTGTTGCAGATGGCCAAATACCATAACTTGTGTTTTCGTAGTAGTGCAGCAGAAGGTTGCAAGCAAGTCTCACACCTGCAAGAGGTGCCTCACACCTAGAACTGTTAACACTAGGCTTCCGAAAGACAACAAGACCTCAACCTAGACCTAGACAGTTCTGGTTTGCATCTCCTAAGGTGTTGAAGCAGTGCATTGAAGCCATAGTGCAGTTCTTTGCAGTGAACACCAATCTGAGCTCAGTGACATCAATTGCCATTAATTAAAGGGATGACACCAGAGGATCAAAATTCCGAGGTATATCAGAGGGACTAGGACACAAATGCCTTCAGAAGCACCTGCTTTGTCATTTTTTATGGCGACAATAAGGTCGCTAGCAGTGGTCTCCCCCCCCCCCCCCCCCCCGGGTGGTGGCCCCTCTGGGCTTCTGCAAAGAAAAAGATGTTGTAAAGCTTGGGGACCCCCAAGTATAGATATTAACAATGGGAGTAGGGGATTTGACAACCCCAGTTGAAACATAGGAATTTAGAAAGAGCTTGGAATATCTTCTGCTTGATGTTGTCTCTTGGATTGCCATATTTGCCAAAAGACTCTAGCATGATAAAGCCAAGCAATATTGACTGAATCCCTAATACATAATCATTAGTTGACATGGACTTATATGTCCAGATATGGATTATAAATTAACATGCCTCATTGAGTTATTGAGGTCATTGTAATCTTGATCAAGTTATTTTCCTTTTGTATTAGTCCCTTTGGGACATTAGGAGATGTACATATATGTTCATTAAACGCAAATTAACCTCTTAGATCACTTGGACTATAGTGATGAGCTCAATCAATTGGAGTGTAGAAGCAAAACATTTCTTTGTGTCTTTGTGGTTTTTTGGCCGTGAGCAGTCATGATCTACTGCCTCCTAGATCAAGACACTAACTTCCATGAATTGGCAACTAGTACCATCCACTTGTCCACTGCATCACAGATCTTGCTGCTACTCCTTCTGAACAATGCAAGCAGTGACAGCAGCCACACAAGCAACAGGTGTACCCACTAGAAATAAGTTCATATGTAGCAACTGGGAGTTCATCTATTGCCATGAACCCTAAGACCAGCTTCAAGAAATATAACAAAAAATAATAATGCCTTTTTTGTGAGTGTTTGGGATATATACTGTATTTACCTTATGATATTATATATGTAAATATATTTACAGAACACTTCAAATTGTAACATAGATATGGATAAATTAGAATTTAGAAATAAATGATTGATAATTATTTTTTGAATTTTACTTCAACGTGATAATTTGATAAATCACATGATTTCAAACTTAATTTATATGATGTTTTTTGGTTTTCTTGGGATGGTACCTAGAATATGCTTGGATATTCTAGGATATTTTACCATCTAACGGTTGTTATTCATTTAGATTAATCTTGTAATTATAATTTATAAACATGTTTATAATTTATAAAATTTCTTAAACATTTTCTAGTATACTATTTTTAGTATACCATTTAAATGGTTGATATGCAATAAGATTAATCTTGTGTTTATAAATTATAAACATGTTTATAATAATAAACTTTTATTTAATCAATTAGATTAATAAGTAAGAATAACACTACTTTTAAGCACACCAAGTGTTGTTACATGCAATGTGTAACAAAATTTTTTTATTTTTATTTATTATAGCATTATAAATAACATGTATAAATAGGAATTGTTAGTTGAAGCTTATGTTTTAAATTTTGTTTGGGACATCATATTAGAAACAGGGAAGCTCTCAGATCCAAGTAACGAGCTTCTGCAATGATAAGTATGTTGTAAAGTTGGTGACCCAGATGTATAGATATTAACAATGTGAGTAGTGTATTTGACAACCCAAGCTGAAACATAGGAATTTAGATAGAGCTTGGAATATCATTGAGTTATTGAGGTCATTGTAATCTTGATCAAGTTATTTTCCTTTAAATTCTTCTTAAATTTCATTAAGGTTGTTTTTATTAATCATGCTTTAATACATTACATTCCTCTACATGACGCTTTATTATATTACAGAATGGTGGATTGTAAGCTATAGTGGATTTTTACATCTCCAAAGCCTCACACTTCTTTTGCTGCTTTTACAAATGTTTCAAAATATCAAAGTTTACACTGATATACATTGGTAATGCTACTTGGCTTGATATCACATATATTACTAATTCCTTGGGGCAATATCTCATAGCTCCATAAATTATTTATTGGGAGGTAGAAAAATGAGTTCTTTAATATCTTAATGGCACTATAATCATGGACTCGTTTTATGACATTAATAGCTTACACTAATTCAGATTGGGTTAGTATAATAATAACTTTCATCAATCTACAAGTGGCTTTTATTTTCATATAAATTCTGGTGTTGTCTATTGATTTCCTAAGCATGAACAACGCTAGCAATATCTTCTACAGAAGTAGAATATATTACAGCTAGTCTAACCACTTGAGAAGTCATATGGTTTCATAAATTATTTATTAACTTGGGACATCCTCTCACTACCCATGTCCTTATATTGTGATAATCAATATACTATTTCTTTAGCCAAATATCCAGCTCTTTACTTCAAGTCTAAGTATATTGATACTATATTCAATTTGAAGTACCAAAGAGAAATGTCATTATAGCATCACATTGTCTTCTATACTTCAGTAAAGAGTGAGATCTTTTGGATGTTCAATTGTTTGTTGTCCCTTGATAAAATTACTCTCCACACTTTATTACTACAAAAGATATGGTAGTTGATATATTTTATAAAGGGCCTTTTGTGTAACGAATGTGATTATGGAATGAAATTTGAATATATTATTATCATGATCCTTGGGAGATAAATAGGGATAAAATAACTATTAAGGGTTTTTTCATCAAATAAATTTTTTTTTTCCAATTGGCTTAAAGACCATGTCATTAAATATTCAGTCAAGATAATATGTTAAAGTTGATGTTTCCCTTAAGATTATATATTAGAGATTCAATTAAAATAACATGAGTAAAGCCATAATTGTTGAGATTGAGCTAGTGCACTTTGATACTTGGGTTTATATTGTTTTCAACCATTCTGTTTTTGTCCAGATGACTATATCATTACCTTTGTGTCATATTACCACAATTGATCTTGTTATGACACAAATTTTTTGGGGTGGATATGACAACCCCTGTACAGTTGAAGTGATTGCTGGTGATCACATCTTTGGGACATGTTTGTTTTCATTAGCTCTCCTAAATATCATCATCCTTTCTCTAAAGAGAGGATTTTAACTCCACAAATTGATGTTTTTGAAGGATTGCTTATGGGTGGTATTGCATCTATTTTTGAGATTCAACGTTTGGCTTTGTTCCAATATGTTGGTGGTTATGAGAGTTTTCCAAATTCTTTCATATTTCTTATTTGAATTTTTTGGATCATGTAACTTTTGAAGGGGCCAAAGTATCCTCGATTTTGATGATCAAGATGATCCAAATAGTTTGGCCCACTCAAGATCTAGGATATTCAAATCAAAGATGTGAAAGAATTTGGAAAATTCCATCAGCCACCACAAAATCCAAAGATATTGGAATGAAACAAAATGCCAATCTCAAAACCAGATGCAATGCCACCAGTAAGCAATCCTTCGACATCATCAATTCCTAGAGGCATAATCCTCTTTTTAGAGAAAGAATGATAATGTTCAAGAGAGCCACAATGAAAACAAATGTGTCTCAAGGTGCAAGCACTAGCAGTCACTTCAACTAGGCACGGTTGTCCCAAAAATTTGCGCCAAATCAACCATGGTAGTACAACTAACATCTATGATCTTAGCCATTATGGCTTTGGGTATAAGCTCTTTATCAATGTTCCAAGCTTGTGGTTTTTGGAAAAAGCTCAATCCATGTTTGAGAAAATCAACAAACCAACATTGTATCATGGACCACTCTGCTTCAAGCATATACCCAATAGGGTCTTTGAGCCACTTTGACTTGATCCCTGAAAGGACATGGGAAGCACGAGGAAGAAAAATTGATGCCAACAAGAGATATGGTAGCTTGGAATGGAATGATCCAAACTTCGGGCAACTCGGGCAAGCCAAGCGGATGTTTGACGCCATGCCCGAGAGGAATGTCGTCTCTTGGACTTCCAAACTCTACGCTTACTTTCAAGGTGCGTCCACCGTGTACAATTCCATGCCTGAGAGGAACTTGCTCGCTGGGAACTCGCTCATCTCGGCCTATGGACAAAGCGGCAACTTAGAAACCGGCCAGATGAGATGAACACTTTTTGCTTGTTTAAAATGAGAATTTGCCATGCTTAAATCCTTTGGCCCAAGTCAGATGTTTTACAAAAGAGATTTGATCAACTCCACTGGTTAGTGCTACCTCTAGAAAAGAAAAGAAAAAAAATCAATCAAAGTCACTTGAATCTTCCTTGTTCTTCATTGCTGTTTCTGTTGCCTGCTTGATCAGATCGATCCATCAAACTGGCGACGTATGCGAAGTTGGATCCGACGAAGAAGTGGGAATCTCCGGGCCGACTCTACACCCCTCGAGCATAAACACCACCTCCGTCATGGCCGGCCTGTCAATAGGATCCGGAGCAGTGCACAGCAGCGCCACCTTGACGGCCAGCAAAAACTCCTCCCACTCGGCCGACTCTGGATCCAACTCCAGCAAGCTCGGATCAAACAGCTCCGAGATCGGCCCACTCTGGAGCTGCCGCTTCACCCACTTGACGATATCCTCGTCCTGCGTGAACATCACCGGCCGCCTCCCCGTTAGCAGCTCCAGCAGCACGATCCCAAAGCTGTAAACGTCCGACTCGCGCGTCAGCTGGCCCGAGACGGTTGCTTCCGGCGAGACGTAGCCGAGCGATCCCAGCGGCGTGGTCGAAGAAGTGGAGGGATCCATCGGAGTCACCGCCATGGCCTCGAGGCCAAAGTCCGAGAGGTGTGCCTCAAAGTCGGCGTCGAAGAGGACGTTGCTGGGCTTGACGTCGCCGTGGACGATGGGAGGCTCCTGCGTGTGGAGGAAGGAGAGGCCCCGAGCTACGCCCAGCGCGATCAAGTGCCGCATCGGCCAGTTGAGGACGTGACCGTCTTGGTGCGACGCCTCCTGGAGCAGCGCCGCCAGGTTCCCGTTTGGCATGTAGTCGTAGACGAGGAGCTTGACGTCGCCGCGGATGTAGTAGCCGCGCAGCACCGCCAAGTTCTTGTGTTTAACCCGGCCAACTTTCTCGGCCTCGCTCCGGAACAGGCTCTCCTCGATCACGCCGTCTGGGAGCCGGCGGATCGAGAGCACCGTCCCGTCTTGGAGGCAGGCCTTGAAGACGATCCCGTAGCGCGTCCTGCTCAGGACGTGCTCCTCGTCGAACTGGCCGGTTGCTTCCAGGACGCCCGAGTATGGGATCGGGCTGTAGAACATGACCAGCTTCTCCTCCGGCTCGGACAGCTCTAGAGGCCGAGGTGCCGCGGAGCGTTTCTTGGCGAGGAGAAGTATCGCGAAGAAGCAGACGACAGTGGCGAGTACCAGGCACAGCACCCCGACTCCCACTGCTATTCCGATCACCGCCTGCTTGCTCAGCCTCAGCATCTTTCGCCTCCTCGGGCAGTCCTGAAGCGGGGCTCCACACAGCGATGGATTCCCGGCGAAGGAACTCGAGCCGAACTGACTTCCAAGTTCTCCAGGGATGACGCCTTCCAAGCTGTTCCCAGAGACGTTGAACACTCTGAGGCGAGTGAGGTTTCCGAGTGACTGTGGGATCTTGCCGGTGAGATTGTTGCCGGAGAGATCCAGTTCTTGTAGCTGGTTGAGCATGCCAAGGAGAGAAGGTATGCCACCCGCCAGTGAGTTGTCCTCCAGGTGTAGAAACTCCAAGTTCCTGAGCAGGCCTAGCTCGGGAGGAATCGCCCCGCTAAGTTGGTTACTTCCAGCGTCGAGGCTGCGAAGATCTTTGCATCCGACGACCTCTGCTGGCATGGACCCCGCGATCTTGTTACCATGCACGTCCAGCTTCTGGAGCTTCGACAGTCTGCCGAGCTCAGGCGGCAAGCTTCCTCGCACGCTCGAGTTCCGGAGCTCTATAGAAACCAGGTTGCTGCAGTTGCCGATTTCTGGAGGGATATCACTCGATAGCAAGTTGTTGGACATCGAAAACGACGTGAGCTGCGCCAGGGAGCCAATGCTGGATGGGATCTGCCCGCTGAAAGTGTTCCCGCTCACGTTGAGCAGCCGCAGACTCGCCAGATCACCAATTTTGGATGTAACCGAGCCGTTAAGAAAGTTGTTCGACAGATCCAGCGACTGAAGCCGCGTGAAACCTGTCAGGCTTTGAGGAATGCCACCGGTAAGCTGCTGGTTGCTAAGATCAAGCACCACCAGCGCCGGAAACTGGCCCCGAACGAATCCTATACTTCCAGAGAGGTTGTTCCGGCTGAAGTCAAGAGCTTGGACCCTGCCCAGCGGCAGGCCCGGTGGTATACTTCCCGAGAAACCATTCCTGCTGAGGTTGACCACCTGAAGACTAGAGGACTGTAGCAGCGACGCTGGAAGTTGGCCGCTAAGATTGTTGGCAGCAACAGAAAAGTTCGTGAGCTGCCTCAACGAACTAAACTGCACGGAAAGCTCACCCGAAAGTTGGTTCTCGTCGAGCAGCATAACGTTGATAGAGGCGAGATTACCGAACTCGGATGGAACGGGTCCGGTCAAGTTGTTGCGAGAGAGCGAAAGATGCTGGAGCTGCTGGAGCTGGCCGAGCTGGGCGGGAAGAGACGATGATAACTGGTTTGATTGAAGATCGATGCGTTGGAGGTTCCTACATTGGCCAAGCCCAGAAGGAATAGATCCGGATAAGCCATTGAACGAGAGATTGAGCTGCTTCAGTTGGAACAAGTTTCCAAACGAAACAGGAATGGAACCTGTAGTTTGAAATAAAAGACAAGCTTTTAGCACTGGAAGCAAACAAGGAGACGAAAAAAGAAAGAAAGAAAAAAAAAAAAAAAACTCGTTCTCGTACCAGTAATGTTGTTGTTGGCGATCTCGAGTACTTGCACATTGGAGAGGTTGCCGAGACCTTCCGGAAGAAATCCTCCAAGCCTGTTGTTCGAGGCAGCAAAGGTCTGGAGATTTTTCAAGCGACCCAGCTGCGATGGGAGCTGGCCAGAGAGTGCATTGTTCCCGAGGATCAGCGAGAACAAGCTGCTGCAGTTGGAGAGAGCCGCAGGGACAGTGTCGCTGAGATCGTTGGAGCCCAGCACGAGACTAGCCAAGAAGAGGAGCTTGCCGAGAGTGTCTGGGATGCTCCCACTCAATCTGTTCTGCGAGACATCGAGCGAAGATAGTGACGAGCAATTCCCGAGCTGCGAAGGAATCACACCTGTGAGCTGGTTGTTTGACAGGTTGAGCACCCGGAGGCTGCTCAATCCGCCAAAGAGGGGTGGAATGCCTCCGCCCAGAAGATTGGAGGACAAGTCCAGAACCATGAGACCCTGTAAGCTGCCAATGCCGGCTGGAATCGGCCCAGAGAAGAGATTTCTACCCAGAACCAGGCTCCGGAGATTCACGAGGTTGCCTATCGATGCTGGGATGGTGCCGTTGAATCGATTCGAGTGGAGGCTCAATCGCCGCAGGCCCACGAGATTGCCGATCTCATCTACACGGCAAGAGTGGATGAAATCTCTGGGAAGAACGAGACACGAAAATAGAAAGATTACCTGAGATTGCTCCTCGCAGCTCCAGGCCAGGGAGGCGGAGCTCCACGACTCGGTTGTTCAAGCAAGAAATCCCACGCCAGGAGCACGGCGCGGTGGTGGAGTTGATCCATTGAGCCAGCGCTCCCTCCGGATCATTCAGATTGCTCTTGAAGGCGATGAGAGCCGCAATATCGCTCTGAGCCGATCCTCCCTGCGCCGCCACGAGCTCGCCGCAAAACCCCCAAACCAAGAACGCGAGCAGCAGCAGCGGCGCCATCGCCTCGGATGATCTTGCGACGACGCTCATCCCGCAAGATTCGTGCGCGCCGCCTTCCTTCTCCTCATCCCGAAATATCGCGCGGCGACCCGGATTTTCGAGCCGCCATTCCCTGCCCTCACGAGCGCTGCGAAGATCACACTACCCTAGCTCGCCGCAGCCGAATCAAGAAGGCGGCAGCGCTCTCTCGGGGGAGCTCGCTCATCGATCAGACAAGATCACGAATGCTCGTCCGCTAGCGCGCAGCGCCATGGATTGAATCGATCGCTGCCCGGATTCTCGCCTCGCCGCGCACTCCTATTCCCCGCCCCTGGCCGTTGTTTTCTTGCACTGACGAACGAGAGCTACGAGTAGAGGGCACAATATACGCATATTCCAGCGTATACGTTACTGCCACAAGCAAACAGACGCGTCAGTTAATTTAACCCCGCTCAGTTAGAATTTGACTCGCGCCTTCGTTCGCGCCTGATTTTACTGCGATGCTTTCGCCATAACGTCACGTCCTCCTACCCATAGACCCTAAAATTTAATCGCCACATTGGCGCCAACTTTGGCATTATCTAGATTGGTGCATTCTAGAAACCATGGAAAATACCTTTGAGCCTTTACGAATTATTTGATCAATCGAGAACATCCATGGATCGCGATGTATCATGCGACGTTTGCCCCACCTCACAAAGATTCCTTAAAGATGTTTTTGTCCCAAAAGAGCCCCTGGGTTTGATTGGATTGGAGGAGGAGAGCGAGCGATCCAAATTCCTTGCAAAGGTTTTTGGCGAGAGAGAGCGATAAGGTATAGTAGCAACACGAATGGGAGCAAGCTACGTGACACGACTCGGACGGCCAGGATGGAGCCCACAATCCGACGGACGGATGCGCGCCATGTGGGCAGCCTGTCGGGTGTAAGATCGAACGGCCAGGGGTGGCAGGGACCCTCGATCCGCGGGTTTTCCGGCCGTTGGTCGCGCTTCCCAGATTCCGGAATCCAGGACGCCAAGAGCGCTTTCAAATGCGGTAGAATCCAGCCCCCGTCTATTTCACTGCCAGAGACCTCTTCTATCGCTCTTGCTTATGACACTGCGAAGAACACAGCGAGGCACTGGAGTGGTAACTTTGATGATCAGTGGTACCTGGTAAGGAGAACTGGCTTGGTTCAGTCTGCCCGTCCCTCTTCAATTCATATAAAACTTATCCTTCCCGCGAAAAACGAGTATAAAAATCGCTGCTGGAAGCTTGTCTGCGTAGGAATGGAAAGAAAACTGCGAAGAACTCTAAACTCTATTGCTTTGCGGGAAAAGTACCTACCAGCCTGGGCTGCGTCGTTTTCGTGCCTGCTTCCACTCTTGGCTGGAAAACACAAAGATATTAAAACCAGCCACGATCAAGCGGAAGAAAGATAGAAAAGCATGGAAGCTCACCTGATTGATATTGATACCGAGTAGCCATTACTGCTGGGAGACTGAGAAGCAGAGTTTGTTACGCTGGAGCAAACGGTGTCTGCGTTTCCTGTTCTTCATCCCAAAGTCGTGACGTATAAGTCCACTGTGTATAGACGAGCCTTTCAAAAATCCTCCCGAGTCCGTATCTTACTCGCTTTGATCCGCCGGGTTCTTTCCAACTTTGGAAAACATTTCGCTGCCAAGTTCTTTGGTACTTCACGGGCTCTCCAGAGTCGATATAGTTATATACTTCGAGGAAGAGGACGTGTGTGTTCTTGGCGAATCCAGCGCATGGCGAACCATAGCTAGAGTTCTTTTTCAGTGTGTCGTTGCGGAGCTTCATAAAAACGAGCTTGTCACCATGTGTATGAGTGACACCTTCAATCATGGAAAGGAAAAATATGCTGAGGGAACGAAGTTGAAAATAGAGGAAGCACTGACCTTGTTTTGTCTGGAATGACTTCATTGCTACGTGGCCCTTTCAGCAGTGTTCCTTCGTCCAGTTCTAGCATACTACCTGTATTGAATACGACTGCCATCCAAATGCTGTTTGTTGATTTGGCATGAGCAGTGCCTCCTTGGCATTACCCGTGCCAGACAGTAGCATAGCTCAGCAGGAAGCAGCACGTCGTAAACTTATGATGAATTTCTTCGAAGTAACAGCAAGCGATCCTAGAACAACCAGCCAAAACATGTCAATAAATCAATCTTACAAGGGCATTCAGCTTCTGGCCACGTTATCCCCTAGAACTGAAACAAATCCTTCTGTCATAAGCGTATTCAACGCAGTTTTGAGCTGCAAAAAAAGAAAAGTATAAAATCTGAGGCTTAACATGAAACAAAGAAATTTACATCTTGTAAGCTCATCTCCTGGTTGACATTCGCTCGAATGTCTTCAAATAACTGCATTCAAAACCAGAAATTGAAGCAAAAATACAAAAGTCATAAAAATACAAAGTAGACCTCTGTTATTCGTAAGCTCGATCCTGCTTGAATTCTGTCCATGATGAACACTTTTACAGAAGAGACGACGTTCTCGCGCCTTGTGCGTTCACTGGCGGAAACTCCCGTTGTGATGAGGTCCATGTCAATAATTCCTGGTTCAGGAAAACAGAAGTCCCTCTACGTTTGTGAACAAGAATTTCAGTACCTGTGGAATGATCAGTAGCCGATTGCTGTAATGCTACGTCCAACAATCTCAATGCTTCGACCGTGTCGCACTCGTCAACCTGCAGTAGAATTAGGATAACTAGGAGCTTTGAACAAAAAGTTGTTGGTACCGTTTCAGAAAAGCGCATTCGTGCAAGAGCTTCACTTATTCGAATGAGACTTTCGAGCTGACGAGGTGTGGCTGTTATTACCTACATCCTGTACCGTTTAGCCTAGAGAATAAAACGAAGACAAAGTTCATACCTTCTTGCGACTTCCAGGAAAGTTTCCTCGTCTTCTCATGTTCACATATCCCTCAATCAGACGTTCTGCAGCCTCATTGGACAATTTTGGGTGTATACGCTGCCTAGCATACGTGATATATGCAGCTATTGTAGGCAAGTCTAGTGCTTCGAGCAATTCAACCTGAACCACAACTTTGATTAAACACGAATGATGGAAGACACGTAGCCTTACCTCCGGATCCTCGTAGTGCAAAGCAACCAGGTGCCTGGCTAATCGCCGGTCTGTCTGTTCATCCGGCTTATCCAATACCAAATATATAAGATCGAACCTGAAGAAGTAAAACATGTAAACAACATCAAGAAAGGATGAGTTTCACCTGGATAATAATGTTGGAGGAAGCTGGATGTTGTCAATGACAGACAGTCGTGCATTATAGCGAGACCCACTGGGATTGGCACAAGCTAGAACAGATGTCCGAGCATTTAGAGTGGCGATTATTCCAGCCTTAGCAACAGACACAGTTTGTTGTTCCATAACCTGTAAAACAAAATGCAATGATGAACTTGCAATGTGTCTTGTACCTCGTGGAGCATGCTTCTCGCGTTTTCAGACATCTTATCAAATTCATCTATGCAGCAGATTCCTTGATCACTCAGAACCAGAGCACCACTTTCTAGAACCTGATAACAAAAGCAAAAGACTGTTCAGAGGAATAGTTTCAAACAAATGCTTACAGTTTCTCGAGTTTCAGGATCTTTGGTAACATATGCTGTAAGACCAACCGCAGAACTACCTCTACCGCTCGTATAAATTCCACGAGGAGCAATCTTATGCACATACTGAAGGAGCTGAGATTTGCTGGTCCCTGGGTCTCCAACAAGGAGTACGTTTATGTCACCACGAAACGAAGCTCCTGACGAAAGCTTTTTCGTAGAACCGCCAAACAGCTGCAAGAGAATGTTATAAGAAAAGCCGATTTATCCAGCGGACTCACCTGGCAAAGAAGACCCTTCTTTATGTCTTCCAACTCCCATATGCTGGGAGCAAGGGACCTCGTAAGCTTTTGATAGATATCAGGAAGCTTCGAAAGTTCCTTGAGCTTGTTAATCTGAAATCTTTCTCAAACAGTGGTGTATATGAAAAAGATGCGTACCTTGGCTTCATAGACAGCCGGAGAGGTATCTGTCTCTAGGAAAATCTCATTATTATCAAACTCAACTCCACCATGCATCTGCATACGCGATTTATCTGCCTTTTTCACATGAAGGCAATCAATGTAGGTCTGTAATATGTAGGTGAGAAATGCTGTAACACACGAAAATATTTTTGTAAAACACCTTGTATAGAGACTTTAGAGTCCGTTGATTTGGTCCAACGCGCACTGCCATGGCTCTAAAGACACCAGTCACCTGAAATATCCTGAAGTTGGGTACACAAACAGTTGCAACGAAATACTTTACCTCCACACGATCACCTGGTTTCGCAGCATCGACTAACTTGTCATGCATAAGAAGACTAACTGTGTGAGGAGTTTCCCCTTCAGGAATAGCATCTGGTGTTTCTTGTAGTCTTACAATCTGCTTGTCTGTGAAGCTGAAGAGGAGAATAGTCTGCCTTAATAATTTTGTTTTCGATAGAGAGGAACTTACGTGCAGCGATTATGAATCATTGTCATGGAGTTCACGGCAGAGCACGCAGGATTCGCGCATTTGGACGGCTCGTTTACACGACCTGCAACAATAGCTTGATATAGAACAAGGACAAGAAAAAGATTCACCTCGATCAACCGGTGTCACTTCAGGAAAATGGCCGCACATGAGACATTGAAAAAATGCTTCCTTTATCTCTGGTATAACTGAGCTGCACCTTATGATCATTCCCTTCACGGAAACGAGCTTTTCAATATCGGAGGGATTTAGATCCCGAAGATTTGTGCTCAGTTTCAAATTAAATATTCTTGCCTGAAAGAGTTTCAGGTTTGGGAAAAGAAGAAAAAGGAAATCAGGTACCTGAATATGATTGTTCCAGTCCGGCCTACGTTCTCTAGCTATGTCTCCCACTACCATATCAAAAAGCGGAATAACCTCAAGCGGATAACGGACAACTTGAGAGTAGAGCTCCTCGTTGTAGGTAAATATATTCTGAGCGTCAATATTTAGCGAGCGTCCTTCTAGTTCGATAACCTGCACCCACAGTTCACCCTCAAGGACGATCGATGGCAAGTTTACATTTTTACCTGATCTAAAAGCTGGATATACTTGGCCTCCACAGCCTCTGGGCTTTCACGAAATCTTTCAAAAAATAAATGCATAGCTTCGCGGGTATCATCGATGCTAATGTTGGTACCCCAGACATAAGTTTTCGATCCCGGATCCTCAACTGGGGCCTGAGCAAAAACCTACAGTTCAAACTAGAAGCACAACAATGTAGCACAAGTAAAAGCTCACCCCTTCGGCTTGTGGCTCGGCTTCTCTTGCACGGCCTCCAGTAAACTTAAAATAATTTGGCGTTCTATTGCCGAAACCTGGGGTTCCGGGGAGGATCGGCGTGCTGTGACCCGATGATCCAGCGCTCGGCGATTGACGCGGCCGGCGCGCCGAGCCATTGCGCGCCGCCGACACTGGAGTGGCCGGAACCCGATCGGACAGGCCTGGGGATTCTGCGAGAGAAAGAAGGCGAAGAAATCAGCGCCACATTGTCATGATTTCAGTGATTGAAGCGAGAAAAACCCACCAGGAAAGACCAGAGGCGACGATGGTTCCGCCATAGACGCCGCTGCTCCCCTAAAACCCTAGTTCTTGCTTTCCCGCGCTCTCCAGCTGAAGATGTATTTGTAGCTTAAATATTTAAATTAGTAACAACTAAGCTGGAGTAGCTCAGCCGGACAGAGCGTGTGGCTGTTAACCACAAGGTCGGAGGTTCGAACCCTCCCTCTAGCGTATATTTATACTTGTAATTTATACAAAATATCTAGGGGTCAAGGGTTCGAAGCCTGGGAATGGCTTTTCGAACTTTAGGGTTTTGCCTAGCTATGGTGTTGTGAGGCTCGTCATGTCGACGCTGTCACTTCGTTGCAGCGTGTTTTCGGAGCCATCGTCTTCCTCCACTCGCCAAAAGAGGGCTATTTCTTGTGCGTCTTGTTCCAGCTCCGAGAATTCACAATGCAGGGATAGACGAAGCACGCTTGGAGGGCGTGTAGGAGTAGGATTTAGAGCTGGGAAAGGCGTAGGTGAGCAGCGATGGCTTTTTGCGGGGAGAAGAATCAAAGCGAGGCCGCTGCTTTGTCGAAATTCTTACCAAAGTAGCAGGACTGCGGCGACCCCATCGGATTATTATCAAGTTCTCGGGGTCAGTAGGAACGCTAGCAAGCAGGAAATCAAAACTTCTTACAGGAAACTCGCTCGAGAGGTATGATTTTCCTCCTATGCATTTCACAAGCTTGCATTTTGATAGCTTTGTTGTTTTTCAGTTTCATCCAGACGTAAACAAGGAGTCCAATGCGGAAGAAAAGTTCAAGGAGATCACTGCTGCGTACGAGGTAAGAATTGGTCTTTGCATTTCTTTCCATTCGACGAAGATCATTCCCATGTAGGTGCTCTCGGATGATGAAAAAAGAGCCATTTACGATCAATTTGGTGAAGATGGTCTAAAGGGAGGAGGTCCAACTTTCACGGTAAGACACAAACATTTCGATTGATAGAGATGATCTAGAGTTTGTTTGTGTGTGCAGGATAGTCCATTCGATATTTTTGACTCGTTTTTTGGAGGTCGAAGCGGATTTGGAAGGCGCAGAGGCACTGATAATTGGTCTGGAGTTCAAGGAAACGATCTCAGGTATGATCCAACTTGCAAAAAGCTCTTCTGTCGTTTTTCTCTTTTGGATTTTATTCTTTTTATCGTGACAATGTGTGTGTGTCTCTTCTGCAGCTACGATCTGAGCCTTGACTTCAAAGAAGCGGTTTTTGGAGTGGAAAAACAGTTTGACATATGGCATTTGGAAAGCTGCGAGGCATGTAGCGGAACTGGCGCCAGAAGTAAGAGCAGAAAGAAATGCCGAGTCTGTGGAGGAATGGGTGAAGTTATGCGAACACAAGAAACAGCCTTTGGGATGTTCTCACAGGTTAGCGATTCGTCGATAACGTTTGTTTTGTTGGCTCACATTGTTTTTCTCTCTCTCAGGTGTCTACTTGTACAAACTGTGGTGGCGAGGGTGAAGTGATTTCCGATCACTGCAGAAAATGTGGAGGCAAAGGAGGTATTCGAGCGAAAAAAACGATCAAACTAAGTGTTCCATGTGGAGTTGACAGCGGGAGCACTCTCCGTGTTGCTGGTGGAGGAGATGCTGGAGAAAGAGGGTGAGCTTAAATCTTGTGCTTGTTCTATATAGTTTCTTTGTGACTGACTGTGCCCTCTCTCAGTGGTCCATCTGGGGATCTCTACGTCAATCTTAAAATCAGAGACATGCCTGGAATTCGAAGAGACGGCATCAGTCTTTACTCCGAGATCTCTGTGAGCTATACGGAATGTATACTCGGGACAACGAAAAAGGTATGTTTCGCTGTTCTCTCGTATCTTAGTCGCATAAAACACAACTCTAACAGGTGAAAACGCTGGAAGGATTCTCGGATCTTCGTATTCCTGCGGGAACTCAACCAGGGGCATGTATAACCCTTCCGAAGATTGGTGTTCCAAGGCTTCGAAAGCCATCCCTTCGAGGGGATCACATTTTCTCCGTCAAAGTTTTACTTCCAACCAAAGTCAGGTGGGACTTTAGCAAAACTTTCTTCCTTGTTCTTCTTCGTAAATCCTTATCTTTTTCTTCTTCTACAGTGCCGCTGAGAAAGAACTCGTGGAAGAACTGGCTCGTCTCGAGAAAGGCGCTCAATCCAGGCAAAGAAAATCCCAAAACTCCAAGACTGAAGCTAGTACGTGGTGATCAAACACATGGTTTGTCTATAAAACGTTGACAAGTGTAAGCGTGTGTCCATCCCCCATGTGAAAGCCAACAGTGGAGATTGAATCGAGTTCTACCATCCTATCCACTGAAAGAGCTGTGTAAGGATTCCTTTGTTCGTCTGGCAATGGCTCTGACGAAACAATCTTGGTACTTTTGGCTACATTCCTGATGTCCTTATTAGAAGTTTTTAGTGCCTTAGAAAAAATAACATGTTAACAATATATAAGGCATAGCTTCATCGAATCTTAGGCATTGAGGAGACATGGTTGTTGGAAAAGTTTTGTGGATGTTGCTCTCAGCCAATGGGAGAGCCTCACACCTTGGGTCTTCGGTTAGAGAAGAATTTAACACACGTCCAGTTGAGTTTAAAGGTGAACTTTGTGGGCCGCTAGATAGCGCCATCTGATGGGGTGGGTTATAGGATGAGAGGATAGTTGAAGCTGCTGGCGAGCTATTGGAAGACTTGAAGGATTGGTACATCGAGATGCCTCTTGTGGCTATAAAGGTTTCCCATTGTGTCATATTCAACACGTTCAACCACAGGAAGGTGAATGAAGATTGGGTTCAACAGTTGATGCAGTCCATGCTCAAGAATCCACAAAGTCCCGGATATTGGTGTTGTAATACATATAAAAAAAATGGAGGGCAATGCAATCCACATTACTCACTCGTTTCAAAGATGAGTACTCGGAGCGCTCCAACGTGAAGTTTCTCATAGTCTCCAGGCAACACTTGTGCCTTGTGATGCATAAAATCTAGAAAGATCCTAACGTGCCATAGAGTATCAAGGACAAATTTTGTTTCTGCATCAACTTCTCTGGAGGTCATCACAATATCGCCAACAAAAAGGAGTGGTTTGAGTCTTACATCTGGGAGATGCTTGAACACACTTGTTTCCATTGGAAGAAGTTGGATTGTCCAAGGAAGCTCGGCACTGGAAAAGCAAAGGGGGTTGCTTTTGTGGTTAGTCCAATCATGTAACAGGAGATCTCCTGTACCAAATTCCTTTTTATTGCAGGACTTTGAGGAGATTGTAAAGAAAACCTTGAAAAAAGATTGCAATCTCATATACATCTTGCTACAGTGTACCACCCTTGGTTCAATATAATCAAGGATTATGAAAGTGGAAACCTCTTCAACATACTTGGGAAGCAAGATGGGTAAAAGGTTGAGCTTGCACTGAATGCTCTTTCAAGATCTTCTCTTCAATTAAGGGCTGAAAAGTATTTTTGGAAGGGTTTTAAATGTATAATAGGGATATATAATTTAATTTCTTACTGGGCATGTTTATCTTTGTTTTGAGTTTGACTTGGGTCTAAACCCATTTATAAAATAGTGTTAAATTCCATTTGGCTATATTGTTTTTGCCATTTAAATGCTGGAAACTCTAATATTTATCCTATGTTATTTTGTACTTTTATTCCTTTGCTCATTGGTTGTATGTTGAGAGTTAGCTAACCTTGAAACTCAGATCCCACTTTATTGCTTGTGGCACATATATTGAAGAGTTAGGTTTCACACTTTGGTTATATTATGATGATTTATTATACATTATAAAATCAGTACCATGTGTGCTGCATTTAGTATTATAGGAATAGTCTCAGCAGATACTATCTAATACGGGGAGGGGATTTTGAGTGCATATTGAATCTTTGTTTTGTAGTGCAATAAAATTGTACTTCAATTCCAAATTCATATGTGCTATATGAATCTATTTCTCATTTTTATGTTTTTGAATTGATTATAAATTTCCATTAGCAATATCTATGCAAACTAAATCTTACACCACTTAAGTTGCCTATTAGTGCTTAGTATTAAAAGGGGGATGATGTCATATATTTATCATCTTTTGGTATTTTTTGAAGTGTTTTTAATTTAAGTTGCCTATTAGTGCTTAGTATTGAAAGGGGGGATGATGTCATATATTTATCATCTTTTGGTATTTTTTGAAGTGTTTTTAATTGAAACATTTGTTGATGGGATTTGAACTCAAGAATTATTATGCATATGCATGAACAAAATTAGGTTTTTGGATTAGTTTGAGATTGGGCAAGATTAGTTTCTAGAGATCCAAAACTTTGTATTTAAGGTATTCAACAGAAATTCATTTTTTATTTTTTATCTTTAATATTTTATTGGTTGTTTATTGTTTTACCTTCTCTTGATAACAAGCTCCTAACACAAATAACTTATATAATATTTGAAAATAGCAACAACTTTTGATTCAATGAAAATATGTGAGATAAATATTATCTATATTTTCTTAAGCATAAAGACTTGTTGTAGTATAAGTCATTTAAATTGCAATAATAATCTTATACAAATAAATATACTAGTCATTGCATAGCAATGCTTGGTTTTCTTAAGTTAATAGTAGTGTTATTCTTTTTATTAATCCAATTGATCAAATGAAAGTTTATAATTATTAACATACTTATAATTTATAACACAAGATTAATCTTATTCATTAGATGGTAGAATAAACTAGAATGTACTAAAAAAAATTTATGAAAGTTTATAAATTATAAACTTGTTTATAAATAAAAAATTAATCTAATAAATAACAACCGTTAGTTGATAAAATATCCCAAAATATCAAAGTATATTCTAAATTTATTCTTTACCATCTAAGTCTTTTTACATTCTGGAACATGGGAAGGATGATTATTGGATTCTTGGATAGCAGCATCTGGCAATCCAAAAGCTTTGGAGATCATGGTATGAGCAGAATCCTCAGCAGATGGAATGCAATCTGTGAGGCAAGCGCTTCAACTCTTCCAATTGCAACAGGCAAGTCCCGAGCAGTATATTGTTCGAAGGATGTAGTCTCCTAGACTGTGTGGCAAACGTATCCGCTGGGAATCTCAAGCTATATCTGTTGACTCTGATGCCGCAGTGGGATGAAATCGCCTGGACGATCAGGCTACGGGCATCTGGATCGAGCAGGGTTTATGGCGGCTTCGCAAGTTCTCAATTTCTGGCCGACCATGTTCGGCTTGCGACATCACTATCCCTTGACTATCAAGGGTGTGGATCACCATCACCAGGAGGAGACAAGAGCAAGGAGCTTCTGCAGGCAATTCCGGTGTACAAGAAGATCCCACATCGTCGACTGCATCGACAATGGGTGGCCGGATGGTCACAAGCTGCTGCCTTATGATCCTTACCAGAAGGCTGGACAGATTTCAGTGACAGGTAGGTGAGACGAATGAGTTGGGGAAGTTTCTTGTTTTGCCGAGGATCCGTTCAACGCTCTTCGTGCTGGTTTCTCTCGCGGGCTGCTATGAGTGCCGCTATGGATTCAGCTGGCTACATTCTCCTGGCCAACATGTACATGGAAGGGTAGGTCAGGTCGATGTTGTTGCCCCTCCGTCCGTGGAACGCGATTCTCAGAGCAAATGCCGAGTGTTATTTTCTGGACATGAATAAAGGTCTTTATATCTTAACAAATTTATTTTAAAATCTTTTTGTCTTAGAAGTTCCGCCTTGGCTTGAGTATGACAGGCATGCCATGCTTTGGGATCAGGGGTCCTGTAATGACTGGGTGGTGCCGGTAATTTGGAGACAATTTAACCTCGAATCTCTGAAAGATGTTAGCAATGATTACTTTGCACTGCACCTCAGAGAAGGCCCTTCCAATGCAGGTTCGAACTCCATAGGCAAATGGCATGAACGCCATGGGATGCTTGGCTGCAGTTGCTGTACCATTCTTGAAGCGGGATGGGTTGAATTCATTTACATCATCTCCCCACAGATCTGGGTCATGATGCAGCGCAACAACATTAACGCTCACCCCCAGTCCTTTGGGAATGGACACGTCCCCCACCATAGTGTCTTTAATGCACAATCTTGTGATGAGCGGCATTGTGGGATACAGCCTCAATGTCTCGCGCAGAATCATCTCAATCTGCACAAACAAGAACCATACAGCAAGCTTAGTTATGTGGATCAAAGGACAAATCCGATTAACTGGTTACCGTGGTTAGCTTGCTGACATCTTTGGGACTAACAAATCCTCCATCCAGAACGTGGTCAACTTCTTGTCTTGCCTTTTCTTGCCAACTGGGATGGAGAGCCAGCATCAACATTGTGAATGAGAGAAGTGGGGCCAAGCTGATAAACCCTGTAGCATAGAGTGTTTTCAACTCCGCAACAATCACGTCTTCTCTAACATCTGGATTATCCAAAAGTTTCCCAATAAAATCAACGTTATTGCCTTCTGTTGTCTTCTTTCTTCGCTCTCTCACTTGCTTACGAACAAGGTCATTTAGCTGTTTCCGTACTTTCCACCGCTCAACGTTTATACCGAAGGGGATTGGCCTGCACCACAATATCTTCCGTAAGTCAGTACAGTTGATATGCTTTTTCCTTAAGCCACCTGTACCTGGCAAATGGTAACCAGCTCCAGGTCTCTTGGTCATCTTGCAGCTTGAGCAATGTGATGTTATACTTTGAGAATGTTCTGAAAGTCATTGTTTTCCAACCCCAGTGTTGTCCTTGCTACAACATCCACATTCAAGCACATGAACTCAACTTGAACATCTAGCTCCCTCTCCATGTCTCCACTCTCCTTCACAAAGGCTTCCCATTTTGCCATGACTTGGCTTGTTGCATTGTTCACAGTTTCAACCATTGCGTGTGCAATAGAGTTCAGTCAACCTTAAACTTTGACCTTGTTAATACAGTATCACCTTGACTTCGTCAATGTAGCTACAATTTGTCTCTGCCTGGCCCAAGCTTCTCCATCTGCATGGAAGAGGCCCTTATGAAAGATATCATCAGAAAAGACCTTGATGAAGTGGGACTTGATGAAATCCTTGTGCTTCTTCATAAACAGATCCCATATCATCTTGGGCTCTGAGATCACAATCCGGGGCTCCCGCAGCCACCAGTTCAAGTGTACGTTCCCTGAAAGTCAAAGTGAATTTAAAAGTACACTAATAATGTTGTGAAGTTAAATTGAAGCCCACCATAGAATTTGATGTTCTGTGCAGAACATGAGGCAGAATATCGTGGCTGATCTCCTTCATGTCAGGCTTCCCATACAAAACATCAAAGATGGGATTCGGAGGATTGGGTGAGCCTCGTATGCCTTGCTTCTCCATCACTGGACGGAGGGCACTGGCCAGCCAATAGTAGCGCATGAAGAAGCTGCACACCATCCATAGAACAGACAATGCAAGCACGAGTGCGACAAGAAGAACCGAGATGACATCCATTATTGGTGAGGCAGAGCTGAGACGAGGGCCGTAGAGAATTTATACACCAGCAAGTATTCACAGAGCTGCCCGTGAGACGACCTTGAAATCACGAACCTAAGATCTTTGTGCTTGACAAGACTACTCAAGGCGGAATGACTACAGGTTGTGAAGTCTTTTACAGGTAGTGTTCCTAGGCACCAAAAGACCATTACGGAACGACACGCTCAGAGTGACAATAAGAGCGGTGCATGCGTGTCGACCCAACAGCTACATATATATTGCATGGGAGACCTTACACACATAGGAGTAGAATCTCCTTAAAGAAACATCCTTCCTGGTTGAAGACTGTCAGGAACGTTTGTTGAAGAGATGACCCGATTGAATCAGTAGGGACTGTTTTCATGCAGCACCTGTCTAAAAATAACACGCCATGCACTTCACCCCCACCTCGATCGATCACTCACTTTATTACGGACCAACGAGGTGGTCTAAATGGACGACCCAAACACTATGATGGACGTTCTCAGTGGTGTTCACTCTCGCATCATACACCACCAAGTATTCACAGAGCTGCCCACGAGACCAGCCAGGCATAGAGATTGAGACCTTAAAAGCACGAGCCTAGACCCGCCCCGACAGAATCGATGGGCCTGGGGTCGACCCGGACGAATCCTATTAACATGGGAGGATCCCCCTCCAAAGCTCAGCTAAATCTTCTTGCGCCTTTTTTATTTGACCTTCCAAGTTTTGGATTCGTTTGGCCTTCAAGAAACATTCCAGGAACATCCTTCAAAGACTGTCTGGCGGGGGGAGAACGTTAATGACCCAATTTTTCAGGTCTTATAAATAGAAATGTTGGGAGTAAACACCAGAAGTGAGGGATGATGGCTCAGTTGCGAGGGATGATGGTTTGTGTCACTGGAGCATCGGGTTTCGTTGGATCCTGGATTGTCAAATACCTCCTTGACAAAGGCTATACTGTACGTGGAGCAGTCCGAGATCCAGAGGATTTGCGCAAGGTGGAACACCTCAAAAATCTCAAGGGGGCCAACCAGACGTAAAAGCTGATTTGCTCGACAATAGCCTAGTTTGCCAAGTTGTGATCCACACGGCATGCCCCTGTCCAGAGGCGAATTTCCGAATCATTAATCCGCAGACCGAGCTGATCGAGCCTTCAGTGAAAGGCACACTCAACGTCCTGAAAGCCAGCTTCAGTTCTGGAGTTTCCACTGTTGTGATGACGTCCTATGTATTTGGATCCAACTCGGCCTCTGGAGCAGACAGTGGATGAATCATGCTGGAGCGATGTGGAGTACGTTGTCCAGATCAAGGAGTGGTACTGCCTGGCGAAGACTCTTGCTGAAAAATCCGCATGGGAGTTCGCTGCTGCTCAAGGCAATGGTATCAAACTGATTGTGATCAACCCAGCAGTCGTGGCTGGATTGCTACAAGGGGTTTGCAAGCATCAAAACTCTGGTCGATGTTGGTGGCGGCAATGGAGCATTGCTGTGTGACATTCGAACTCGCTATCCGCATATCAAAGGCATAAATTTCGATCAGCCCCATGTTGTTTCTCAGGGAATTGCATCTGAAGGTATCCTCTCACAGATTTTTCATGCTCGATCATTCAAGCACTCTTTGTTTACTTCTTCCAGGAGTGGAGCATGCTGGTGGCGACATGTTTGGATCAATTCCCCAAGGAGATTCAATCATGTTGAAGGTAAAGGATCCAGAGTCAAATTCTCCTTGCCAATCTGGTGTTTCATTCCTTTCTAGTGGATTCTCCACAATTGGAACGACGAACAGTGCCTGAAGATTCTGCAAAACTGCTACAAATCCCTTCCTGCTCAGGGAGGGAAAGTCATTGTCGTGGAAGTTTTACTACCTTCTGAAGCTTATCAAGCTGCCAGTGAGTTTGAGCTGCGAATTGGACTGCTCCTAGATCTTGTCATGATGGTTAATTTCAACGGCAAGGAGCGGACCTTTGAAGAGTACCAGGCGCTCGCCGAACAAGCTGGTTTCAACAAAGTGCATCTTGTCAACGTCTCCAATGGACTAGCAATTCTGGAGTTTCACAAGTAGCAAAACAGGTCACTTTTGGCTGTCACCGTAACACAATGAAATTGTTTTTATTCATTTATATATGCCCACCATGAAACATGAAATCAAAAGATTTAGAAATGCCATTTTGAAGAAAATTGCCAGTGTAGTCCATGTCTTCCCAAATCCATATAGAAGACAAGAGAACTGTACAGTCGTGATTATCACGTTCAAGCACCATTAAATTTAAGCTGTGTTTAAGCTCAAATTTATTCTAGTGGGAGAATATACTTTAGGATGGTTTTGCTCTGCTCAACAATTTATGTGCCAGTCAGTATTGGAAAGCAGCATTCATTCATATTCTGTTTACATGGCCTCATGGCACCCCCCAAGAAGATGTGACCAAGGGATTTAAATAAGCTGCATAAATGATTGTCTCCATAGTCCTAGAGTCACCCACTTAGTCTCTTGTGCTTTCAGAGTGTAGTGTGTGTGTAGTGGTCACAAGTGTATACATCATGTCTATTAGAAGGGCTTGGGCTTCTATTTTTAATAAAATTCACACAATTGCATTGCCCATTTTGTATTGCCAAGGATGACATGAAGGTTAGAGCCCTTCTTGGATTTGGTTTTGTCAATCTTAAACTCATTCTAAGACTCATTATTAGACTTAGTTTCATCTTATTCAAACTCTTTATTGTTTTGATTGTGATTTCAAAATCCTAAGCCTTGTAAGCCTTAAGTCTAAACGCAAGTTCTATGTTGCTCTAGTCGGTGAGGTACCTTCCTCCTCACCTTAAGCCATTGGTATATCAAAATTGTGTTAAACACTGTTTGACACCATTTTTCATACAAGTGTTAGATACAGGAAATTGGTGTTCGTAGGATTAAGAGTGTATGGGACCCTTATTTCATAATACAATAGGCTTGGAATTTGGTTTCAAATTCAAGTGTGCTACATTTGGTATCAGAGGAATTGTCATAGCAATTCCTATTCAGCTTATGTCGGATTTTTTGACTCAAGTTGCATATGCAAAGACTTTTCTAGTAGATTCGAAGCGACATGTGTAGGATTCATTGGATTGCACCATTCGGTAAACATGTTATATGCATGTTCAGTTATTAAAAAAGGCATACATGTAACTGGCAAGATGGTGAAAAGGAACCGTATTGATGACATTGAAACCTTTAGACGAAAGAATCAAGAGGAAGAAGCTCTTGTTAGAGATGCTATGGAAGAGGTTAAGGGTGAGTCAGAAGAAGAAGAGCCTTATGCTGTAGCACTACAACATATAACTTAAGACATTGAGATTGAAAATTTGTGAAAAGAAGTTCATAAATTGAAGAAGGAGAACAAAAAGAAGAAGAACGAAGCTGAGGCAGTTAAACCAGCTAAACTTAACATCCCTTGGTATAACAAGACTTGATCATAGGACCCTTTAAATCCCAAGCCTTGGGTGCAACACTTGCTTCGGGATGTTGTGGCAAAACACTGTCCTTAGATTGCGAATTTGGATACGGGATGAACACCATTGTGTTCAAGCCGATCTCTACATTCTGTAGATATGCCAAATGAGCAAATCTAGATATTTTCCATAAATAGCATTTGGGACCGAAATGAAACTAACACAAAGGGCATGATAGTGAGGGTGTTTGGTAGACACAGTAAGCTATTATTCAGCGATAATGAGGGACTAGTCTCAATATGCAAGGGTTCTTGTCACTAGCCAGTGCAAGATATAACGAGACGGGAACTCCTTACCGGGCTAAGTATGCTTAGCTAATAACACATAGGAATCCCGTCCTTATACTTGTCTAGTCTAAGTACACTCGAAATGCCCAGTTAACTCCATTAGCACAAGAGGGGTTACCAAAGGGATCCAACTGTACCACCTCCTGCTATTATGGTAGTAAGGAAAGAGTGTCCATAAGGACTAGCCGACAAGTATCTTTTGATACCCGAAGTCACATTCATGACACTAATGTAGCGCAACAGACTTGGAGTTCGGCTCCAAATTCATGTGCGCTACATTTGGTATCAGAGGAATTGTTTCAGCGATTCCTATCCAACTTTTGTCAGATTTTCTGACTTAAGTTGCATACGCAGAGACTTTTCTAGTAGATCTGAAGTGACTTGTGTAGGATTAATTGGATTGCACCATTCAGTAAGAACATTGTAAGTATGTTCAGTTATTGATAGAGATATGCATGCAGTTAGCGGGATGGTGAAAAGGAACCATACTGATGACACTGAAACCTCTAGAGGGGTGAATCGAGAGGAGGAAACTCCTACTAGAGATGCTACAAAAGAGGCTGAGGCCGAGTCAAAAGAGGAAGAGCTAGATGCTGCGGTGTTGCAGCGTATGGCTTAGGAAGTCAAGATCGAGAATTTGCGAAGGGAGATTCACAAATTGAAAAAGGAGAATAAGAAGAGGAAGAAAGAAGCTGAAGTAGCTAAACTAGCAAAGCCTAAGCAATAAAACTCCTCTTCAAGTTCTGAGGACGATGAAGTTCTACAACCGCCCCCAGTTACACAAGTTTCAAAGTTCAAGCCTCCAAAACCACCCAATTTTAGAGGCATGTGGGACTATCAGGTTTTGGAAGACTGGGTCTACGATATGGAAAACTATTTCATAGCGGCAGACGTAGATGATCATAAGAAAGTTGTGTGCGCGCAATCCTTTCTCACCGATCATGCCAAAACTTAGTGGCGCCAAGTGTGTGTTGAAAAAGGGCAGACTAGAAGTTGGACCAAGATGCATTCTCATATCTGTAAGGAATACTTGCCAGATGATCTTGGTCTAAGACATCGCGTGGAGCTGCGGCGGTTAAAGCAGTGAAGGGATCTCATGCATTACGTTAATGTGCTTGCTTAAAAGAGCATTATGATTGCAAATATGAGTGATGAAGATGCTTAGAGTTATTTTCTGGAGGGTTTAAGTTCACTTTTTTGCAATAAGATTTTGAAATTTAAGCTGAAGACATACCTGGAGTGTAAGGAGGCAGCACAGCAAGTTGCCTTTATTCACTCGCTCATGGAACAATATCAACAACCATATGCTGGTAACTCGGATAAAAATAAAAATTCTAGGAATAAACAAGGTGACTGGAAACAGAGGGTGGAAGGCAGGTTCTGCCCTGGAGGCTCACAAGCAACAGTTAACAAAAGTGGTGGTGGTTGGAGACCACCAACAGCTTCTTTTGGTCCTAGGCTCTCTGTTCCTCCTCTTGGTGGGTACAAGTAGCAACAACTTGCAAAATTTGCTCCTAGCAATATAGGTAGTGTGGGTCATTGCTTCCATTGTGGAGAGTTAGGACATAGGTCTTCGGAATATCCCAATAAGCATAAGACAAGGTCCTGTGTTAATGTCATGAGGGAAGGCGGTGGTGGTGAAGCTGAAAGGGTTGATAAGTTGGTCAATGTAGACTATAAGGAAGAAGAGGTGAGTACTTTCGTTGCTTTCTTCAAGTTTTTCTCACAGTCAATGCAAACACTAATCCATTGATGTATCTGGTAGGCTTTGTCCGTGGACACCGAATCCGAGTGATCATTGATGTAGTGCACGTGGTTTTGACCCTTTATCCTATAGTGATTTACTATAGGATAACACCACGAAGCGGAACCTAAACCCTCTTTATGCCATGTGATAGATGCCACGTGTCCATGCCACATGTCTATAGGAACCCGAGGTTCAAGGCCTTGGGCCATTGAATGAAGGAACGGTGCCAAACTCCCAAGTGTGGAGCCAAGGAGCAATAGAACCGAACCATGGAGCAACTCCTGAGCATAAAGCCCAAGGAGCAAAGGGACAGGAGCTTGGAACGACTTGGAACAGTCCTAGAGTAACTAGCATCCCAATGCTAGGACCAGCATGCAAAATGGAGCCAAATAGAGTCTAGTGCTATTTCGGCATATCGGTGGCCTAACGCGAGAACATGGGTACTTCACTAGCTAGCATGGAATGGAACTTAGGTTTAGAGCCAAGCCGGACGCAGAACAAGGATAGGCACGCAAGCAGGAGTTAAACTATGCCTCAGGTTGGTCAGCCATGCCCGACCTACCCACTATCCCTACTATACATTTGGAACCCCCCCACAGCCCCCCCCTTGAGGAACACACGCTTTGGGCTTTCACCCCAAGCCTCCCTTAGTACCAAGAGTTAGTCTCTGGGACAAGCTCGAAACTTACTAAATATGGAATGTCCCTAGATTGCGAATTTGGACACGGGACGAACACCATTGTGTTCAGAACGATCTCTACATTCCGTAGATATGCCAAATGAGCAAATCTGGACACTTTCCATAAATAGCATTTGAGACCGAAATGAAACTAACACAAAGGGCATAATAGCGAGGGTGTTTGGCAAACACGGTAAGCTATCATCCAGCGATATTGAGGGACCAATCTCAATACATGAGGGTTCCAGTGCAAGACAGAGCAAAAAAGAACTAAGAGCCAGGCCGAGTATGCTTAGCTAGAAACACATAGGAGTTCCTACCTTATGTCCATCTGGCTAAGTACATAGGACAGTAAACTAACACTTGAACAAGAGGGGCTGATAAAGGGAACCAGCAATACCGACCTCCTGCCATCGTGGCAGTAAGGTAAGAGTGTCTGTAAGGATTAACCGACAGATAACTTTCGATACCCAAAGTCACATTCGCGACAATTGACACAGGAGCTATGCACAGTGTGATATCCGAAAACTTAGTTAAGTTGTTAGGATTGAATGTTGAGCAAATGTTGCCTATGCACTTCTAGTTTGCAGAAGGTGGGCAAGTAGCCAGAAAGTTTGTGAGTGATGTTCCAATAAAAATATCCAAGTGGAAAGAAAGAGTGGATTTGGTAGTGTTGATGATACCAAATTTTCAAATGGTGTTTGATATAGACTTCTTTAACAAATATATAAAAGGGATTTATAGTGTTGGACAAAGTTGTATCACATTTAAGTCAGAAGGACATCCTGATGTATCTTTTTAATTGCAAAAGCACTCCTTAAAGGATTGGGATGCAAAGTTCCTGACTGCGAGAGCCGCTCAAAAAGCAGCTAAGAAGGGATGTTGGACCAACGCAAAGCTTCACTTCTTAGTTTGGGATGAACTTATATTCTATAAACAAGAAAGATTGTATCTTCCCTCTAAGGATTTGTAGCAATTGTTTTTGCAGGAACATCATGATGTTCCAGAAGCAGGACATGGTGGAAAGCGGAAAACTCTAGCTTCATTGATAAAAGGATGTTTTTCAAATGCCAATGGAATGTACTCTAGTCTACATTGATTGTAGTAGTAAGATTGCCTACTTTATAACACCTTTTTTTTTCATCTATGCAATCATATCCTTGTGTGTAGGCATCTTTACTACATTTAGAGGTTCCTTAATTGGACACTCAATCTCCTCCATCTCATAATAGTAGTAATTTTGTGAATATTAGTGATAAAGAAGTCAAATTCAGTAAACTCTTTAAGCTCATTCAAGAGTTTGTTGGATAGCTTCATGAATAAAATATAATTTATCATTCTAGATAATGCACCAACCACTTTATTATCACCTCCATGCTTGTATTAAATCTTAACAAACATCTTTTGTAGGAACTCACAGCATACAACTCCTTATCTTAAATAGGTTAATTCTACTATGTAGCATTAAACTTGTGGCTTATGTATGTGAGAAGATGCCCAACTTGAAACAATACAACCCCAATAGCAATGTCACTCACATCTCACCACAAAAGGCTTTTTAGGATAAAAAATCTTTAATAGACACAAATGCTGAAATACCATTTGACACTCTTCATCCCAATTATGAATAGTAATATGTTTTGATGTGTTCTGAAGAACATTGGTCAAGAGAACTAACTACCTTATGTGTGCATTTCATCAACTCTAAAGTATTAATCAATGGAGTATCACTATTTTTTGTCCATCTCTATCACAGTGCCATCAACATCAATACTTAGAATATTGTGCTCCCAATCAATCCCTAGCTTTCTATTATAAAACCATTCCTTCCTAAAAATAACATTTGGATTCATTATTTGGAATGACAGATGGTTGAGATTCCTTTGAATAGTCAAAAGAACACTTAGAGCCCATTTATAGTAAACATAAGTGCTTTATTTGCCATAACTACTTTATAGATTACTAAGTTCTTTTCTACAAGTTTCTTCACTATGTTAGTACTTAAAAAGTTGTGTATAAGTTGTGTACAAGTTGGATTGAAAAGAATACTAAATGCACCAGCTTAAATATCCCCTTAAGGGGCTTTCACAAATTGATTGTACATAGAACTATTGAGCTCTAGAGAGTTGATACAAACTCAAGACTTTGGTTCTTGAACTTTTGCCATAGAACCACAACAAATGCATAAGCCATTTCCACAATAGATTACACAACATTTATGTTATGATCCAGTGCAAAACAACAAAAATCTAATCTCCCTAAATTACATTACACCTCTTCTTGAAGTTCTTCACCACCTAATCACCCCCAAGTTAGCTTCATTAAGGGTAAATTATGTATTTTACCCTAACATGCCTTGATATACCCTTAAGCTTCCCTTTGACCAATGTTGACTATGTGGTCAAAGTTAGCACCTAACAATTATCTTTGATCCCTTCACAAGAGGACAATATTCATTTTGATGTCCAACCTTGTGGCAACTAAAACAATCATTTTTTACCTCTCTTTTTCTTATTAATCTAAACAAAACTTTTTAGCCTCATTGCCATCTTTATTATTCGATTGTTTCTTCCTTGAATATGAAGTATTGGTTGGCTAGTCATGATTTTGACTACCATAGACCATCCTATTGACTAAAGTTGACCAAGTTGACTAATGTCACTAGGCTTAAATCTTTTCAATCCGCTAAATTTAAATATTTAAGGAAACATAAGTGTTTGTGAGACTAATGCAAAGATCACAAAGATAAAGTCCAAAGATAAAGTCCCCTACCTAATCTTTAGCAATTAGTTCATGAGATCAACTTTTTCAAACTTTTTGACAACTAAAGTGAGAAAAACCTTTTCCAAGAAGTCAACTTTATATTAGCTTTAATGTGGTTCTTCTACCATGAAGAAGTATGATCTATAAGCTTTATCATAAAAAAATCAATCTTTATTTTGTCTTCAGAAAGGTTATGAGATTAATAGGGTTCTTATGATTCCAATTAATAATCAATCTCCTGGCTGTCACAAACATTTAGTGATGACTTCCATTCCACAATACTATAATCCTTAGCATGATTGATGTAACAATGATAATCACAAACACAAGATTGATTCAAATTAAGGGTCAATGCAAAATATGAAATCCTTAATAATATTAATGGAATTCTTAATGTCACTCTCAACCTAGTGATTTAGCATTCTTGTTACATGATAATATCATTAAAAGTTTCCTCCTACTACTTTAATACTAATGAAACTAACAAGGAGTGAATTGTAGCGCACCTTATCTCTCTCCCCTTAAGCCAACTGGAAAAGGTGATAAGAGAGCCCTTAGTGGCTATTTTATCCCCATTTATCCCCCAAGGTTCCAAGGATTCTTTAATACCAAATGTAGTGCACATGGTTTTTACCCTTTATCCTATAGTGATTTACTATAGAATAACACCACAAAGCGGAACATAAACCCTCTTTATGCTATGTGACATATGCCACGTGTCCACAGAACAGTGGTGTGGAACCCATGGTTTAGGGCCTTGGGCCACTGAACGAAGGAACAGTGCCAAACTCGTAAGCATGGCGCCAAGGAGCAACGGAACCGGATCACGGAGCAACTCCCAAGCATACAGTCCAAGGAGCAAAGGGACAGGAGCCTGGAGTGACTTGGAACAATCCTAGAGTAACTAGCATCCTAATACCAGGACTAACACGCAAAACGGAGCCAAATGGAGTCTGGCACTATTTCGGCATACTGGTGGCCTAATGCAAAGATATGGGTACTCCACCAGCTAGCATGGAATGGAACTTGGGCTTAGACCCAAGTTGGACACAGAACAAGGACAGGCACGCAAGTGGGAGCTAGATTGTGCCTCAGGTTGGTCGGCCATACCCGACCTACCCACTATCCCTACTATACATTTGAAACCCCCCATAGCCTTCCCCCTTGAGGAACACACGCTTTGGGCTTTCACCCCAAGCCTACCCTTAGTACCAAGAGTTAGTCTCTAGGACAAGCTCGAAACTTACTAAATATGGAATGTCTCTAGATTACAAATTTGGACATGGAACGAACACCATTGTGTTCAGGACAATCTTTACATTTCGTAGATATGCCAAATGAGCAAATCTAGACACTTTCCATAAATAGCATTTAAGACCGAAATGAGACTAACACTAAGGGCATGATAGCAAGGGTGTTTGGCAGACACAATAAGCTATCATTTAGCAATATTGAGGGATCAATTTCAATATGCAAGGGTTCTTGTCACTAGCCAGTGCAAGATATAACGAGACGGGAACTCCTTACCGGGCTAAGTATGTTTAGCTAATAACATGTAGGAATTCCGTCCTTATATTCATCCAGTTTAAGTACACTCAAAATGCTCAGTTAACTCCACTAGCACAAAAGGGATTGATAAAGGGTCTAGCAATACTGACCTCTTGCCATCGTGGCAGTAATGTAAAAGTGTCCGTAAGGACTGGTCAACAGATAACTACATTTGTGACACTACTGTAGTGCACCTTATCTCTCTCCTCTTAAGCTAACTAGAAAAGGGGCAATTGCTTAATGAAAGAGCCTTTAGTGGTTATTTTATCCCCATTTATCCCCCAAGGTTCCAAGGATCCACGGTGATAGTATATCCAAATCTCATCCCATGATCACAATGATAATATATCCAAATCTCATCCCATGATCACATGCACTACACTCACCCCCTTTCAGAAATGTTAATGTCCTCATTGACTATTGACTAACAACCCCTACTGAGCCAAGGGGAATCAACACCTCCATTTCCACACTCAATCTACCAATCTTTCCATTTATCCCCCAAGGTTCCAAGGATCCACGGTAACATCAGAGATGTTAATGTCCTCATTGACTATTGACTAACAACCCTTACTGAGCCAATTTACCAATCCTTCCATTGTGTAGACCAGCTATTCCACCAAACTAGTCATCCACCCGTACTGTAGTCTCACGGTGGATACCTTCGTCCGTGGATACTCCACACAAGAGGAAGGACGCACGCATGGATGCCCAATACATACGATTTCAAATTTAGGGGTAGGAATATACTTTGCTCAAGGGTATATTATATTTTAAGTAGCCACTAATCAATGGGAATCAAACCCATGCCATTTGCTTCGATACCAACTGTAGCACACTTTATCTCTTTCCCCTTAAGCCAACTAAAAAAAGGGCAATTACTTGATGAGAGAGCCCTTAGTAGTTATTTTATCTCTATTTATCCCCCAAGGTTCCAAGGATCCACGGTGACAATATATCCAAATTTCATCTCATGATCACATGCGCTACATGAACTGTGGCTGTGGTTAGTTCAAAAATTCATTTAACATTCCATATAAACAATATTTACACTTTAGTAATATTGTGGATCAATCCATCATCTAAATCCCAGAGATTAATGTTGGGAAGGTTAATCTAACTAATGTTTTTACTCAAAGATTAATGAAAATATGCTATAAGACAACTCAAGAGTTATTAGTTCAATGGAATGATCATTCCATGAATGAAGCTATATGGGAAATTAAAGATGACATGAAAAGAGTGTGTCTAAGTTTTGGTTATAACTTAGATGACATTTATAAAGAAAGGGCCATATTGCTATATGATTTGTCTTTTATTTCTATGACCATATTATCATGAGAGAAAGTTATATTGCTTTTTTTTCTTTCATAGCTATTTTTCATGACTTTGATATTGCCATTTGCACATTTTAATTCCATGGCTGTATTATATTAAACTCTTTTCATGTGAGGTTTATTTAACTTCTCAAGGCTGCCATTCATAGCTAATTCATAATGAGCCACAAGAATATGCTAAGAATATTCCAGAATTTAGGGCTGGGAGATGTTGGCTTTGAGATCTCTATGAGCTATATATGGAGTATATACTTAAGACTACATAAAAGGTATGTTTCACCGTTCTATCTATTTTATTGTATCTTAGGCACATAAAACATAACTCAGAAGTTTCAGATCTTGATATCCCTCAGGGGCTTCAACTAAGGGTGTGTATAACTGTACTGAAGATTGGTGTTACAAGGCTTCCAAAACCATCAGTTCAAGGGGATCACATTTTTCCATCAAAGTTTCCTCCCAACCAAAGTCAAAGTGGGACTTCAGCAAAACCTTTTCTTTTTTGCTTCTTCTTCTACAGTGATGCCAAGAAAGAATTCGTGGAACATCTGGCTCATCTAGAGAAAGGCACTCAATCCAGGCAAGAAAAATCCCAAAACTCTAAGAGTGAAGCTACATACATGTTTTGATTATAAAATCAAGTTTGTTTTTACAACCAAGTATTTGACGTGTAAGCGCGTGTCCCTCCCCCGTGTGACGACAACCCCACGGTGGAGATTGAATCGCGCACGGGAGTTCTCCATCCTAGCCGTCGAAAGCGCTGTGTAAAAGCACTCTTATTTCCTCTCTGGCGTTCTAGGGTCTTTATCTCGTCTAGTGATGGCTCTGGAGTGGGGAGCTCTGGCTCTCGTCGTCGCCGCCGAAGGAATCTTGCTACTCTTCGCGACATTCCCAGGATCTCACAAATTTGTCAAGGGAATCGTCGCCGTCCTGCGCAGCGCGCTCCAGCCGCTACTTTCGATCGTCCCCTTCGCGCTCTTCTTGCTCCTGGATCTGTACTGGAAGTATGAGAATCACCCGCGTTGCGAGGGGCCGTCGTGCACTATCGTGGAGCGCGAGCACCACGCCAAATCCCAGATGAAGAGCCAGCGAAATCTCCTCCTCGTCATCGCCGCGCTCTTCCTCTATTGGGTCCTCTACCGCGTCACCGCCATGCTCGTCCGCATCGATCACCTCCAGCGCAAGACGAAGATCCAGAAGGATGGAGACGACGAGGACTCGGATTGAAAGAGCAATGCTTCCTCTTTTTTTGTGTTTAAAGTGTAATCCATGAAATTTCTTCCAAGAACCCTAAAGCTCCAAGTAGTAGCGCCAAGCCATGGCGGTAGGGTTTTAGCGCTCGTAGATAGGTGCGATCGAAGCGCCGGGCAAGCACCGGGGCTGGGTGGAGTATCGCCATGGCTGGAATGTGAGAGATTCCAGCTCTTTTTTCGTGTCGCAATGGTGATAGAGTACGTCTACGAGGCCCTCACGGATGGCCTGGTCGAAGAACCGGTGATGGTCTTGGATACGCCGGCCAACGATGCCAAGAAATTGTGCGATTTCGAGCTGGAAGAAAAAATCCAAAGATTTACGTCGCACACACAGGACTCATCGCTCAAGGTGGACAAAACAAAGCTTGTTTCGTTTCTGGATGCCTTGCTCGCAGAGAAATCCCGGCGGGAGAAATCTAAGGTAAGCGTCGTTTTGGTTTCGTTCCAAGCTTGAGATCTTCTCTTTGTTTTTTTTTTTTTTCGTTTTTGCGTCGAACAGGAAACTGGAGCAACATCTTTGCAACAGGTATCGAATGTTTTTTTCTTGTTCTGTTCGCTTCGTATGCTTCTGATGGAGTGTTTGATCGGTCGTGCAGATCACTGAAAAACGTTCGTTTTAATTTGCTGGAAGTTAAGCAAGTTTGAGAATTTCCATTTTTCCTGACCAAATTTCAGGTTGCATCGGCTCTGATCGAAACACACCTATTGACACAGGTAGAAACTCCAAGGTATGGAATAGACGAAAGTTTCAAACAGTGATATTTGTTTTTTTCGTTACAGGAAAGAAAAGTTGAAATCAATCTCTCGAGGGGACTTAGCCCTCCAAGAGCGTTCGATTCGGAACTAAAAATTCTCAGGTTTCAACGAGGAAGGAAACAGAGTCCTGCCACCGAAATGCCTAAGAGTTGTTCGAATGGTCTTTCTTCCAAGTAAGGTTTCGTTCTTTCGCTTTTTGGTCGGGCCTTCTGACACTGGTTGATAAGAACAACCGTGGCCGAACGGGGTAAACAACATCGTTTCTCTCCACAGGTACTCTGGTGAGGGTCTTTGAAGAGCTATACAGTTTTTCAATGTGATGTAGGTATTAGATGCCGAGGAAACTGCTGCTAGAAGGAATACTCGTTCGTCTCCGGTAAGCTTTGACGTATTGCGATTAATCTATGTACTATTTCGTTCAACTCATCAGGATACGGTGGTTTTGTTTTCATCTGACGATGAAAATGAGATCAAAGTCATGGAACCTGCCGCTATATCCACAAGGAGAACAAGCTCGCGCATTGCAGCGAGAAGGTCTGTGCAGTTCATCTGTGAAAGTTACACATTGGTTTCGTTTTGTCAGGAAAATGGACTTAAATATGAAAATTGCATATCCATCCAAGTATGTTGTTTCGCTCGGATGACTATATCATTCTAAGAACTTATATTTCTTACAGGGATGACCCCGACGCTCTTGAGGTTTATTATGGAGACTTTAGTCGTTTACAACCAGCGGAGTTTCTGAATGACACAGTGATCGACTTCTACATCAAGTGCGTTCTCTGCATCTTATGTTGCTTGCCACCTATCTGACCCGTGCAATACCCATCAGGTATCTCCAGAGGGAAGCTATAGATGCGGAACGCAAAGAGAAGTTCCATTTCTACAGCAGCTTTTTCTTCAAAAAGCTTAGCGAGGCATTCGACACTGAGGTACACAACTTTGTCCGCGTTGTAATGCTTACAGTCGCAGTAGGCCAAACAAGTAGAAGCATTTTCCAAGCTACGGAAGTGGACAAAAGGAATTGACATTTTTTCGAAGTCATATCTTTTTCTCCCAATCAACGACAGGTAAGTTTTTTTTTGTTCACAAAATTTTACTATCTCTTTTTTTTTTCAGGTTGCACTGGAGCTTGGCTATCGTCTGCTTCTCCCTGTCAGACGGGGGATTGACGCCATACATTTTCCATCTTGATTCGCTTGACAATGGACACTCTAGCAGGGAACTTTTCAAATACATTCAAAAGTTTGACAATATTTCGTGTTACTAGATTTCCTCTAAGTTCCTCTCTTTCGTTCTACTACAGGTATCTTGAACTGGAACATGCTCAAATGGAGACGGCAATCGAAGTTAAATGGCGTGAAACTGTGAAGAAAAGAGTAGAGGTGCGGCTCATTTCATACTTTTCTCCTGTTGCATTGTTATGTTTCAGGTACCTCGGCAAGAGAACGAGTATGATTGTGGGCTATTTCTCTTGTATTACATCAAGCGTTTTGTGGAAACCGCTCCTCTGCCTTGCAAGCTAACAGACACAACAAGCCTGGTATTAAGCTTGTTCTCGATTCTATTGTATTGGAACGAACTTTCGTTCTTACGTGTTTCATTGTTTTCTATGCAGTTTGGCAAACGCTGGTTCAAACCTTCCGATGCTTCGATGTTGCGATGGACAATCAGAGAAATTCTAGAAAACCTTTTCGAAGCGACAAGTCCTGAATGACGTGGTCTAACAAGGTACTAAAATCCTTGCGGAAGTTCTTTTCGTTTAATGGATCCTTTTGTTTTTAGATGCACATATGATTCCTGTGAGCCTTGGCGAGCATTTTTCTCCCCTCGATCAGAGGTAGCTCTTGCGGTTTGCCAATGAAAATTAGCGTCACCCAGTTCCAGAGATTTTTTGTCCAACAGGAACAATGTATATGGTAGCACCGGAATTCCTGTGAGCGATGTATTTATGAGAATAACACATTACTAGTCTTCCCTTGTTGAAAGCTCTAAATTCTGGCCAGCGTTTGCGAGTTATATGTAATGACGCCGATTCCAGCAACAAGGTGTTTTGGCTCTGATATGATCTAGCTCGATTTCTCGTTGTTTTTCCTTCTTTTCTAACTCCCTTTTCATTTCAGCAACCTGGTAAACACGCGAAGTTGAAAGCTACGAAGAGCGAAAAGGAAAAGAGTACCCGTATGTTGTCCTCCATAAGCTGTTTGAGGTAGTCTTTCTTATGTTGGATTCGTCCCATGTCATGGTTTATAGAATGTGGAGCAAATCTGTCACAAAGTTTCCACCTAAACGATGAAGAAAATGGAGAGATCTGGATTTCCTACTTGCTTAGGTACTCGTTGTAGCAATTCAAGTCGTGATCTTCGTGGGCTCTGCGGATCCTCTCGGACTCTTTGATCTTAAGTTGCTCTTCCATGCAACCTTTGAGCTCCTGCCTGGAAAAACGCTTGGACAAACTTCTTCCCTGGGGAAAAAGAATGAAATTCTCACTTACTGACGCCTCCTTGTCTCGTCCCGGTTTGGCGAAACCCGCTGCTTCACCTCCGCCTCCTTCATGTAATACTTCTCCTGCTGGATCTTGAGGAGCTCCAACTGATCGTGGTACTCCTTGTCGATATTCTGCCAAACCAGAGGAAAATTTTCGACGATGATCGCGCGAGAAACAGACACTCACCTCTTCATTCTTGGCGTAGGCGATGGCCGATCGAGGCCGCCTGTTGAGAATGCTCTGCCGGCAAGGCAACATCGCTAGAGGATCCTCGATTCCTTCTCCTTCCTCCACGCGGCGCTATAGAAACCCTATCCTCCCGCCCATGCGCCCTAAAATTTCCCCCCCTCGCTGCTCAATGCTCTCTTCGTTCGCTCTTCTCAACGATCTTCTCCTCCATTCGACCAAGAGACGCTGCGTCACAGAATTAGGGCTTACAAGACCGCGACACGTGTCAACTAACTGCTTAATGTCATGAGCCCGGGAAAATCGTACGGCACTGCCCACGTTTTCCATTCGAATTTGCACGGAAGGAAATCTAGGGCTTTTCGTTTAGGTTTATTGTAGGCGAGCAAGGGGCCCGCGGCGCCCATCGCCAGGAGCGCCAGGTTTGCAGCACAAATCACTCGTTTTCTTCGATTTCGCTATTCGCTAGGCTGTCGGCGGCAGCACATTTGATCGCATTAAGCGACAAGAGCGAGTGTTGACTTCGATTCTTGTGAGAATTGTGCCAATCGCTCTCTCCTGCCACTGCAAGCCATAGATTTTCTCGAGTTTCTAGTGATTTCTTCCCTTTCCCAGTGGGCCATGCGTTTCTTCCTGCGATGATTGCTACCATTCGACAAGCTGATGCGTTTCTTCGTCTTCCATTTTGTCACTCTCGGCTTTTAGCAGCGCCTGCAAACACGTTTCCTTGTGCGTGTCTTTTGTCCGAGGTTCATGCTCAAGGACTTGGTTTTACCAGGCCTCTCACTGCTAAGAGGGAGGATCGAGAGAGTCGTGTAGCCGCTAGAGTGGGCGATCAAGGCCGGGTGATGGCCATCGTTAGCGTTCCTCCGCCGGGATACAGGGCCAATGTCGGTGTTTGTCTCATCAACAAGAAAAACCAGGTGAAAACTCGCGCTTTGGATCGTTTGTTTCTTTCAGAGACTTACTTCTTGTCCAGGTCTTTGTTGCGAACAGGCTCGATGTTCCTGGATCCTGGCAAATGCCTCAGGTATGAGATCGTTTTTTCTTTCCTCCCTTCTGATCGTAGCTAGATCTTTTCTTTTTCGATAGGGAGGTGTTGACAAGGGGGAGGAGCCGCGAGAAGCTGCGATCCGAGAGCTACGAGAGGAGACTGGAGTTACTTCAGTGGAAGTTCTTGGAGAGGTGAGTCAAAAGAACGATGTTTATCCTCCTTTTTCATTTATGCTTCTCGCAGGTTCCAGAGTGGCTGACTTACGACTTTCCTCCCGATGTGAAAGCGAAGATCACACGGCTCTGGGGAAAAGAATGGACGGGTCAAGCACAGAAGTGGTAAACTTCGTCTCTACGTGGTTCCTGAGACGAGACATTTAGTTTGTTTTGCTTCGACAGGTTTCTCTTCAGATTTACTGGAGACGAGAGTGAGATTGATCTTGCTGGTGATGGCAAAGAGGCTGCTGAATTTGCCGAGTGGAAATGGCTGCCAGTTCCAGATGTAATCCAAGCTGTAAGATCTCAAAAATCTCTCCTTTCTCGAAATCTCTCGTGGCTTTTAAATGTCTGTGTTCTTCCAGGCCGTAGAGTTCAAGAAGCCAGTCTACGAACAAGTATTCAAAGTTTTCACGCCGATGATCCAGGCCTAGAAGAAAAGCATTTTTCTAATGAATGCCCTCGCGTACGTTCAAGATTTTGCCGCGTGGCAGATTTTCATCCGTCGATGTAGCTCTTTAAGAATAAAAAAGAGTTTGGTTCTTCTTCTTTTCCATGAACCCTAAAACGAACTCTATGGTGTAGGTTTTGTGGAGCTCGCGCTTCTCTGCGGCACACTGCGATGGCGCTGCGGCTCCAATCTTCCTCCGGGGGCGCCGAGCGTCCCTCAAATGTAAGTCTGAGCTTGAATCGATTGGAAGGATTGACGATTCTCCTCTGCCGCCACAGTCTGATTCGCAAGACAAAATACCGGCATTCTCCGTTGTCCGGAAGAAGACGCCCTTTCAGAAGCACAGGGAAGAAGAGGAGGCTAAGAAGAAGGTATGAAGAAGTGATTGGGAGTTTTGATTGTTTCATCTTTCTTTCTTTTTATTCTCTCGATTGTAGCGTGCCGACGAAGAAGCTGCCCGTCTCTACGAAGAGTTTGTCGAGTCGTTCAAGGCTGATGACACTCCAGGCAGCAAAGCGTTTGTTCGCGGTGGAGTTATGAATCCAAACGAACGAGTAAAGGCCACCTCGGAAAAGGAGAGAGACAAGAGTAGCTCGGAGAGTATGTTGCCTTGTTTCTCCTAGTTCTCGAATTTTGATCGTGTTTTTTATGGACTCACAGGTCCTGTGACGAGAGTGCCTTCCTCCGCAAAAAAACCTGGCAGCAGGTATAATTTCTAGTCACAAGTTTCTTCTTCTTTGCTCAAAGGTTTCTTTGTTTTTGATTCCTCCAGGTATGTGCCATCTTTCATTCCGCCTGGATTGGCAGCAAGTGTAAATAAGGACAAGGAATCTGACAAGAAGGTACATGTTGATTACAGGTTTTTGATAAATGAACTGAAGAGCCTCATTCTCTTATCAACTCAAATTTGCACGTTACTTTAGAAGGATGAAGAGAAAGCCAAGGAAAAAGATCGTGGCAAATCCCGCAACATAGATAATTTTATGGAAGAGCTGAAAAAAGAACAAGAAATGAGGGAGAAGCGCCATCAAGACCGAGAGCATCGACAACGAGATGGAAAACCACGAGGCACTTCAACGGTAGTTATATACTATATAGCTTTCAGTTGGTCCGCGCTCGCTTGGGGCCAACATCGTCCTGCAAAAGCTAAACGTTTTCGTGAATAACCGGCTTACCTTCTGTGTCCAGCCTCCCAGTCGTTTCGACGAGCTTCCCGAAGAAGATCCGAACGGCAAGCTTCCTGGATCGTTTGATGATGGTGATCCACAGACGACCAATCTCTACGTTGGAAATCTCTCACCGCAGGTAAAGCTTCTATGTTTTCTCGTTCTCTCTCTTGATATATATATATATGCACTGGTTTCAGGTCGACGAAAACTTCCTGCTGAGGACGTTCGGTCGTTTTGGACCAATTGCCAGCGTCAAGATTATGTGGCCACGAACAGAAGAGGAAAGAAGAAGGCAGCGTAATTGTGGATTTGTTGCTTTTATGAACAGGGGTGAAGCTCAAGCTGCAAAAGACGAGATGCAAGGTTGAGAAGTTTTTCTTCTTCATTCTTTCCTGATTATTTTGTTTGTAGGTGTTGTTGTATACGAGTATGAGTTGCGCATCGGCTGGGGTAAAGCTGTCGCCCTTCCAGCCCAGGCTCTTCCTGCTCCTCCTCCTGGCCAAATGGCTATACGGTCGAAAGAGGTACGATGGTTTTTTGCAATCGAAAGTTTTGTAGAGACGTCGCTTTGCAGGGCGGTGCCACAGCTGATGTTGCATGGTCTGGCCCAGGGGCTCCTTCTGCCGTTTCAGTTAATACTCAAAATGCTGAAGTGGTAAGCTTTTTAAAGCACTTGCTTCCTTATCAAGACAATGTTTTTGTAGGTGCTGACACCCAACGTTCCTGATATTGAGGTGGTTCCACCGTCAAACAGTCATCTTCGACATGTTATAGATACCGTGGCTATGTATGTTCTTGACGATGGCTGTCCTTTCGAGCAAGCCATTATGGAAAGAGGCCGTGGTAACACTTTATTTAACTTTTTATTTGATCTGGGATCCCCCGAGCACACATACTATGTCTGGCGACTCTATTCTTTTGCTCAGGTATGGCTTACTGGGGTGGGGTTTATAGTTTTCATTTTCTTGAGCTTTTTCATGCCTGGTTATGATTGCTGGACAATCTGACGAGTAGTTTCTTATATGAAATGTAGGGAGACACACTTCAAAGATGGAGGACAGAGCCTTTCATCATGATCACGGGTAGTGGGCGGTGAGTGTTGTGTTTTTCTTTCTCCTCTTTTTTTATCTTCTCAAGTCCGTTTGGACTCGCTTATAGAGCTCCATTGGATTATCTTTGTTCTCTTAGTGTTGGTAGTATTGGATACACGAGGGAGTGAATATTTTTGCTGTTTCTGATGGATTTAATTGTTCAGATGGGTTCCTCCTCCGTTACCTCAGCAAGATGCTGTAAGAAGTCCCGAGCATGAGAAAGCATCAACTTTTGCTGCTGGCAGAGTCAGGGTAAGACCTCTAATTTTCCTCGTTTTTTTTTCTTGCTTCTAAGGTTGATTTACAGAGAGATACGTTTGAAAGATCACTCGCGGATGCCCAACGTGACGAGTTTGAAGATATGCTACGTGCTTTGACGCTTGAAAGAAGTCAAATAAGAGATGCAATGGGTTTTGCTCTTGACAACTCTGAAGCTTCTGGAGAGGTATGATTTGGTGTTTCTCTGGGAAAAAAAAAAAAAAAAACACTTGCAGGTGGTTGATGTCTTGACGGAGTCCCTTACAATCAAGGAAACACCAATTCCGACTAAAGTGGCGAGGCTTATGCTCGTATCTGATATACTACATAACAGCAGTGCTCCGGTGAAGAATGCATCGGCTTATCGCACCAATTTTGAAGCTCGGCTACCAGATATTATGGAGAGTTTCAATGACTTATACCGCAATATAACAGGACGAATAACAGCCGAAGCACTGAAGGTAATGTGCATCATATTTGTTCGTGAACGCTGACTAACTATACATACGTATATCTCGTGCAGGAGCGCGTGCTGAAAGTCTTACAGGTTTGGGCGGACTGGTTTTTATTTACGGATGCCTACGTAAATGGATTAAGAGTCACTTTTCTACGCTCTGGAAGCTCTGGTGTTCCTGGCTTCCATGCTCTCTGTGGAGATGCTCCACCAGCTGGACTGGAAGATGAGCAGAGTATGGACGAAGAAAGAGTTCATGAAGCCGCTCTTGCGGTTTGCCAAGGAGAGCCTGCAGCCGAGTTGATGAGCCTGCCCTGTGCGGAACTAGAAAGAAGATGCCGTCACAATGGTCTATGCATACGAGGAGGGAAAGGGATCATGGTGGCCCGGCTATTAAATCTGGAAGAGTCCGAGAAACAGAAGGCTGGGAATGGAAGAAACGACTTGCACAAGGCTGCGAGGCAAAGGCCGGTCAAGCGTTTCGATGATGATCCTGCCGATACGCGGAAGAAAACCATCTTGCCTGCTTCAAAGTGGTCGAAAGAGGATGACGGCAGTGAAGAGGAAGATAGAAACGATGGAAGGGTGGGGTATTCGTCCGGAGACGAAGTGTTCGAGAGGCGCATGGACAACGATGGAAGAATAGACGAAGAAAGAAGGCAAGTCACTCTCTGTTTTTCTTCACTTGGTACTGACTGATCGACTTCGCTTTGTAACAGGCAAAAGTTGAGAAGGCTGGAGGTGTCGGTGATGGAGTACAGGGACTCGCTAGAGGAGAGAGGCTCGAGAAACGTGGAGGAGATCGAGAGGAAAGTAATGCAACACAGGAAAAAGCTGGAGTCAGATATTGGCGTGGAGGATTCTTCCCGAGGCTCTGGTAAGAAAGATTCACATTTTATAGTTCTCCAGTCTCTTAGACCATCAAAACTTGTAGATCGAAACGAGAGGAGGGACGTCTTCTCCAGGAAACGAACCAGGAGCCGGAGCCGCAGCCGGAGTCCTCCAATGCGCGGCAAGGATAGATCGAAAGAAAGGGAGCGAGGTAGCAAAGATAGAAGGGAGAGAGATAGAAGAGCAAGAAAGTGAAGGTTGCTTGCTTGCTTGCTTCATTATAAAGTGGGCTTTGTCCAGAAATTCTTTTAAGTCACTAAGCTTAGAACGATCTTGATCATTCGAGTTGGCTGGGAACCGTGCTCGATCATGATTGCTCGATTCAACCAAGGCTAGTTTGGGCGATCTAGAAAGCTCAAGATCTCAAGCTTGGCTAGTACTTAGAAGTTTCTTCTGGCAGTGATGGCTTGATCTTGAGCTTGAGAGCGTTCCGGGCTGATAGAGCCAGCTCTTTCTCCGCGCCGCTGAGGCACCGGCCATAGCTGCGAAGGTAGTAAACGCAGCTGCGATGGCAAGAGCAGTCATCGTCACCGAAGCAGTAGTGGACACTCTCCTCCCGAGCTGCTGTTTGGACTGAGAAAATGAGGAAGATCGCCACGACCAACATCGAGATCTTGACCATCCTAGCCTTCAACATCGCCATTCCTGGTGGAAACCTTCTCCCTGGAAAGAAGAAAGAACAAGAGAGGCTCGCTCGAAGTTCACACTAATCTTCTCCTTCGAAACTCTCGAATCAAAAAGAAAGAAAGAACACTCTCTACTTTTATGGTCCTAGTGGTGTATCCACCGCATCAAAGCACCAAAACTGTGGATCCTGGGAAGAAACTTTCACCTGTTCCAGAGATTTAATACTCTTCCAGCCGAGTAATCGTCTTCCAGCTCAAGAGAAATCTCTTGACAGGTGCTGCAAGAAGACAAAAGAAAACGATGTGTCACACTATAGTCTTTGCAGGCCGTCACAATCTATGCTAGCTCCACGCTGTTCCGAAGTTTTCCAAGAGCTCGAGATATTTGGCTGGGCGATAAGGAAATCTTCGGGGAGTTAAGTTTGCGTTGCTTTGCTGGTTGGATTTGGTCGCTTCGATTTTGGGAATTCACAGAAGGAAAACATTACATAACTTAAAGTAAGCAAAAACTCAAAGATGTTTCCAGTGAAGAACTTCCTTGTCGCAAGTTCTCTCATCCGTCGTGGACGCTTCCATTTGCGTGTGTAGCTCTCTCCATAGAAAGTTCAGCGGTACGGCAGAGCACTGAAATTATGTTAAGTGACGGCGTCTCTCTTGTTTTCTGCTGCACTGTAGCTTTGCAGCTGCTGATCCATTCCCTGCATATGTCCTGGCCAGTCTTGATAATCCTCCGTGACTTGTTGAAAACCAAACATGCGTTCTTCTTCGAGTGACAGTAAACCAGGATTTGGCTGCTCGACTTCTAATTCTTCGTCTTGCTCGACAATCCTTACATCATCCATGGCGGCGATGCAATGAAAAGAAGGACCATCTCTTCCGAGCTCTAGATCAAAGTAGCCATGAGATTCCAGAAATCATCACCTAGGAAACAAAGCCACGTTGAGTTCATTGTGGAGATTCAAATACAAAAACCTGGACTTACTTCACAGCAATATGCTTGAAGCCGTACTTAATCCAAATAACATCAAACTATTCCCAGAGTGCTGCTTGCCTGTAGAGACGTTCACAATGCTGTGAGCTTCTTAATTTCTATTCAAGTTGTTAAAATATTTAATATCCTAAGCATAATATAGTTGTTATAATTTTTTTTATAATAAAAGAAAAACCTACATTTAATTAACGTTATCAACTCAGTAAAGGAGAAGGGATTTAGTGTTTGGTCAACTCTACTCTCTCCCCTCTAAAGTCAGAAGTTTTGGCTATGGCGCTGGAGTCTTCCAAGATCACAGTGACCAACATTTGCTTGGTTTCTCCAAGTTACAGCCCGGAGAATGTCGATCTCTTGGAGAGGAAGAAGCAAATGCGTCTCTGTGCTGCATCTCATATGATTTGGTTCGTGCCTTACAGGACTCGCCTTCTCTTCTTCCGAAAGCCTCCTCCCCATCTCTCCTTCGAGGCCATTGTAGCAAATCTCAAGAGTTCTCTTGCCAAGGCGCTGGTGGAGTTTTATCCCCTGGCAGGGAGATTGCTAGTGAGTGACAGCGAGAATGGACTGCGGATGGATGTGGTTTGCAATGACAAAGGCGTGCTCTTCATCGAAGCCAGTGCTACTGGAGTTACTGTTGAGGAGCTCGCAAAGGATGAAGTGAGTGGTCATTTCGAGGGGATTCCAGCAAAACTAGTGGAAGATCTGGCACAATGTGGAGACTACGATATATCGACAATTCCATGGTCCTTCGATGCTCCTCTGTTCATCATCCAGGTACTTCAATATATATTCGCATTGATAATCAAGTCGAATCGAATGTAGGTGACAGAGCTTTCTTGTGGAGGCATTTGCATCTCCGTCAAGTTCAATCACCAGCTTTTAGATGGAGCTGGGACCTGGAACTTTGTCAAGTCATTGGCCGAGGTCTGTTGTGGTAAATCTATGTCACTCAAGCCCGTGGTCGTGGAAACTCCACCATGCATTGCAGTCTCGGACGATCATCCCACAGATTTTGAGCTTCCAGCAGGGTTTGGAAGGGCCTGCAACGCGGATTTACTGAAATTAAGCACCAAGTCAACATCGCAGTCCGCGGAGTATGACATGAAGTGCTTTGCATTCAAGAAGGAGATGATCCAAAAGATGAAGCTCGAGAATCCAGGGTTCAGCTCGTTCCAGCTTCTCACGAGTTTCATATGGTCCAGAGTTAACGCTGCGAGAGATCTCAAGGATGACGAAACCACTACTCTTGTGTTTGCAGCAAACTGTAGAGGACGGATCAAGACTGTGCCGAAGGGATTCGTAGGAATGGCCGTGGTGTATGATCACGTTTCCACCAAAGTCTCGAGCCTACGAGCTCAGGGAAATGAGCTGAGAAATGGGGCGGATCTTCTCAAGAAAAAGATCGGTGATTTGCTCACGGAGGAAGGCGCGGGTCTCTACTCAAAGGCTGTGAGCAGTGGCGACAGGGGCTTCACAGCTTTTCCTCAATCTAAGATGGAAACAGCATTGATCGTTGGAAGTTCGTTCTACTTCCCGGTTTTCGAGGACTTTGGATTTGGAAAGCCGGTTGGAATGACGCTGGTTCGTCCTTCTGATGATAGCAAGCTATACTATTTCCCAGGGAAGGAGGAAGGTGATGTGGTAGCTTATATTGGGCTCACAAGTCACGCGATGAGAAAGCTTAGTTTTCCACAGGTTTGAAACAATATAAAGTTGTCTCTTTGCCCTTCACCGCGGGACGGCATGGAGATCGAGGCGAGGATCTTCGAGACAGATGTTTCTGATGGTACTGTGATTGTTGACATGCACGGAAGCTCCAGATAATGGGTCGGGCCATCTTGGCTTTTGGCTGGATCAAGGAATGTTGTCTCCTTGACTGCTATGTTCTCAGAATTTGCCGGAATGGGCATTACAGAGACGCTCTCTCGAGCTCTGGAGCTCCTCCATGGATTTGGAGGGAGTCAAGTCAAATGGCTTGCCATTTTTTTTTTTCCTGGAAGCCTGCGCCGGTCCCGGGAATAGAATCTGCTGTAAAATTTTCCACTCCCGAAATCGAGGGAATGGAGCTTATGCGCTGGGGAAATGCGGTCACGTTGCGCGATGATGGCGGCGTATGCCCAAAACGGACAGCACAGGGAAGCGCTCCGAGTCTTTAGCGAGCTCGACACGATGCTGGATCGCGAGCGTCTTGGAGGCGTCCTCAAGTTTGGCCAGGCTAGAATCTCGGATCCTTGCTAGTGGAATTCGCGTGAGCGTGATCGTGGTCGTCATCACTTACAGAAAGTGTGGAGCTCTCAGCCTCGCGAGATCCACGTTCAATGGCCTGTGCTGGAACACGATGATCTCCGCCAACTTGCAGCACAGCAACGCCAGGAAGTGCTCAAGCTCTTCAACGAGCTCAAACAAGCCGGGACTTTGAGCGAGCACTTGGGGGGCTGCATGATCGATCTGCTGGGACGAGCTGGGGGATTTGAAGAGGCTGAGAGAGTGGTTGCTCCATGAAACGCAATGTCCCCTCCTGATCATGAATGTCGTCTCTCAATCACCAAGTCCTGGATAAAACCAGGGCATGGCATTTCGTAGTTCGATATAAGCTGCGGCAAATCCCCGTCACTTGTGGTCGTGGAAACTCCCCTGGACAACGAGCAGAGCTGGAGATTTAGCTCCCGCCGATTTTTCATGCGGTGGAAGATTAGAACTTGTTCACACTATCAACGCTATGAAAAGCTTCTCGTTTGCTTCTCGTTTGCCCAGGAGTGAGATTCCACGGCAAAGAGATGGAAGACCCCGTTCTTCTCAGTCAAGTGCTGTGAAAGCTCTCCAACGCTGGAAACTATGACTCTCAGTTGGAGATGTACGCCTTCTCATGACATGAGAAGGAGTTGCCACCTCATAGATCCACGTTGGCTGGAGTTGAGTAGATCAGAGCCACATTGTCCACACGACGCTTCCGCTGTGTTTTGACACTCTCGAGACTGTCATGTTCAGGACGGCCTCCATGGACATGCAAGCCACCTCTATATGAGCCATGACTACAGCGCTCTAGGCTCGCCTCTGTCCCACCGTCATAGGTCTTCTAGATCCTTTTGGGTATGTCCTTGAGAGCGTTCCTGGCTGAAAGATCCAGCTCTCTCTCCTCGCCACCCAGGCACTGGCGATAGCTTCGAAGGTAGTAAACGCAGCTGCGATTGCAAGAGCAGTCATCGTCACCGAAGCAGTAGTGGACACTCTCCTCTCGAGGTGCTGTTTGGACTGAGAAAATGAGGAAGATCGCCATCGAGATCTTCATCTTCGCCATTCCTGGTGGAAACCTTAAGCGAGAGCACGAAACTCTCGAAGTTCACACTGCCTGGTCCTTAGAAACTCTCGAATCGAAATGAAAGAACAAACACTCTTTACTTTTATGGTGTATCCACCACATCCAAGCACCGAGAACCTTTCACGTGTCCCAGCGATTCACTACTCTTCCAGCAGTGTAATCGTCTTCCAGCTCAAGCAGACACATGACAGGTGCTGCAAGAAGACAAAAGAAAACGATGTGTCACACTATAATCTTCTATGCTAGCTCCACGTTGTTCCTGAGTGCCTCCGATAAGTTTGCGATGGATAGAGCACCGTAGCTCTGCTGCTGCTAATCCATTCCCTGCATATTTGGAGGCAGGTTCGAAAAGAGAAGATAAGCTGAAGCTTGAGATTGCTAACCACTAGCCCCACTTATTGCATTAAGTTGCAATAAAATGGCTTCAATTGATATTTGTAACTAAATTTAAGACACAATAGTTTTATATTAGAAAATTATAAATTCTTATTTACGTAATTTATAATAGTTATAAACAAAAATTTTTTTTTGTAGTTTTGACCAGAAAATATGTAATTGTTATGTTTAGTTCTTATTTATGACTCCAAAAAACAAAGTTATAAACATAGTGGTAAAGATGGGAATTTAAGTCATTATTTATGATGATATTTAAAAATAAATAGTTTTCTATTCTAATTTATTGCCAATCTTTGATTTTGGAGTTACATTTTTTCCTATTTTAGAAGCTTAAAGGTGCTCTTGATAAATATTATCTAGGTTGTGGTGAATGAATGTAAGTATATTTTATTTATGTCAGTTTGATTACTTTATATTATTTGTTGTTTCATATTTGCTAGCTTTTCTTATAAGAGAATGCATACAATCACCCACAGCAATGGAATTTACGAGGAACTCATCAATATTCAGGATTTCTTTTATAAAACGTTCATGGTAATGGATTTAAATGAAAATTTTCCTTTAGTTTATCTCATTTGTCATTACTCTATGTTATAAAAAATGGATACAACCACCTTCTTTATTTTCTTAAGCCAAGCCCAATCTTTAACCCATTTAGGGTATAATACTCTTAATGCTTTTCGCAACTCTAAGTTTTCCTCCAAGAAAAATTTATAAGATAGGTAAAACCCTAAAATCACCAGGGAGAAAACTAAAGGCGTAGGATATACTCTACATTTAATTAATGTTTTGGTTACCAACTTTGTCCTTCCATTCGTCTTGAAAATACTTGATAAAAGGTACTTCATTTTGAAAATCCACCTCAAAATGTTCAATAAGTTGTTTAATCTCAACTCACATAATATTATCATCATGAAAAGTTGCATGAATTGAATGATACATAATATTTCCAAAACGTTTCCATATTTCCATCTTAATATCCCAAGATTTCACTTTACGAATAATATATTTGAGCCAATTCCTTCTTACATGCCAAATACATAATAGAATTTGACAATCAAATGTAGCTCTATATAGAGGAAAACAATTAAATTATTTCATATCAAATTAATTACCTTATAACATTAATCTTTGTTTCAGCATCATCAATCATTATTGCCCGTAGTTTCCAATTTGGCATATGTTCTCAAACTTATTTTTTAAAAGTTATTATCCAATTCTTCATATGTTCTCCTTTCTCACTAGAAGTTAAAACCCATGCAATTGGAATACCATTTCTATGATAATCAAAAGTAAGCATGGTGTATAATGGGAACTATAAATTATTAAGTATTAATCACTTAAAACTGAATGAAAATTTTACCTTGTAGCGATTAATTCCAAAAGTTGCGTCAAGACTCAATAGATTATTATTTGAAAAGTCCACCATCTTTTGTAGTTGCCAAGTTGTTTGGATCCCAATAATAAAACAATCTTTACCTCGATCACCTCTTGATAGAAAAATACTTTCTCAGGATTTGTGTTCTTCCAAATATGTACACTCTATGCGTCATTCTTATGTAATCGATAAGTTGAAAGTGAATACTTCCTATGCAAATTGTTGATATCCTGCATAGTTAGAAAATCATCTCGATGAGAAGGTTCACCAGCTAACTTGTTCCTTTCCACAATCTGTATATGCTCATTATAAATCTGATTTGCTATGAAATCCTGCTAAATCATATGAATCACCCAATGTCAAATATCTGTTGAAAGCTTTTGAGGAAATAATGACTTTCCTCCAGTCAGATCAAGTTGACCATGACAAGGAACCCCATTTTTATCACAATGCTCTCTATGATAATATATAATCTGCACATAATCAAGCCATTTGTAAAACTGTTTGACCAAAAAATTGCAAAGGCAGCCCCGCTTATTAGAACTTTGACTTGGTCTACTTCCAAGTCCTGACTTTGGTGTAGATTTAGCAATCATAATAGAGGATGTTTCACGAGCATCTTGTTTTCCATATTCACACCAATACCTGTATCAAGAAGTTAGTAATTATATTTTGTTAAAAAAATATACCTAATTAATGATAAAAAGTTTGTATTTTTGGGTTATTTCAAATCTTTAGGATCACGATTTTTGTTAGAAAATTGCCAAAAATCCATTCCATCACCCCTTCTCCTCTCACCATCGAGAAACTTGTTCACATCCTTTTGTAATATATACACTATAGTTTCATTTGATTTAGACAAATTCCAATCTAAATCATCTGCACAAAAATAATCCCTTTCATGGAATTTTTGCACCTCATCAAGCCATGGGGGATTTTAAATGATTTTCTTGAATCAATATGAAATTAAATTGATTGCTTACCTTTGGAAATTGCTGTGCTGCTGCCATGCTTGATCATAAAAGAAACAGAAACGTTTTTAGGTCAATTATGGAGCAACCATCCGGCGTGAATGGGTGGACCAGGGCGCGCTAATTGAAATTTGGCTTGGGGCTGTGGCCACGTGGAAGTAATTTTAGGGCGCACGCTGGGCGCGGGCGGACGTGCGGGGGCGGGTGGGAGTGCGGGCGGGAGCCGTGAGGGCGAGCGGGCGGGCGGGAGCCGCGGGCGGGAGTGTGCAGCGGCGACGGACGGGAGAGGGAGTGCGCTGGAGATAAAACAAAAAAGAGGGCTGATGCCACGTCATCGCCAGGTAAGCGGAGAGAGAGAGAGTGAATCAGGATGGTGTTTAACGGGAGGCTGATTTGGTTCGTGCCTTACAGGACTCGCCTTCTCTTCTTCCGAAAGCCTCCTCCCCATCTCTCCTTCGAGGCCATTGTAGCAAATCTCAAGAGTTCTCTTGCCAAGGCGCTGGTGGAGTTTTATCCCCTGGCAGGGAGATTGCTTGTGAGTGACAGCGAGAATGGACTGCGGATGGATGTGGTTTGCAATGACAAAGGCGTGCTCTTCATTGAAGCTAGTGCTACTGGAGTTACTGTTGAGGAGCTCGCAAAGGATGAAGTGAGTGGTCATTTCGAGGGGATTCCAGCAAAACTAGTGGAAGATCTGGCACAATGTGGAGACTACGATATATCGACAATTCCATGGTCCTTCGATGCTCCTCTGTTCATCATCCAGGTACTTCAATATATATCCGCATTGATAATCAAGTCGAATCGTATGTAGGTGACAGAGCTTTCTTGTGGAGGCATTTGCATCTCCGTCAAGTTCAATCACCAGCTTTTAGATGGAGCTGGGACCTGGAACTTTGTCAAGTCATGGGCCGAGGTCTGTTGTGGTAAATCTATGTCACTCAAGCCCGTGGTCGTGGAAACTCCACCATGCATTGCAGTCTCGGACGATCATCCCACAGATTTTGAGCTTCCAGCAGGGTTTGGAAGGGCCTGCAACGCGGATTTACTGAAATTAAGCACCAAGTCAACATCGCAGTCCGCGGAGTATGACATGAAGTGCTTTGCATTCAAGAAGGAGATGATCCAAAAGATGAAGCTCGAGAATCCAGGGTTCAGCTCGTTCCAGCTTCTCACGAGTTTCATATGGTCCAGAGTTAACGCTGCGAGAGATCTCAAGGATGACGAAACCACTACTCTTGTGTTTGCAGCAAACTGTAGAGGACGGATCAAGACTGTGCCGAAGGGATTCGTAGGAATGGCCGTGGTGTATGATCACGTTTCCACCAAAGTCTCGAGCCTACGAGCTCAGGGAAATGAGCTGAGAAATGGGGCGGATCTTCTCAAGAAAAAGATCGGTGATTTGCTCACGGAGGAAGGCGCGGGTCTCTACTCAAAGGCTGTGAGCAGTGGCGACAGGGGCTTCACAGCTTTTCCTCAATCTAAGATGGAAACAGCATTGATCGTTGGAAGTTCGTTCTACTTCCCGGTTTTCGAGGACTTTGGATTTGGAAAGCCGGTTGGAATGACGCTGGTTCGTCCTTCTGATGATAGCAAGCTATACTATTTCCCAGGGAAGGAGGAAGGTGATGTGGTAGCTTATATTGGGCTCACAAGTCACGCGATGAGAAAGCTTAGTTTTCCACAGGTTTGAAACAATATAAAGTTGTCTCTTTGCCCTTCACCGCGGGACGGCATGGAGATCGAGGCGAGGATCTTCGAGACAGATGTTTCTGATGGTACTGTGATTGTTGACATGCACGGGAAGCTCCAGATAATGGGTCGGGCCATCTCGGCTTTTGGCTGGATCAAGGAATGTTGTCTCCTTGACTGCTATGTTCTCAGAATTTGCCCGGAATGGGCATTACAGAGACGCTCTCTCGAGCTCTCGAGCTCCTCCATGGATTTGGAGGGAGTCAAGCCAAATGGCTTGCCATTTTTTTTTTCCCTGGAAGCCTGCGCCGGTCCCGGGAATAGAATCTGCTGTAAAATTTTCCACTCCCGAAATCGAGGGAATGGAGCTTATGCGCTGGGGAAATGCGGTCACGTTGCGCGATGATGGCGGCGTATGCCCAAAACGGACAGCACAGGGAAGCGCTCCGAGTCTTTAGCGAGCTCGACACGATGCTGGATCGCGAGCGTCTTGAAGGCGTCCTCAAGTTTGGCCATGGCTAGAATCTCGGATCCTTGCTAGTGGAATTCGCGTGAGCGTGATCGTGGTCGTCATCACTTACAGAAAGTGTGGAGCTCTCAGCCTCGCGAGATCCACGTTCAATGGCCTGTGCTGGAACACGATGATCTCCGCCAACTTGCAGCACAGCAACGCCAGGAAGTGCTCAAGCTCTTCAACGAGCTCAAACAAGCCGGGACTTTGAGCGAGCACTTGGGGGGCTGCATGATCGATCTGCTGGGACGAGCTGGGGGATTTGAAGAGGCTGAGAGAGTGGTTGCTCCATGAAACGCAATGTCCCCTCCTGATCATGAATGTCGTCTCTCAATCACCAAGTCCTGGATAAAACCAGGGCATGGCATTTCGTAGTTCGATATAAGCTGCGGCAAATCCCCGTCACTTGTGGTCGTGGAAACTCCCCTGGACAACGAGCAGAGCTGGAGATTTAGCTCCCGCCGATTTTTCATGCGGTGGAAGATTAGAACTTGTTCACACTATCAACGCCATGAAAAGCTTCTCGTTTGCTTCTCGTTTGCCCAGGAGTGAGATTCCACGGCAAAGAGATGGAAGACCCCGTTCTTCTCAGTCAAGTGCTGTGAAAGCTCTCCAACGCTGGAAACTATGACTCTCAGTTGGAGATGTACGCTTTCTCATGACATGAGAAGGAGTTGCCACCTCATAGATCCACGTTGGCTGGAGTTGAGTAGATCAGAGCCACATTGTCCACGCTATGTTTTGACACTCTTGAGACTGTCATGTTCAGGACGGCCTCCATGGACATGCAAGCCACCTCTATATGAGCCATGACTACAGCGCTCTAGGCTCGCCTCTGTCCCACCGTCATAGATTTTGTTTTAGTGCAGACAGGGTGTGACTGGCGGAGTCTTCTAGATCCTTTTGGGTATGTCCTTGAGAGCGTTCCTGGCTGAAAGATCCAGCTCTCTCTCCTCGCCACCAAGGCACTGGCGATAGCTTCGAAGGTAGTAAACGCAGCTGCGATTGCAAGAGCATGTAGGAATAATGATGAACACGACAAGTAAAACGATTCATATCAGAAGCAGTCCGAATTGTGATCAGATCTCTGGTGATTTCCGATTTGATTGAAGTTGTATATATATACAGCCATATATGAATCAATGGGTGGGTTGAAGTGAAATCCATTCTTCTTGCTCCGCTTTTCTTTCATGGTATCAGAGCTCAGTTTCTGAACTCTTTCTTCTCCTTTCTTTGTGCCTCACATCATGAGCTGCAGCAAAGTTGGATTGATCTTGCTTCAGGGAGTCACTGCCTTTGATGGGAGGAGAGGGTTCAACACCTGGTCTGAGAAAATGATGCGCATGCTGCAGATGGAAGAACTCTGGGAAATCGTTTCACCACCGACAATCGCTGCAGATGCTCGTATGCGGCAAGCCCCTGCTGCATTGGGAGCTTCAACTTCGGTGGAAGGAGAAGTCGTGGATGAAGAGGCAATTCGTGCCTTTGTTGCAGCAGCTTGACAACAGCTTGATCCAGGGGAACAAGCTGCGCTGGAGAAGAAGGAATCTCGAGCAAAAGGATTGATTCTTTCTAAGCTTGCAGATGCCCTTATGATGCGTTTGCGTCATAAGAGTGCTTGTGAGATCTGGGCTCATCTCCACAACAAGTATGCTGTTCTTTCCCTCTCCAAGATCAGCACGGTCGAGACTTGCATTCATGAGACCCATTTTCATCCAGGCGAGAACTTTGAAGAGTTCCTCGCCAAGATGCAAGATTTGTGGATGGAGCTTGAAGGCAGTCCAGCGGCGTTCAACGAAAGCAAGAAAGTTCTGGCACTTTGCGAGGCCATGCAAGATTCTTCTTTTAGTTCTTGCATCCCACACATATCATCGAGGCAGAGGAGGCCGCGGAAGAGGAGGACAAGGCAGAGGTTGCGGGTTTAGGGGAAATCCGCAGCAGCAGCAGAATTCAGGGAATTCTGGTAAAGAAGCAGTAGTTCGGGATTGTTTTGTGGGCAAGAACAAACAGGAATGCTGGACCTGTGGGATGCCAGGACACTACTCCAAGGATTGCCTAGTTGCAGCTTGGCTGCAACGCATGAACATAGGGCTCGCAGCAAATGCTCAGGAAGGGGAAACACGGGAACTTGCGGCATCATCTGAGGTAGCAGTTCCAAACGTTTTTGAAAAACTGACCATTGATTCAGGTTCAGAGAGACACCTGATGCAAAGCGGGTCGAACTTTGTGCAGTTGCGTACTGCAAAAGGGAAGTGCATTCGTGTGGGAGATAGAAGCATTTTACCTATTTGCACAACTGGGGATGTGCGAGTTCCACTGGGAAGAAAGTCTTTGCTCTTGAAGAATGCATAGTATGTTCCAAAGATAGTGAAGAATCTGATTTTTGTAGCCAAGCTTACGGATGAAGGTCTGGATGTGAATTTCTCCAAACATCAATGTCAAGTTCTTGCAAATGGTCGTCCATTACTGCATTTTCCCATATGTGGTAACTTGTTTGAGAAGGAGATAGCTTTTGGAGAAAAATCAAACGCGAGATATGCATGACTGCAGATAGTTCTCTCTGGCATTCTCGATTTGCACATGCCAATCCCCCTCTCATCAGGTGTATGCAGAAGCATGAGCTTGTGGATGGCTTCAACGACCACGTTCTTCAAAGTTCAGCAAAATGTCACACTTGCATTCTTGGCAAGCAAACCCGTTGTACTTTCAAACCTGCTGTGATCAGAAGCACTCGTCCCTTGCAGCTCATTCACTCAGATGTTTGTGGACCCATGCAACTGTTTGCTCAGAATGGCACGAAGTATTTTGTGACGCTTACAGATGATTTCTCAAGACACACGGACGTCTTCTTCTTCATCACAAAGATGAAGTCTTCAGCAAATTCAAGCAATTCGTAGCAGAAGCCGAAGTGAAAACTGGTCAGAGGGTTGGCTGTTTACATATTGATTCAGGAGGTGAATATGTCAAGCAGTTCTGTGCTAAATGAGGAATTCTTCATCAGTGCTCTTGCTCTTATACCCCTCAACAGAATGGAGTCTCTGAGTGCAAGAACAAGACAATCATGAATGCAATTCAGTGCTTCCTTCAAGAATCAGGACTACCAAAATTCCTCTGGGCTGAAGCAGTCGGATTAGCTGTGCACATTCAAAACCTTCTCCCTCATTCTCGCAATCCCAACAAGATCCCAGAAGAGCTTTGGACTAGTCAAAGACAATCAGTGGTGCATCTCAAGTGTTTTGGTTGTTTAAGCTTTGCAAAAAGGGTGGATGAGCATCTCGATAAGTTGGAGAGCAGAAGCAAGCTGGCCTTTCTTGTTGGATACGATTCCAATTCAAAAGGATATTGCATATACTAGCCTGGTAATCATCAAATTTCTGTAAGCATGTAAGCTCCTAAGTTTAGACTTCTTGGGAGGTCACCCAGCCCAATACTATTCAAACCCAAAGACGCTTAACCCCAAATATCCCAAGACCCTTAACCGATTGGAAAAGGGGGTGCACTCTTATTCATGAGCCCTTTCCCTCTATATTTGAACCCTTATGGATCGTCTCTCGAGTTGTTCCCTTTGGTTGTTTACAAAGCACTGATGTTCATTTTGATGAATGAACACTCTACAAAGATCATGTTCAAGAAGAAGGAAGCTCAAATCAAAATATGAACTAGACTCCGGAAGAATGGAGTTGGGATGGTGTTGAAGACGATGATGAAGATGACGATGATTTAACAATCATCTATCCCTCATCTCCTTTAGCAGACGATTCTCCAACAACAGTCTCTGGATCTTTTCTTCTTGAAGAACAAGGCAATGCTGCTCATTGTGCATGAACTGGAGAAGTCGACAGGCTCACACGTGATCTACCATTCAATGTGGAGAACTATGGGTGGACATCATCTGGACGATCAAGCAGAGTACCTCATCCCAAGCAATAGTCTTTTGCAGCAATAGAAATAGCTTCTAAACCAGTCAACTTTGAGCAAGCCATTCAAGCTCCTGATGCAAATAAGTGGATTTCAGCAATGCAAGATGAGTTGAATTCTCTTGATGAGAACCAGACTTATGACTTGGTGGAAGCTCCTGAAGGATGTGAAGTTGTTGGATCATGCTGGGTGTTCAAGCTTCATAGAAATCCTGATGGATCGGTACAGCGTTATAAAGCAAGACTTGTTGCTCAAGGATATTCACAAGTTCCTGGAGTGGATTTTGATGAGACGTTCTCACCAATTGTGAAGTAGACAAGTATTAGAATGCTTCTGGCTTTTTCAGCGGAGTTTGATTTGTGTGCACATCACATGGACGTAAAAACAGCCTTCCTTAATGGGAACTTGAAGGAAGAGATATTTATGCGGCAACCCCCAGGCTTTGAGCTTTTTGGATCACGGTGCTCCGAACTAGTCTGCAAGCTTCGCAAGGCTCTTTATGGCCTTAAGCAGGCTTCCCATCAGTGGTATGAATGTTTGGATTCTTTTCTTATGGATCTCGGTATGTAGAGGTTGAACAGCAATGGAAATCTATATCTTCTTCAGCAGGGTGATCACTTTGTTGTGATAGCAGTTTATGTGGACGACTGTTTGATTGTCAGCAACAATGACACTGTTTTGAAGGATGTGAAGATCAAGCTTATGGACAAGTTTGTGATGAAGGACTTAGGAGTTGTGCGGCAGCTATTAGGGATGGAAGTTGACAGGGATGAAGCAGATAGGACAATCACCCTCACATAGTGCCAATATGTGAAGAAGCTTCTCAACCAGTTCAACATGACAAGTTGCAAATCCGTGGCTACACCAGTCATCACTAGCATTAAGTTCACAAGCAAGATGGATGATTTATTTGACTAGCACTCAGTCTACCGATCGCTTGTTGGAGGACTACTCTACCTCACCAACATGACTCGCCCCAACATCTCCTTTGCCGTTGGTCTCCTCAGCCGATACATGCAATCTCCGAGTTGTTATCATTGGCAAATGGCAAAGAGAGTTTTGAGGTATTTGAAAGGAACGGTTGCGCATGGACTGGTTTACAAATGCTCAGGTCAGTCCAAACTTGTTCTTCAAGTTTACTGCGATGCAGATTGGGCTGGCAACTTGGATACACAATATTCAACCTCCGGAATTTGCTACATAATTGCTAGTGCTCCGGTTTCATGGGGAAGCAAGAAGCAAACGACGGTTGCTCTTTTCAGTGCAGAAGCAGAGTACATAGCTGCCAGTACAGCAGCAAGGGAGATCATCTGGCTTTGTCGATGACTTGGAGAACTCAATCAACAGCTATCAAATGCGACCATTCTGCATTGCGACAACAAAAGTGCAATCGCCATGTCAAAGAATCCTGTGTTTCATGCTTGTACGAAACATATAGACGGGCAGCATCACTTCATTCGTGAACATGTAGCAGCTGGAGATCTTCACCTGGAATACGTTCCTTCATAGTATCAGTTGGCAGACCTTCTAACCAAGCCACTTTCGGAGCTCACATTCATCAAGCTGAGGAATCAACTTGGAGTATCAAGCACCCTCAGCTTGAAGGGGGAGTGTAGGAATAATGATAAACACGACAAGCAAGACGATTCATATCAGAAGTAGTCCAAATTGTGATCAGATCTCTGGTGATTTCCAATTTGATTGAAGTTGTATATATATACAGCCATATATGAATCAATGCGTGGGTTGAAGTGAAATCCATTGTTCTTGCTCCACTTTTCTTTCAGAGCAGTCATCATCACTGAAGCAGTAGTGGACACTCTCCTCTCGAGGTGCTGTTTGGACTGAGAAAATGAGGAAGATCGCCATCAAGATCTTCATCTTTGCCATTCCTGGTGGAAACCTTAAGCGGGAGCACGAAACTCTCGAAGTTCACACTGCCTGGTCCTTAGAAACTCTCGAATCGAAATGAAAGAAGAAACACTCTTTACTTTTATGGTGTATCCACCACATCCAAGCACCGAGAACCTTTCACGTGTCCCAGCGATTCACTACTCTTCCAGCAGTGTAATCGTCTTCCAGCTCAAGCAGACACATGACAGGTGCTGCAAGAAGACAAAAGAAAACGATGTGTCACACTATAATCTTCTATGCTAGCTCCACGTTGTTCCTGAGTGCCTCCGATAAGTTTGCGATGGATAGAGCACCGTAGCTCTGCTGCTGCTAATCCATTCCCTGCATATTTGGAGGCAGGTTCGAAAACAGAAGATAAGCTGAAGCTTGAGATTGCTAACAATTGATATTTGTAACTAAATTTAAGACACAATAGTTTTATATTAGAAAATTATAAATTCTTATTTAAGTAATTTATAATAGTTATAAACAAAAAAAATTGTAGTTTTGACCAGAAAATATGTAATTGTTATGTTTAGTTCTTATTTATGACTAAATTTTAAGTCCAAAAAGAAAAGTTATAAACATAGTGGTAAAGATGGGAATTTAAGTCATTATTTATGATGATATTTAAAAATAAACAGTTTTCTATTCTAATTTATTACCAATATGTCTTAATGCTTGTCTTTGATTTTGGAGTTACATTTTTTTCTATTTTAGAAGCTTAAAGGTGCTCTTGATAAATACTATCTAGGTCGTGGTGAATGAATGCAAGTATTTTTTTTTTATGTCAATTTTATTACTTTATATTATTTGTTGTTTCATATTTGCTAGCTTTCCTTATAAGAGAATGCATACAATCACCCACAGCAATGGAATTTACAAGGAACTCATCAATCTTCAGCATTTCCTTTATAAAACGTTCATGGTAATGGATTTAAATGAAAGTTTTCCTTTGGTTTCTCTCATTTGTCATTACTCTGTGTTATCAAAAATGGATATAACCACCTTTTTTATTTTCCTAAGCCAAGCCCAACTTTTTATAATACTCTTAATGCTTCTCGCAACTCCAAATTTTCCTCCAAGAATAATTTATAAGATAAGTAAAACCCTAAAATCACCAGGGAAAAACTAAAGGCATAGGATATACTCTACATTTAACTAATGTTTCCTTATCACCTTGATTAAGTTTGGTCGAGCCTTCTCTCTCTCCTCTAAAGTCAGAAGTTTTGGCTATGGCGCTGGAGTCTTCCAGGATCACAGTGGCGAACATTTGCTTGGTTTCTCCAAGTTACAGCCCGGAGAATGTCAATCTGTTGGAGAGGAAGAAGCAAATGCGTCTCGGTGCTGCTTCTCATATGATTTGGTTCGTGCCTTACAGGACTCGCCTTCTCTTCTTCCGAAAGCCTCCTCCCCATCTCTCCTTCGAGGCCATTGTAGCAAATCTCAAGAGTTCTCTTGCCAAGGCGCTGGTGGAGTTTTATCCCCTGGCAGGGAGATTGCTTGTGAGTGACAGCGAGAATGGACTGCGGATGGATGTGGTTTGCAATGACAAAGGCGTGCTCTTCATTGAAGCCAGTGCTACTGGAGTTACTGTTGAGGAGCTCGCAAAGGATGAAGTGAGTGGTCATTTTGAGGGGATTCCAGCAAAACTAGTGGAAGATCTGGCACAATGTGGAGACTACGATATATTAACAATTCCATGGTCCTTCGATGCTCCTCTGTTCATCATCCAGGTACTTCAATATATATTCGCATTGATAATCAAGTCGAATCGAATGTAGGTGACAGAGCTTTCTTGTGGAGGCATTTGCATCTCCGTCAAGTTCAATCACCAGCTTTTAGATGGAGCTGGGACCTGGAACTTTGTCAAGTCATGGGCCGAGGTCTGTTGTGGTAAATCTATGTCACTCAAGCCCGTGGTCGTGGAAACTCCACCATGCATTGCGGTCTCGGACGATCATCCCACAGATTTTGAGCTTCCAGCAGGGTTTGAAAGGATCTGCAACGCGGATTTACTGAAATTAAGCACCAAGTCAACATCGCAGTCCGCGGAGTATGACATGAAGTGCTTTGCATTCAAGAAGGAGAAGATCCAAAAGATGAAGCTCGAGAATCCAGGGTTTAGCTCGTTCCAGCTTCTCACGAGTTTCATATGGTCCAGAGTTAACGCTGCGAGAGATCTCAAGGATGACGAAACCACTACTGTTGTATTCGCGGCGAACTGTAGAGGACGGATCAAGACTGTGCCGAAGGGATTCGTAGGAATGGCCGCGGTGTATGATCACGTTTCCACCAAAGTCTCGAGCCTACGAGCTCAGGGAAATGAGCTGAGAAACGGGGCGGATCTTCTCAAGAAAAAGATTGGTGATTTGCTCACGGAGGAAGGCGTGGGTCTCTACTCAAAGGTTGTGAGCAGTGGCGACAGGGGCTTCACAGCGCTTCCTCAATCTAAGACGGAAACAGCATTGATCCTTGGAAGTTCGTTCTACTTCCCGGTTTTCGAGGACTTTGGATTTGGAAAGCCGGTTGGAATGACGCTGGTTCATCCTTCTGAGGATGGCAGGCTATACTATTTCCCAGGGAAGGAGGAAGGTGATGTGGTAGCATATATTGGGCTCACAAGTCACGCGATGAGAAAGCTTAGTTTTCCACAGGTTTGAAACAATATAAAGTTCTCTTTGCCCCTCACCGCGGGACGGCATGGAAATCAAGGCGAGGATCTTCGAGACAGATGTTTCTGATGGTACCGTTATTGTTGACATGCACGGGAAGCTCCAGATAATGGATCTGGCCACCGCGGCTTTTGGCTGGATCAAAGAGAGGAATGCTGTCTCCTTGACTGCTATGTTCCCAGAATTTGCCCGGAATGGTTATTACAGAGACGCTCTCGAGTTCCTCCATGGATTTGGAGGGAGGCAAGCCAAATGGCGTGACATTTATTGTCTTTCTGGAAGCCTGCGCCGGTCTCGGGGATAGAATCTGCCGTAAAATTCTTCACTCCCGAAACCGAGGGAATGAAGCTTGATTTCTTCGTCAGAAATGGTGGTCTCGGCTTATGCGCTGGATGCTTATGCGGGCGACAGCACAGGGAGTCTTTTGGGAGCTCGACCTCGAAAAACACGAGCGCCTTCGAGACGTCCTCAAGTTTGACCATGGCTAGAAGCCTCCACTCTCGGATCCTTGCCAGTGGAACGCGTGAGCGTGATCGTGGTCGTGACCACTTACAGAAACTCTCAGCCTCGCGAGATCCACGTTCAATGGCCTGTGCTGGAACACGATGATCTCCGCCTACGTGCAGCACGGCAACGCCAGGAAGGGCTCAAGCTCTTCAACGAGCTCAAGCAAGCCGGGGAGCGGCCAAACAGCATCACTTTGAGCGGCTGCATGATCGATCTGCTGGGAGGAGCTGAGGGATTGGAGGAGGCTGAGAGAGAGGCTGCTCCATGAAACGCAATGTCCTCTCCTGATCATGAACGTCGTCTCTGTGAACTTCAATCACCAAGTCCTGGATAAAACCAGGGCATGGCATTTCGTAGTTCGATATAAGCTGCGGCAAATCCCCGTCACTTGAGCAGGTGGTTGTGGAAACTCCCCTGGACAACGAGCAGAGCTGGAGATTTAGCTCCCGCCGATTTTTCATGCGGTGGAAGATTAGACTTTGTTCACAACTTCTCACTATCAACGCCATGAAAGGCTTCTCGTTTGCAAAGCAGGCGATTGGGTTGCCAAGGAGTGAGATTCCAGAGCTCCTCACGGCAAAGAGATGGAAGACCCCGTGTTCTTCGCGGTCAACTGCTGTGAAAGCTGGAAACTATGACTCTTAGTACGCTTTCTCATGACATGAAGAGTTGCCACCTCATAGATCCACGTTGGCTAAAGTTGACGAAGAACTAGAAGGCAACGATATATCAGAGCCACATTGTCCACACGACGCTTCCGCTATGTTTTGACACTTTCGAGACTGTCATGTTCAGGACGGCCTCCAAGCTACCTCTGCGTGACGACAAAAAATTACCCCACCTGGAGAAGCTGCTGCAAGATGGTGAACCGATGAAGACTCGTGTCTCTCCACGTGGACTAGCCACGTGGCACAGGGCCACTCTCAACAAACTCGTCCACGCTTCGGCAGCCTCGCAGCATATCAATACTACGTCGCTGCGGGGGCAGCGATCGATTGTCATAGTCCGAGTCCGACCCCAAGCGCGTCTGGAGCACTACCATCGTCATCGGTAAGTTCCACAAGCTCTTTCTCGTTCAGTTCCTGCTCGTACCGCTGCTCCTCATCTCGGCTCCCGGAATTGTCCTGAGCACCACCACCACCGCTGGAAAGCACATCGGTGTCAATCGGCTGTGCTTCGTCCTCTCCAGCAGCAGCCACCTCGGAGAATCTAGACAAGGGCGGCGCCGCATCAGATTTCCTGCCGTCGTCAAGGTCCCAAACAATGGGAGAGTACTTCCCCATCGTCGCCCTCTACGTCCCTGTAATCCGTGGCAATGTAGGCCCTGAGTCCATTAGCTCGCTCGGGCTCGGTCCACTCACGAGCCCTAAACCACAGAGAAGTAAAATATTTACCCTTTGTTGGTCTAATCATTATTGCATTTTATGTTTCTCGATTCTTTATGAGGAAAGATCGATTTGAAGGTACTTAAAACGTTTTCTTCCATCGCTAAACCCTAGAAACCTCAAGCAATATAAAAAAAAGCCCTTTAATGGATATGGTCTAAAGAATTCCAGAAAGATCTTTTCGTTTCTTAGTACCACACTTGATGATTTCACGTGAAACGAATATACTCGCTTTTCTTTGCTTCTTTGTTTTGCGTATCCCCGTTCTTCGTCGCGGATGTTCTATACCGAAAAAAAAGCAAGAAAACCACAAGAGAATCAACTCAATAACATTGACGTGTTACAAGCCAGCACTTCCAAGAAATGTACCTCCCACGTCGCTGCCATGAAAGCCAGTCCCCCGTCCCACAGAAGAACTCTAAACAAATCCCTCCACCAAAAAGCTGTCTAGCCCGCTGTGGATGAGCTCGAAACCATCCAAACAAAGCGACCGTGCCTGAATCCGGTGCCGCTGCACGTTTTCGCGCACGGTGCTGGGGCTCCATCCTCATCCGGCTGCATGATCAAGTTTGTCTCTCCGAATCTTGGTTTAATCCTCTTTTCTTTTCTTTTTTTATTTCTTCCGGCAAGATGGAAGAGCCTGTTGGCAACGGCGACCCAACGCCGTGGATGTGATATCCCTGTGGGTCTTCTTTCTTGGAAGATCTTGTGAGCTTTCTAGTTACATGTAATTATATAGGAAGCGCATTTTTTGGAACTAAAATCCATTCAAGATCGAGAATTTGAGAGCATGTAACTAAATCGTTGTTATTGTAAAATTCTAGACTCGGAGACGCTCCGAGTGAGAGAACGAGCTGCTGCTTGGCATTCTTCTCCTCGCAAGCTACCTGGCCTGTGCTCAAGCATCGGACGACATACGAAACTCGTAGCTTGTCTAACGCTACAAAAACAATTACCTTTAAAGCAAAATTTTAAAAAAAAACATTTGGCATGATTGATGCCACTTTGTACGACGTGCACCGTAGGGTTGCGTTGCTATCAGAGTTGGCATCTGATTTCATGTTTAAAGTCAAGCAGCATGCCAAGCCACTGACTCATCTTTGCTAACCACTTCCAAATTGTCATTTGGATGTTGATTCATCAACGACATTTGTTGTAATTTCTGAGGGTATTCCATTGGAAGTTATGGGGGAGCCAAAGCAGGCCCGGATAGATGACTACAAGGATTTGAGAAGCATTTTCTCTGAGATGTGGAGCCATGGGGTGTCGAGTGTGAGGGAGCTGAAGGAACAGAGATACAGAGCAGCAAAATTCAATTTAAGAGACTTCAAAGGGTTGCGCGAGCTGCTGCTGCAGGAGGACAACAGTCTAGAGCACGTAATCATGAGGGAGAAGGGCTACCACAAAGTGGGGGGGTTTCTAGAAGCAGCTGTGTCCAAGCTGAGCAGCCTTGCCATTTATGGAGACAAATTTCGCGAGGGGGTGTTTCGCAGCTTGGATGAAGCTATTGCTGCTGTCAAGCACAAGGGGATGCCAATCAAGCTCAAGACGCTTCTTCTATGTTACTGTGACGTAGATTTAGATGCTTTAGCAGGATCAACACTTCCAAAGTATTTAGAACGTCTGGAGCTTTATAATTGCCATTGCTCGCCCAACCTGGAGAAGCTGCTGCAAGATCCAGCCTGCAAGATCTGGGAGCTGTCCCTGGATAAGAATGAATACTTGACCCCTGCCCTCTTCCAGCCTCGAACAAGTCTACAGAAGCTTACGCTGGTCGACATCCCAAATGATCAGGCGCTACTCAGCCAAATCTGTGGATCAATAGAGGGCCTTGGAATTTCAAATGAGCCCAACCCTGCGCAGATCTCCCTGCTGGAAGATTGCATAAACAACAATGCCAAGTCCAAGCTCTGGTTCCTGGAGTTCACATCATTCCATTTCTCTTTATCTATCGTGCAGCTCGTGGGCCAGCTGCTGAAGAGCCCATATTGCAAGCTTGAAAGTCTCTCCTTGTTACCTGGGGTGAGTTGTTGTTTCAACATTGATATTGACACCGATTTTCTTAAGCAGAAGGAAAGCCTCTCCTCACCTAGTCATCAAGATGCGATTCTCAGCAATTTGGAGGCCAACTACAGCAGCCGGATCCAGAGACTGCGCATTGGCGGGGAATGGGCTTCCATACTGTTGGAGGACAGATGGTTGAAGGTGAAGTACCGGAATGCTCTATTTCAGAAGAGCCCCGTTCTTGCACAAAGCGCTCTAGAAAACCCTCCAGTCACACCATCAACTGCCAAGCTGTTCATGTGCGGCCACACTGCCTCGGGCAAGACCACCATCTCCACCAATCTGGTCCGCCCCTATGCAGCCCTCTGGCAGTGTGTGAAGCCGCCATGTCAGGATCATGCATCAACAGTGGGAATTGAGAGGAGGACTCTCAGATTTGGAGAGAGGAAGAAACTCCTGATTTACGATCTGGGAGGCCAGGAGGTCTACCACGCTTTTCATCACTATTTCCTCAGGGGCAGCGACAAAGATCTCTTCATGGTGGTGTGCAAGGTTGGAGGTCGTGGAGGTAAGATGAAAACAGAGCTCCAATACTGGCTTCGCTTCATAGCGGCCCACCAAACTGCAGCACCAGCTAGGAAACCCACCATTTTCTTAGTACTCAACATCTTTGTTCGTCATGACCGTTTCTTGGTAGAAGCTCGAGCAGCTGCGACGTCACTGTTACTCAAGTATAAGGACAGGCTAGACTTTGTTCAGGGCCAACGTGGTGATCACTATTTCGAGTTAAATGGGTTGAATGCTCGTCAGGTACAGGAGGAACTGAAGCCCAGGCTGGCGATAGCAGTGGGCGAAATGATAAATGAGGTTCCCGTGATTCCCTGGACTTGTGATGAGGTTATCAGAGGGCGGGCTTCATCCTCACCATGGTATCATATCCACACACGGGCACAAACAATTGTCCAGCAGAGGGTGGTCGACCTACATGAGATGTCGAAGGCTTGGTTCCAGGGGGAGAAAGAAGATGAGGCACTTGCTGCACAATACACATTCATCTGCCTACATGACATGGGAGAAGCTGTCTACTTTGGGGCAGATGACACATATCAAAACACGGATCCAAACGACAAGGAAGCTGCATTGATTGTCAACAATGCTGTTCTAGACATGCCATGGTTTCTCCATACAGTGTTAGGAATTTTCATTCCTAAGCAAGACAGAAACGATACGATGAAGTGGGGGGAACCCAAGTGGTCTACTGAGGAAGCAGTAGAAGCTCTCAGAACACATGGAGAGACTTCAGAGGGCAACATCTATTTCTTGCTCAAGCTGCTCTGTGAGATGGGGGTTTTGATTCCTGATGGCATGAGGAGCTGGGACATAAGGTGGTCAGAGCCACGAAATCGGCCAGAACACCTCATTGTGCCTGCATTATTGCGTGATGAGTTCACTGGGTGGATTGAAAGGGAGCAAACATATGATTGTTGGGGTCGGAGATTGCAAGCAGACGACACTATCAAGGGCTTCGTTCTTCTCCCATCAGGTAATTATGCTCTTGACTGCTGGGATTGAGATTAAACATTGATGTCTGTATGTTTGTTGGTTGCAAGCAGGAGTTTTTGCAGTTATTCAAGCCAAGGTGAAGGAGATGTGTGACAGATGGGGCCATGGAAGTAAGCTTGGTGCTGGTTGGGTTTCCTTCCAAGAGGATCTCATTCAAGTTCTGGTGACTATTGGTGGGGATTATAAGCATTGGACAGATCGGCAATGGGTGGATATTATGTTGATGGTGCCCAAGGAGGAAAAGAGGGGACTCAAAGGGGAGCAGTTCATGAATGAGATACGGATTGTGTAGTCAAGGAAACTAACAGGGCCTGTCCTTTCATCAAGCTTGAAGAGCATGTTCTGAATCCAGGGAAGGTAAGACAATTTGGAAAAGCATCAGGACAACAGAGGTCATGCGATGAAAACAACAAGAGCTCTTGGGCATTGCAAGAGGTTAAACAGATGGTAGCTAGGGAGGGCTTTGATTATCACTTTACCTGGGGTTTTGGTGACTCCACAAGTGCCTTGGAACTCTTAATGCCAAGTGAAGTCAACGAGATCATTCAGCCACATAAGCGTTCTGTTGAAGAGGTTGTCACAGAATACAACCAGCACATAGTGCCAGTGTATCAAAGCCAGCAGCAACAGCTTGTGCAGGTCGAGATCCCAAAGTTTGAAAGTGATGACATGAGTAACCTTGCCAACTTTTGCTATCAATTACACAAGCATCAAATGCAGGGGATGCAGATATATATGGAGGACTTTAAGGTCTCCATAACAGATATCAAAAAATCTTTACAGAAGCTTCAAAAGGGCCTGAAGGACACAGAAAACGTATTGATCAAGAGCTGCTCATCACTGTTGGAATCCATTAAGCTGGAGTGTCCAAAACTCCCACACCTTACAATGGAGTCAAATCTGTCGCTAAAATATTCAACTGATTGGGAAACGAGCAAATATTAGCTACTTATGTGAGCATCCAAGCGGCTGTCACCCAGTTGATTTGAAGAAGTACCCAGGAGTACCAATCACTATCCCAAATCAATGGTTCAAAAAGTATAGCAACATCTTCGTCCCAGCCATCACAATGTGTTTCACCCTTGCAAAGCTTGGTAAAGTGGCATTGCCTGAGGGAGGGGAGCTGGTCAGCACCTTGATTGAGCTTAGTGCAAATGGCTTGAAGGCTACAATCGACTCTTGCTTTGAAGGTGATCTCAATAACAGGTTGCAACCTGCATCAGAAGATGACATTGTGGAGTTGTTTGAGTATGTGAAAAAGAATTCACCTGAACGATATGGTGAGGACCGAATCTTGATGATGAAGAAGTGCTTTGGACTCATCAAAAGTCCAAGTGGCTGGGTTTGTGAAGATCACTATTATTGAAGAAGAAGGGCACAGGCTTAGTAAAACTACTAAAATGAAGAAGCGGTGAAGTGAAGGAATTGAAAAAAAATAAAAGAAAGCAGCGGTTATCCACTTAATATATTGTATGTCGAAAGCTCATCTGCTGTCCAGGGAACTTAGAGATCAAACCTTAAGACCTCTCTCCACACCATCGGACACTCCAAAGTTTCCACAAAGCAACGGTGCAACGCAGGAGTCCTACGATTCAGCCCCTGGGCACGCATGAGCGCACCATGTAAGTAAAAAATTCTCATTGAAAATTCTAGACTAGGGAAAGAGCTTTCTCAGTGTGCTGCTGTTTGGCCATTCTTCTCCTCCAGCCTCCTGGCCTGTGCTCCAGGATCAGACGAGGATCCTTATGCGTACGGAGCTCCTCTTTGTCCAGAGGGGTGATCCAGGCCGGGAACATGTTCGTGTTGGGTCATGTTTCCTCGTGTCGTCCACTTCCAGCTCAACGTTGGGAAGGAGGAAGCTGTGGGGATCGCCACGTTTAACAGCCAGAATCCGGGGACTTCGAGGTTGCAAAGGCGGTCTTTGCTTCCAGGGCGGACGTGAGCGACGATGTAATTACCAAGGCGTTCCAAGTCTCGGATCCCGAGCTTGTGAGCGAGCCCAGGAAACTCATCAAGTAGACTTAAAGGAACTTTCCTTCTTAGGAGTGATCTTAGATATGATTGTCTGGAAACAAAAACATTCACAAACAGAAGTACCTGTGTTAAAACGCTCTCACCTAAGCAGCAAAGCTTGCTTCAGGATTGGAAGCTGGGCCGTGTTGCAAACAACGAATAAAATATGCAGAATCTTTCAAGGCTACCTTTGCTTTAGCACAGACGTAGAAGCCACGGCCAAGATTGGGACCAGCCTTCGTAACTGTTCTCACGACACAAGGCTCACCGTGTCCCTTGCACAATGGAAGATTTCGCTCTGCCCATGCACTGCGACCTCTGTGCAGCTCATCTTGTCAGAAGATTCATGCCTTTGATAGCAAAACCCTGTCAATCTGCTTTGTGACAGCCTCTGTAATTTCCTGCAGCCCGTTTCCTGTGTAAAAGCGGGCTTGGAAACATTTTGGCTTGTATCAGGCTCGGTGTTAGCTGTTGTTCTCTCGTTGAGCTTTCTGAAAATGGAAACTACACCAGTCAGCACGAGGGGTTGTCAGAAACGTCCTTCGCTATAAGAAGTTACTCACTGATACTTTGCTGACGACCGCAAAGCTCAGGCATAAATAGAGCAGCCAGTTGTGGAGCTTCATGTGGTGGAATGGAAGGTAATGCTTAAGCTGCAGAATAGCAGGAGCGTGATCTGAACCATCCAGTTTCAAGCTTCTTCCACCACTCCATCTGCCATGGAGAAACATCAACACTGGCAACAACTAGTCTGTCTTTTTGCGTACCTCGGAAGGGTGTCCAGCTTTGCACGCTTAAACTCGAGAAGAATGTCACAACCACCACTTCCTTGACATCCACGATCAATGGATGGTGAAACGAGAGAAGAACGTTGATTTCCCGTAGAGAAGTCATGGGGAATCCTTCTCTCTCGTGGACCATCTTCACTCTCTTGAGCGCCACAATCTCTCCACTCTGCAGCATATCAAGACTACGTAGCTGCGGGGGGTCCGACCCCGAGCGCGTCTGGAGCACTACCATCGTCGTTGCTAAGTTCCACAAGCTCTTTCTCGTTCAGTTCCTGCTCGTACCGCTGCTCCTCATCTCGGCTCCCGGAATTGTCCTGAGCACCACCACCACCACCGCTGCAAAGCACATCGGTGTCAATCGGCTGTGTTTCATCCTCTCCAGCAGCAGCCGCCTCGGAGAAGCTAGACAAGGGCGACGCCGCATCAGATTTCCTGCCGTCGTCAAGGTCCCAGACAATGGGAGAGTACTTCCCCATCGTCGCCCTCTACGTCCCTGGAATCCGTGGCAATGTAGGCCCTGAGTCCATTAGCTCGCTCGGGCGGGAGCATGAGAGCTAGCGCATTTGGAGCTTACCGGCGAGCGCCATTCGCTCCACTCCAGAGCCACGAGCCCTAAAACACAGAGAAAACATTATTTCTCGATTCTTTGGGAAAGAAAGTTCTCGTCTATCGACGACGAGGATTTGAAGGTACTTAAAACGTTTTCTTCCATCGGGTGAGCCATCACTAAACCCTAGAAACCCTCTAAACCTCGAGCAATATAAAAAAAAGCCCTTTAATGGATATGGTCTAAAGAATTTCCAGAAAGATCTTTTCGTTTCTCCTACGGCATAGTACCACACTCGATGATTTCACGTGAAACGAATATACTCTCTTTGCTTTGTTTTGCGTATCCCCGTTCTTCGTCGCGGATGTTCTAAACCGAAAAAAAAGAAAGAAAACCACGAGAGAATCAAGTCAATAACATTGACGTGTTCTCTTCCAGGAAATGTACCTCCCAAGTCGCTGCCATGAAAGCCAGTCCCCCGTACCGCAAAAAAACTCTAAGCAAATCCCTCCACCAAAAAGCTGTCTAGCCCGCTGTGGATGAGCTCGAAACCATCCAAACAAAGCGACCGCGCCTGAATCCGGTGCCGCCGCACGGCGCTGGGGTTCCATCCTCATCCGACTGCATGATCAGGTTTGTCTCTCCGGATCTTGCTTTAATCCTCTTTTCTTTTCTTTTCTTTTTTCTTTCTTCTGGCAAGATGGAAGAACCTGTTGGCAACAGCGACCAACGCCGTGGATGTGATAACATTCGACTATCCCTGTGGGTCTTCTTTCTTATTATTTTTCTTCTTTCTTGGAAGATCTTGTTAGTTTTCTAGTTAAATGACATACTCTGTTTCCCCTAAATCATTTTATCCATGTAAATATATAGGAGGCGCATTTTTGCGGACTAAAATCCATTCAAGATCGAGAATTTGAGAGCATGTAATTAAATCGTTGTTATTGTAAAATTCTAGACTCGGAGACGCTCCGAGTGAGAGAACGAGCTGCTGCTTGGCATTCTTACCTGGCCTGTGCTCAACCATCGGACGACATACGAAACTTGTACAGCTTGTCTAACGCGTGTGCTTTGCTAATTGCCTACAAAAACAATTACCTTTACAAAGCAAAAGCAAAAGAAAAAGAAAAAGATTTGGCATGATTGATGCCACTTTGTACAACGTGCACCGTAGGTCAGAGTTGGCATCTGATTTCATGTTTAAAGCCAAGCAACATGCCAAGCCTCTGACTCATCTTTGCTAGCCACTTCCAAGTTGTCATTTGGATGTTGATTCATCAACGACATTTGTTGTAATTTCTGAGGGTATTCCATTGGAAGTTATGGGGGAGCCAAAGCAGGCCCGGATAGATGATTACGAGGATTTGCCAAGCATTCGCTTGGAGATGTGCAACCATGAGGTGTTGACTGTGGAGCTGAAGGAACAGAGATATAGAGCAGCAAAATTCGCTTCAGAAAACATCAAAGGCTTGCGCGAGCTGCTGCTGCAGGTGGACAACACTCTGGAGCACGTAATCCTGTGTAGCAATGGCTACCACAAAGTGGAGGGGTTTCTAGAAGCAGCTGTGTCCAAGCTAAGCAGCCTTGGCCTTTTCTGGAGAAAAATTTGGCGCGTGGCTGAGTCGCAGATTGGATCATGAAGTGATTCTCAGCTTGGATGATGCTATTGCTGCTGCCAAGCACAAGCGGATGCCAATCAAGCTCAAGACGCTTTTTCTATATCACTGTGACGTAGATTTAAATGCTTTAGCAGGATCAATCAACACTTCGAAAGTATTTAGAACGTCTGGAGCTTTATAATTGCCCTTGCTCGCCCAACCTGGAGAAGCTGCTGCAAGATCCAGCCTGCAAGATCTGGGAGCTGTCCCTCACTAAGAATGAATACTTGACCCCTGCCCTCTTCCAGCCTCGAACAAGTCTACGGAAGCTAACGCTGGACAACATCCCAAATGATCAGGCGCTACTCAGCCAAATCTGCGGATCAATAGAAGGCCTTGGAGTTTAGCCATGAGGAGATCTCCCTGCTGGCAGATTGCATAAACAACAATGCCAAGTCCAAGCTCTGGTTCCTGACATTTGGATTTATCTTTCGCGCAGCTCGTGGGCCAGCTGCTGAAGAGCCCATATTGCAAGCTTGAAAGTTTCTCCTTGTTACCTGGGGTAAAGGTGAGTGGTTTTTTCAACATGCTCGTCTTGATATTGACACTGATTTTCTTAAGCAGAATGAAAGCCTCTCCCCGCGTGAGTACCAGGAGTATCAAGATGCGATTCTCAGCAGTTTGAACAACAGAGACCTCATGATTACTTGGTAGTTCGTTCTACTTCGAGGACTTTGGATTTGGAAAGCCGGTTGGAATGACGCTGGTTCGTCCTTCTGAGGATAGCAGGCTATACTATTTCCCAGGGAAGGAGGAAGGTGATGTGGTAGCATATGTTGGGCTCACAAGTCACGCGATGAGAAAGCTTAGTTTTCCACAGGTTTGAAACAATATAAAGTTGTCTCTTTGCCCTTCACCGCGGGACGTGGAAATCAAGGCGAGGATCTTCGAGACAGATGTTTCTGATGGTACCGTTATTGTTGACATGCACGGGAAGCTCCAGATAATGGATCGGGCCACCGCGGCTTTTGGCTGGATCAAAGAGAGGAATGCTGTCTCCTTGACTGCTATGTTCCCAGAATTTGCCCGGAATGGGCATTACAGAGACGCTCTCGAGTTCCTCCATGGATTTGGAGGGAGTCAAGCCAAATGGCGTGACATTTATTGTCTTTCTGGAAGCCTGCGCCGGTCTCGGGGATAGAATCTGCCGTAAAATTCTTCACTCCCGAAACCGAGGGAATGGAGCTTGATTTCTTCGTCAGAAATGGTGGTCTCGGCTTATGCGCTGGAGGCTTATGCGGGCGACAGCACAGGGAGTCTTTTGGGAGCTCGATCTCGAAAAACACGAGCGCCTTCGAGACGTCCTCAAGTTTGGCCATGGCTAGAAGCCTCCACTCTCGGATCCTTGCCAGTGGAACGCGTGAGCGTGATCGTGGTCGTGACCACTTACAGAAACTCTCAGCCTCGCGAGATCCACGTTCAATGGCCTGTGCTGAAACACGATGATCTCCGCCTACGTGCAGCACGGCAACGCCAGGAAGGGCTCAAGCTCTTCAACGAGCTCAAGCAAGCCGGGGAGCGGCCAAACAGCATCACTTTGAGCGGCTGCATGATCGATCTGCTGGGAGGAGCTGAGGGATTGGAGGAGGCTGAGAGAGAGGCTGCTCCATGAAACGCAATGTCCTCTCCTGATCATGAACGTCGTCTCTGTGAACTTCAATCACCAAGTCCTGGATAAAACCAGGGCATGGCATTTCGTAGTTCGATATAAGCTGCGGCAAATCCCCGTCACTTGAGCAGGTGGTTGTGGAAACTCCCCTGGACAACGAGCAGAGCTGGAGATTTAGCTCCCGCCGATTTTTCATGCGGTGGAAGATTAGACTTTGTTCACAACTTCTCACTATCAACGCCATGGAAGGCTTCTCGTTTGCAAAGCAGGTGATTGGGTTGCCAAGGAGTGAGATTCCAGAGCTCCTCACGGCAAAGAGATGGAAGACCCCGTGTTCTTCGCGGTCAACTGCTGTGAAAGCTCTCCAACGCTGGAAACTATGACTCTTAGTACGCTTTCTCATGACATGAGGAGTTGCCACCTCATAGAACCACGTTGGCTAAAGTTGACGAAGGCAACGATATATCAGAGCCACATTGTCCACACGACACTTCCGCTATGTTTTGACACTCTCGAGACTGTCATGTTCAGGACGGCCTCCAAGCTACCTCTATATGAGCCATGACTGTCCACACTATGCTTCCACTGTGTTTTGACATGGTATCGGCCTTGAGGGCGTTCCCTCTTGGATGCTGAGCGCTGCTATTGCACAACATCAGCACCTCCGCCTGTGTGCCCAGCGCCCAGCGTCAAGCACGCCTCTGGTACAGCGCTCTAGGCTCGCCTCTGTCCCATTGCCATAGATAGATCTTGTTTTAGTGCAGACAGGGTGTGACTGGCGGAGTCTTCTAGATCTTTTTGGGTATGTCCTTGAGAGCGTTCCTGGCTGAAAGATCCAGCTCTTTCTCCTCGCCACCGAGGCACCGGCGATAGCTTCGAAGGTAGTAAACGCAGCTGCGATTGCAAGAGCAGTCATCGTCACCGAAGCAGTAGTGCACACTCTCCTCTCGAGCTGCTGTTTGGACTGAGAAAATGAGGAAGATCGCCATCGAGATCTTCAACTTCGCCATTCCTGGTGGAAACCTTAAGCGAGAGCACGAAATTCTTGAAGTTCACACTTCCTGGTCCTTAGAAACTCTCGAATCGAAATGAAAGAACAAACACTCTTACTTTTGTGGTGTATCCACCACATCCAAGCACCGAGAACCTTTCACGTTTTCCAGCGATTCAATACTCTTCCAGCAGTGTAATCGTCTTCCAGCTCAAGCAGACACATGACAGGTGCTGCAAGAAGACAAAAGAAAACGATGTGTCGCACTATAATCTTCTATGCTAGCTCCAAGTTCGTTCTGAGCATGGTTGGTCCCGAACGCGTTCGGCCGAAATCCCGACCGCCGCCGAACGCGGTCGGCCGAACGCGGTCGGACAGCTCCGTTCGGTATTCCGTTCGGCAAAAAAAAAAATTGTGATCGCGCTAGATTTCTGATGCTGCAGCGGCTATCGCCATCACCACTGCCTCTGCTTTCGATTGAGTGTGGAGCAGAGCAGCTCGCTGCCTCGCAAATCAAATTGCCCAGTCCGCAACGCTTGAAATTTTTGCCCTAAAATGGAAATTCCAGTGATTTCATAGATTTGATTCTAGAGATTCGTAGCAATTCTGGCACAATTGAGTTCAGAGATTATTCTAGAGATTTGTAGCAATTCTGGCACAATTGAGTGATGGCGCCTGATTGGGCATGGTCCCATGTTACCAAGCTCATTCCTTATGCTTCTGGCAAAGGAACTGGGCATTGGAAATGTAATTATTGTGATAAAATGTATGGTTTGGTTTAGTTTGGTTTAATGTTTTGGTTTTTCTACTTTTATTAATGTAGTTTTACTAAAAATGTTTTTTTTTTTATCAAAAAAATTTTGTGAACCGTTCAGCCGTTCGGCATTTTCATAGCCGGTCGATAACCACGGTCGGGCGGTCGGGCAGTCGGCGTTCGGAACGGTCGGGACCAACCATAGTTCTGAGTGCCTCCGATAAGTTTGCGATGAAGGAGTTCCCGGGTAGGGCGAGCATGTTCCCGCCCAGAACAGGAGGGAACGAGCGAGCCCGTGCCCGTGGAACGGCCTTAACAGGCTGTGGCGAGACCGTTAACAGACACGTGGAAGAATGTTATTTGAGGATGAGAGGGTTCTCCAGTTGGTTCCAGAACCTAGCAGCTGGCAGTTGGGTTCTGGAGAACCTGGCAGTTGTTAGCCACGTTCTCGCAGAGAACTTGACTCGATCTGACGGCTGCCAATAGTTGGATCAAGTTAACGGGCGAGCCACAGCCCGTTAAGGATAGAGCATTGTAGCTCTGTTACTGCTAATCCATTCTCTGCATATTTCAGCTTATCTTCTCTTTTAAAACCTGCCTCCTTCAAGCTTGAGATTGCTATCCACTAGCCCCACTTATTGCATTAAGTTGCAATAAAACATTTATTTGAAGAGCCTTCATCTAAATAATGAGTAACTTAAAACTAAATCTTAGTTACCTCATATATTGGTTTAACGTAACTTGCACATCTAGAATACTTAAACACACAGGCAAAATAGAAACACTAGCCACTTTATAAATAGATAATCAATTGTTTCATTCCCATGTAACCATTTTGTGAAATAATTAAATACATTATAATCCTCAATATTATCATTGCCAACTCAAATTAATACCACAATCATCTAAAATTACTGAATTTTCACCAATTTTAAAATATTTTACTGAAGAAGTAAATATGTGTAATTTAATCCTGAAAACCATGCATCATGTGGTGCTCAATGATGTTTACCATAAAGATAAATATGATATATGATAATATGTATAAGGAGAATATAGTTTCCTCCATACCTTAAACATGTGAGTTTCATTTCTAAATCTTAAACAAAAGGATTAATATAAGTTTGAGAAAGAAAAGAATTTATTAATTTTAATAAGAATACAAAGTCGTTCAATAAAAAATTATGAGTTAGAGGTAGGCACATTACATTGCTACTAGTAATTTAGTTGATATATAATGTTTAAAATTTTGCAATTATAACACTTTAACAACTAACATTTTAGCCATTACATAAAAGTTTAAATAGCAACTCTAACTCCGTTGCATGTAGCAACACTTGGTTTGCTTAATGGTAGTTTTATTATTACTTATTAATCTAATTGATCAAATAAAGTTTATAATTATAAGCATGTTTGTAATTTATAAACACAAGATTAATCTTATTGCATATCAACCATTAGATGATAGAATAAATAAAAATATACTAGAAAGGGTTTAGGAAAGTTTATAAATTATAAACATGTTTATAAATTATAAATGCCAGATTAATCTAAATGAATACCAACCGTTAGATGGTAGAATATCCTAGAATATCCAAACATATTCTAGGTATATTCGTATAGGTTTGCTTAAGCAAACCAATTAGCTAGTTTTAGAGAATATGTTGTAAACTATAATAAATTATTATATATATTTCAGTTGTAAAGAACAACTCTATTTTTCAACTAAATTTTGTGTGAATATACAAGCTGTCACAAATTACAACACAAAATTTGTAACTAAAGCCAATTTGCAAAGTGAAATTTATAACTTAAATTTACAATAAACACAATAAAATCGTTGAAAATATATATAGAGTTGCTACTATTACTCCCGCTCCTGAAGGAGATGTCAAGTATGAATATGGCTGCACGTCTTTGGTTTCCTCCTGGCTTTCGTCCTTAAGGATGCTATGAGCAGAGCACTATCCTTGTTGTGGATCAGTTCATGTAATGTCTGTTCGGCCGAAAGGAGTCTTGATAATTCTCCGTGACTTAGACCGGCGTTGTTCTTCAACCGACTTCTTGTTCTTCGTCTTCCTCGCCCTGTTTCTTATGCAATCCATGGTGGTGATGCGTTGAAACGAAGGACCATCTCTTCAGTCAAAGGTAGCCATGAGAATCCAACTGGGAATCATCACGTAGCTGGAGATTTGAATAAAAACACCAAGAAAAACTGGGCTGTGTGCTGCGCTTGGATGCACTGAGATCTGCTGGGCTGGGGCAGACAAGGTGTGACTGGCCGAGACTTGGATCAAGAGGATGGAGTCTTCTAGATCTTTTTGGGTATGTCCCTGCTCTCTATTTAGGTGTGGATCACGCCCTGTGACGTGATCAGAGAGCCTTGTGTGAGGCGTCACCTTAAGAGGGGGACGGGATGAGGATGGAGAGGCTTTAGAGAGGGAGACTTCCAGTGTTTCGACCACAACATTTTCATATCTGATTAAGCGAGAGGGAGTGTTGGAGATGTATGACCTCTCATGACATGAGGGGTCTACGTGTCACCACCATGCATAGAGTATATATATAAGCAAGAGCCATGACAATATATCAAAGCCACATTGTCCACAATACAGCTATGTTTTGGCACTCAAGGCTGTCATGCTCCAGATGGCTCCTACAGTGTGATAATATAGTATGTCGTTTGGTAATAAATTGTCATAGATATTGCAAGCTTCTGCCACTTGGAAAGTCTTGGAATACCTATGAAAGGAGCTCCGATAAGACCCTTGGCAACAGTCAAAATCCAACCAATTTGGAGTCCACTGGCTCTAGTAACTTTCTCCTTGGAGCTTCCTGTTTCCAATAGAAGAGAGTAAATCTTTTAATATGAAGGTCTAAATCCAGATGTTATGAGCAATTTTTCCTAGGAAAAAAATGTATTCAAAATTCTTATCTATTTCTATTTTCTACTGTTTATTTTGTAATTGTTATTCAATAGAAATGTTTATTTATAATAGACTAGGTGGTGACATTGATTTATCTTGTGACTCTGAATCTAATGATGTAGTTGGTCCAAATATTATAGCTGATAGAAAAAGTTTACATTTTAGTTTTGGAACACGTTGGGATTTTGGTCGAACTCAATTTTGGTGTCGTTTAACTAATATGAATGCGCAAGTATCAAGAAATTTTAATGTTTATACACAAAATAGTAATGAAGATTATGAAGAAGCCTTAATTATAGAATATTATGTATTTGATTATGGAATTTTTGAAACTCACATACATAAGAATAAAAAATTCTGGTCTCTACCTCAGAGAAAGCCTTCTCCATTCTAGCTATTTAAAATAATGGCTTTATGTAATATTTTATTAATATTTATTTTTGTGAAAAAAATCATATATTATAATTTTAATAGTTGTAAACTTTTTCATTGATGAGTATTCTCTATTTTATATTTTCTTTGTTTTCTTTAGAAAGCTTGTGGGGGACAGGTGTAATAAATAATTTTAGAAAATCTATATATATTCTAAGATAATTCAATAAAATTTGTTGTGATTTTTACATAAAATTTATACTCTAAATATTTTTTAATCAGATTTTAATCCTTACTTATAACTAGAAAATGGAACTATTGATTTACTTGCAAAGCTTCATCTTAACTTCATTATATTTTCATCAAACACACCTCAACTTTATTCCATGCTTCTACATTTCCACCATTATAATCAAACTTGCCCAAAAAGAGTGGATGACACTCTTTACATTTCTGACTTAATATTTATTTACTAAAACACTTAGAGAAGCTTTAGGAGTAATAACACACTAATTAAAGTAAAAAAAAAACTATTCACACTTTATAGACTAACACCATTCCCTACAGTAGCAAGTCATGTTAGTGCCATGGACCCCTCCCTTGACAAAATAATCCTTCTTTGTGTTGTGGTAGGAGGAAGTAAACTTTTAACAATCAATAAGTTCTAGATTGGATTAAGTGTCTCTTACAACTCAGTTGAATTTAAGTTTAATCTCACTCTACCCCCTCCCACACCACACTATTTTCATCCTTAGTAGCATAGAGAGCAGAACATATTGTGCTAAACTATCTATGATGTGATCTATCTCTTGAGGGGAAACAAAGGCTACTATATGTGTTTCTATGGATTAATAATCTAGTTTTTTTTAGATTAATTTATAAGTTTAAAAATAGAAATTGATATCAAAGATATTAAATAGTCTATAAATTATGTATTAAACACCAACATAACTTAATAGTAGGATTAAGATTTTTTACTTTTAATATTTAATCTAAATTAAAATAATTTTTTTATAAAATATAATATTTCTAAGACTTGGATATTTAAATTTCAAAATACATAAAGCAAACCAAGTGTTGCTGCTAGCATAATAAAGTTTTTCCATAAATCAAAGTAAAGAATTCTTAATAAGTTAGCTTTCTATTTAAATCAAACATTCTTTTTGTATGTGTATATCGTAGATTTATTTATTTTTTAAGAAATTTTTAAAGATTATATACCCTTGAATATTAAAATGTGTCTATATATGGTAAGTACAAGTTTACAAAGATCTTTCCAACTTTGAGAATTGAATAAACAATGCCTTCTACATCTAAATGTGTTGGTAAGAAATCTTTTGCACTAGTTAGACTTTATGCTCACTTATAAAAGTCCAATTGTGAAATCTATGGTAGATTAAGTATAGAAACTGGTCTAAGCCCTTGTTTATTCTTATCTTTACAAATGTATTAAGCTATAATTTTTATTAAATATATTAATCTAAGTGCATAAAAAAGAACTTTCCTCACACCAATTGGGTTTAGGGAATAGCACAAGCAAGATATTGTGCTGATCTTGATTCATCCCATTAGAAGTTACTATGGTGATTCCAACCTCCAGTCATAGAAAATCAATATCTAATTCAATAGAGGAAAGGAAGAGAGGAAAATATGTTTTTTATAGCATGGTTGTAATTGAATTTTGAATAGAAAACTGCAAAAGGTGCTATAAATTGTAATGAATTTAGACTACTTTTCTTCAAATATAAATTATATATTGGAAATATAGTTTTAGAATTATAGTTGTTATAGTAGTTATTACATTCAAAAAATAAATAAAAACCATACATGCTATATCCCAATGAAAGGGTAGTGAACATCTATAGTTTTTTAAAAAAATTTACAAATTAACTATATATAAGAGGGTGATAGGGTTTCTTATGGATGCTAAGTGTGAGAGGATACTCATGGAATTTGGGTTGGTAGTACAATACAACCATCATTTGAAGGTGATGCCAAATATCACTCCAGTAAAGTCTTGTGATAGTAGTAACCATCCTCCTAAAGATTTGGTGGCTGTGGGCATACTCGTGGCTATCTATTGAATGAAGAAAAAGAATGTTGAGGTCAATATTAAGTCTTTCTATCCATTTCTTGCAAGCATGCCACCATCCAAAGTCTTGAGTAGTCACTGTTAAGAATCATGATTTAAAGATCATGCTAAACCTTAGGTTCAAGCTTAGGCAACATAGGTTAGTACAGATGCACTAGCTAAGATAGCTACCATTATTTTTACCATAAGCTTACCTATAAGTCATGATTTCTTTCTAGATTTTAAAGATTTTTCTCTATTCAAGTTCCTCCATTTGTCTTGCTTTGGGTTAGTCCTGACAGTTTAATTCAATTCCCTTGAGTCATTTGAGGCTCTTGTATGCTCTTGATCTTTTCTTCTTTTTGACCAAGATGCCACCATAGTCAGCTTTAGGTTCTGTGGCTCAACAGCATGATAGTTGCATCTTTGTGGTTCTGATCTCTAGATCTACAGCACAAGGGCTATAATTTCTTTTTCTTTTCCATTTTGTGGTGCCAAGATTTTAGTGGCTACATCTTCTGAGTGTGGCATTAGATTGTTTTATTCCTCAACTTGTTGGAAAGTTGTGGATCTCCTCCTTTTTTGACGAGCTCAAGTGCACTCAATATTCTAGGAGTTATGATTGTTTGTGTTGCAACATGTTGCCTTGGTTTTCTTTTAGTCCAATCTGCAACAAAATAGCTGCAATTTTTCTTCACTAAACTTCATTTTTCTTCTTGCATTTTTTTGGCAATTTTTTTGTGTATCTTGTTTGTGATCCTCCTCCTTTCTTAGCTCTATCAGAACTAGCATCAATTCAGGTGTGGGCACAATTTGAGAAAGGAGGGGGATAAGTAGCTAGGAAGATACTAATAAGGAACAAAGATGAATGGCCAATAAAACCAACCATAAGTGATTCATCATACTAGCAAAGGTTGGTCTAGAATGAATGAAGGGAACTTGAAGGGGTACCTTTGCAAAAAGAAATTCCTAGTTCTTCTTCTCTTTCACTCAAGCATAGGCAGACAAAACTAAGTCACTATGGCTTAATCCCCTTGTCCTTAAAGAGAGGTAGATATTATCAGGAATTCTACTTTAAACTCAAGCTTAGGCTTAGGTTTAGACTCATGCTAAGGTCTATATCAGTCAAGCTTTAGGCAAAGGACTTAACCATCCTGGCTAAAGATAGATACCATTATTTTTACCAATAGTGATGGCTAATCTAAAATGTAGTGTAGTATATAAGTTAAGACCTTATTTATAATATACTTTTTGCACCAATCATGGCTTTTTTCTAGATCTCAAATCTTTCTGTGTATCTATAGGTTCTAGTGAGGAGTCTTGATAATTGCAAATTGACACATCATTCCAAAGTATCCCTCCATATTTAGAATTCTTCCCACAATGTGATTTCCATTGGGAATAGCCTTGTATCCAGACCATAGATCTCACAAGAATGGATGTCAAAGTCTTGTTGGAAAAACATTTGATTTATTTACTAGCTTATTTGAGGTTGGCTTAACCATAGAGTAGAACCGGAGTGACATTTGAGATACTGTTAATTGACAGTTATCTTAGTAGTAGTTTCCCTTTTATTGGAGTTATATTTCTATTCATGGATTTTTATTTTTTATATTTAAATCTCATAGATTTTACTCAAGTTGTTATTTTTAATTGTTTATAACAAACTTCACACCCTCGTGAAAGAAGTTAATAATTGCTCTCTCTCTCACACACACAAAGGACATTGTCAATCTCAAGATATCCCTTAATTAAATAGAATTAGAGGTTTAGACCTTTTTTTATATAAAATGTAAACTTTTTAGTTAAGACTTTGTGGCACTTCCTTCAATATTGGAATTACATAGATTTTTTAAAACTATTCCTTTTAGTTACTTCAATCTAACATCTACACTAAGTAGGCCTAAGGCTGTAAAGAGTCTAGGTAATCTTTGTGGATGGACATTGACTTTTAGAGATGAAATTAATTTAGGAATTTAATCTAGTTAATTGGAAGTTTTTAAATGATATATTTATGTCTGAATTCGCTAGTCTAGAATCCCGGTTGAGACATTTTTTACGAAAACATTTTTTACTTGTATTCCGCACCCGGGGAATTACAGATCTGGGCACTCTAAAGAGCATACTTCACAGATCTCAAATGTGGATAACAGTCGAAGGACGTCTAGTATTTCCCAAGATCTGGCAGCGGTGACTTGATCTTAAGCTTGAGAGCGTTCTTGGCCAATAGAGCCTGCTCTTTCTCCACGCCGCTGAGACACCGGCCATAGCTTCGAAGGTAGTAAACACAGCTGCAACCGACAGAGCACTCATCATCCCCAAAGCAGTAGTGGACACTTGAGATGTTTTCTTCTCGAGCTGCTGTTTGGATTGAGAAATAAAGGAAGATCACCAGTATCAGAACCAACATCCACATCGCACTCTTCCCCTCCTTAAACTTGGCCATTCCTGCTGAAAACCGCTTCTCCCTTTTCTCCTCGGAGACTCTCGAATTGAGAAGAAAAACAAACACAAGAAGAAAGCTCTCTCTTACTTGATGCCGCCGCTGTGCCTTCTCCGGCTTTCTATCCCTCAAACTTAACAAGGCATCCAAAGTGGGGTCCTGGAAAGAAAGGCTCATCTGTTAGAACAGTTTATTCAAAGACGTAATAGTCTTCCAGCACATTGCAAGGCAAAAAAATGTGTCACATACCATCCAACACGTCTCTGCAAACCGGGGGCCCGTCACAATCTATACGAGCTCCACGCTGTTCCTAAGGCTTTCGTCTTCTTGCATGAGAAAGAGAGAGAATAAAAAGAGTGTACCTTGGGAGATGGCTTATTATTTATTTTGCTGGAGAATCGCGAGAGCCCTTCAGTTCCAAGGATAATTCTATCACAACATAGATGGTGTTGTCAGTCCCACTTAAAACAAAAGGTTTCTTATAGACGCTGCTGTTGCCACTGGATCCCACCAGGGTGGCGATGGAGACAAGCCGAGGAAATGCCGCGGTGTCGCTGTGACAACTCGAGCTTCGCTTTCAAAGGAGCCCAGAAGTTTTCCAAAAGGATATGAGGCAGTGATCTTCGAGGAGTTGCGTGTAAGTCCCAGGCGAGAGCTCCAAAACCTGCGTGTGATCCGTAGAGGGTCGTCGTCGAGAGCTGGACAAAGTTTACGTTGCTTTTCTGGCCACCACCACCACTGCTGCTGCTGCGGCATTGGTTTTTTCTCGCGGGCTCGTCCGGCTGGTTGGATTTAGTCGCGTTGTTTTCCGGAGCGTCGTGTTTGCGGATGTTGGCTGATGGTCGAAGGCGGTCTAGAAAGCGAAGAACTCGATTCCCTACGCTTTTGCCTGCATCTATGTCGCGCTGCTGGACGGTTCTATGGACTCTGAGAGCTACATCAAAAATCCCTCGAGCACGCCTGCAAGCAAAAAAGCGTTGGAAAAGAAAGACTTCCAAAAACTAATAACGAAAACGAAATGCTCACGCAAGAATCAAGCAAAGGAATGCTTGCACTCAAATTTACAGAGGAAAAATAAGAGGCCAAATCTAATTTCAATCACATAAGCCAACTATTCAACTAGATTGCATCCATACCTGAAGACGAAGGCGCGGATCCTTGGATGCTTGGACAGGAGGCGGCGCTGCAGGCGCAGGACAAGGCGATAGGTCCTCTTGAGCCCTAAGCAATAGGCTGTCGCCAATGTGATCTCCCACAGCACCATTAGGACATCAAATAGAAGTGAAATGCCCTAAGTTCTTGAGGATATTCTAGGTATATCATAGGTCAAACCCTTAACTATTCTTAAATTAATTTAGATTATGTTTTTCAAAATTACTAACTGAGATTAAGATAGCTGGATAATATTTTATTACCAAACTCTGTACTTATAAGAAATTGGAAAAATATCACTTAGCTCAATTTTTATTCATTGAAGTAATATTTTTTTCTTAATTTGTTTTTACTTTTTAGTAAAGGGATAAAACAGAGTTTATGGACCATTTGGTTTAGGGTTCTTTTTTCATTATTTATCTGTTATATTTGAAAATCGGGACACAATACGTGTTAGATATTTTAAATTATTCCTGCTCGGCATTCCTTCATAGAGAACGAGACTGTAGCAGAACCTGGAAAGCCAGCCCGTGATGAGTCACCAGGAGGAAAAAGAAAATTAAAAAAACAAAGTATTTTGCCCTTGAACCTACCTTCAAACGTTGCAGAGTTCTCTCAAGTGACCGAATATCCAAATACCCAAACCAAGTGCAAATATATTTATAACACAAAACTTAATCTAAAACAGTAAAAGCCGTTCTAGAACATACTAGCATTTGTCTTGGAATCATCTTTCACGAAGACGACGCTCAAGGAGCAGCAACATCAATCACCGAGATATCGTGGGGGGCGAGCTTGGCGACTTCCACAACACCAGCGGCAACTTTCCTGTCCTGCTCCTCCTGTTCTTCGTCAACATAGTTGGGATCCTTCTCGTCAATCGCCACGGGTACTGATTCCTTGTCATACTGCGTGGGATCCTTGTTCCCTTCCCAAGTGAACTCGCCCCCCTTGCCGCCCTTCTTGGGCTGCGCCCTGACCCCCACCGGTCCCCCGTGCCTGTTCAAGCGCTCCACACCCTTCTTGGCGTTCTTACGGTCGGCGTATTCAGTGCCATGGTGGGGAGCATTGGGCTGGTGATCCTCACCTTTCAGATCCTCCACAATGGGGCTCTGATCAACCACATCTCTTGCCTGATCCATCTCCCTCACCAGCACAAAACAAGCAAGGGTATGAGATATTGCAATGCAATGGCGAAACTCTTATAACGTTTTCGCCTGGTCTGACTTTTAGTTAGTTGGTTGAATGGCAGACATCTGGATGGAGCGCTCCTGCGGCCACGTAGCCTACATGTGGCGACAACAGGTTTCTAGTTTATGTAGATGTTAGCAAATCAGATACGCTAAGGTCCTCAATTCAAACCTCAAACCTGGGTTCAGAGCTTAAGATTAAGATATTGTCTAACAAATTGATATTATTGATACGCCACAGTACAGATTCTCCGCAGTGCAATGCATTGATAAATTACTGATGTAATAGTAATGTTAGAAAGGTTATAAATGTCTTTAAAATCTTAGCTGAATGCATGCCACCCTTTTCCTTTTTTTCGGATGGACTATCGTTGTCACAGAAGTGGCCATTGAAGATTGTGGAGGAAAACTTTGATCTAAAGAAGCAATAGTTTCGTCTTAGTCAATTTTGCTTCATTTCTCAATTTTCTTGTTCCTAGGCATTTCTTACTTGTGTTACAAGAAATACCTCACAAGTTCTACACAAGCTGCTTCTACACTTGTAACTGCGTGACAACATGCTACTCAATATGGATGACGAGGCAAGGAAGAATTTTTCCTCATGTCATCATCTAGATTGAGTGGCATCTTGTTGAGTAACATGTCTTCCATATGAGTCACTACTGCACACCACAATCCATAGCACGGTGGTGTGAATCTTGGTTAAAGGTCAAGAGCCAAGCCTCAAGTGGCGTAAATACAAATAATTGCTTTTCCAGCACTTTTAGCTTAGCAAAAACAATGTTTCTAATCAGGGTTCCGAAGTATATTATCTTTTGTCCTTGGTGACATGCTCCATCGCAAAGACGTGTGAAATTAGGCGTTGCGCAAAATATAACGCCTATAATTGTAAGGCACTGCTACAGACCTGGGTTCTAGGTAGTTTCTTTTGAAACAAAGGTGAAGATTATAACTAAATCTTATTTATGGTCTATTCTCTCTACATTGCTTGGACAGGCCAATTGGGCCTCCTTTTGTTGGTATTGAGTTTTTTCATGCAGCTGTTTAGACTCCTAATTGCCTCTCCATCAAACTTTGCCTTAGAACAAACTGTAGCGTTTGCTGGTCACCAACGTGGATTTTGCATCTATAAAAGAAGAAAAAGCTGCTGGTGCCAAATGAACTTTACAATTTATAGGAGATTGAAAGTCGAAGAGGGTAAACCTACACAAATGCATAAAGAAACTGCAAAATACCAAAAATACATACAATTTTTATAAAAAGTAAAAGAGCTAGAGCATATTGTAAAGATAAACTACTTCCTTTTTATCATGTTCTTGGTCTGGATGGTGTAGTTGGTCATCACGCTAGTCTCACACACTAGAGGTCCCCAGTTCAAACCTGGGTTCAGACAATTTTATTTTTATATTTCTTTTTTAATTTTTTATTGTTCCAGTTTTTGAGTAACAAGTTTTGTTAGCTCGGATTGGAAAACGATGCCGAGCGGCGATGTGGTCCTCGATGCCAACTTTACTCCAGCGATGATCGTGATTTCGAGAGTGTGCTTAGCTTTTTCGGTAAGTGCCAAAAAAAGTGTTTATTGACCTCTGAATTCCCTCTCTAAGCTTCAAACTTGAGGTATTTGATGGCGCTCTGGACATCCTTGTCACCCCGACCACTGCAGCTCACTACTACCTTGCAACCATCTTCCAGAGTCGGGCACAGAGTCTCCAGAAACGCTAGAGCGTGCGAGGTCTCCAGCGCAGGGATTATACCTTCAAGCCTTGATAACCTTTGGAAAGCTGGCAACAAACCACACCAATCAATGGCCGGCCATCGCTAGAAAAGTATAAATGCTATTCACCTTCCAAGGCCTCGGCATCTGTCACACTGTGATATTCCGCGCGGCCCATGTCCTTCAAGAAGCTATGCTCCGGCCCAACACCAGGATAGTCCAGCCTGATTGCGACACAAGCGAGAAGAAAAGAATTAGCGAGCGAGCTTAAACACTGGGGACGATCTAAGTACCCGGCGCTGATAGAATGTGGCTCGATGATCTGGCCATCTTCATCCTGTAGCAAGTAGCTCATAGCTCCATGAAGAACTCCTACTTCTCCCTTGGTCAGTGTTGCCGCGTGCTTGCCACTGTCCAAGCCAAAGCCAGCAGCCTCCACTCCCACTAGCCGGACATCGTTGTCGTTCACAAACTCGTGGAACAGGCCCATGGCGTTGGAGCCACCTCCGACGCAAGCTACGAGCACGTCCGGCTTGCCATTCCATTTTTCCAGAGCTTGCCGCCGGGTCTCCTTCCCGATCACGGTATGGAAGTCTCTCACCAGCATTGGATATGGATGAGGACCAGCGACAGAGCCCAGGATATAGTGCGTCGTTTCGACATTCGTCACCCAGTCCCGGATAGCTTCCGAAGTTGCATCTTTTAAAGTAGCAGTGCCCGAGTGAACAGGCCGGACCTGAGAGAGAAACAACACCACCTTGTTGAAACTTGGTAACCATGTCTGTGACTTTACCTCGGCACCGAGGAGTCGCATACGGAAAACGTTGAGAGCTTGCCTCTCCATGTCTTGCGCACCCATGTAGACGACGCATTCTAATCCAAATCGCGCACAGACAGTGGCGGTGGCGACTCCGTGCTGGCCGGCTCCAGTCTCGGCAATAATTCGCTTCTTGCCGATGTGTTTTGCGAGCAAGGCTTGGCCAACGGCATTGTTGATCTTGTGAGCACCAGTGTGATTTAGATCCTCTCGCTTGAGATAGATATCTGGTCCAGTACCATTGGCATTCTTGTAGAACTGAGTCAAGCGCTCCGCAAAGTAGAGAGGTGTTTCTCGACCAACATAGTCCTTGAGAATGCCGGCCAGTTCTTGCTGGATTCATGCAGCAACACTGTTAGAAAAACTAGAGACAAGAAGAGCCAGATCCACCATCTCAAATGCATATTCTATAGAGTGATCTAAAAAGCACGCAAAAACAAGAGCCATCACCGACCTGGAATTCGGCCAGTTCTTGCTGGAATGCAGCAACACTGCTAGAAAAACTAGTGAACACAGATCCAACAAAAGAAACTCTACCCCAAGAAAATGGGTGTTCTATAGAGATGAGCAAGCAAAAAATAAAAAATAAAAAAACACGAGCACCGACCTGGAATTCGGGCTTCACAACAAGCAATCGATAAGCGGCCTCCAAATCCGCCAGCGCCGTCATGAGCGTCTCCGGCACATACTTCCCACCAAATTTTCCAAACCTCCCAAATGCATCCGGCCGCTGGAATCCTCCATACTGCGCATTCAACACCTCCTCCGCGGCCATGGTGCTCTCTGAGATCGCGCAGCGGGCGCCTACCGGATTGCGCCGCGGAAGCGCGATCCTCGTCGATCGCTCCACACTCGCGCTGAGCTGATTGGGAGAGACGAAGAGCTGGGGGGTGATCGCACGCATCGCCATAGCTATAAACCCTAGCTCAGCCCTTCTGTAGCTGCATTTTACTAAATGGTTGTTTTGGCGGGAAGAGATTTTAGGGCGGATGGCGCTTGAGAAGATCGTCTCGGCGTTCACGCGCCGGATCTCCGACCTCCAGGAGCTCATGGTTCTTCGCGGCGATGGTAAGCGCGGCGCCTAGATCTCTCTACTGCTTGTTCGTGAATTTCTTCACTTTTTCTCTCTCTCAGGAAGAGCTGCAGACATGAGTGCTGTGGATGTTTCTCTCAAGGCCGTGGAGCATGATTTTCGCAAGATGGATAGCTATGTGAAATCGGAGATGGAGGCGCTCAGCAAGGCCAAGGTAGGAAAAAAACAAATTCGTTTTCTTCGGCTAGAACTCTTGGAAAACTAAACTGCGTGTGTTCTAGGCACTGTCGGAGCTGACAATCCAGCAAACGAGGAAGATTCAAGCTATCGTAGATCATTTTCCATCAACCTTGTCCGCTGCAGCGCCATCGGACGCGTTGAAAAACAGGTTTTCTCTGCAAATTTTCCTTCTTTTCTCTGCTAAGAATTTTTTTTCTTGGCAGATTGTTTCCTGTTCCTGAGAAAGCTGCTGCTCACACCAGCAACATTCTTCCTGTTCAAACGCAAAATCCAAAGGTTTGAAAGAGTAATTTTCATCGTTTTGCGCTCTTATGCTGGTTCTGTAGGTGGAGAAGGAGAAGAAAGGGAAAGGTTTGCCTCCTCGGAAGTATGTATCGGACGAAGAGTTCGCATCGTTATCAAGGTTGTCTATATTTTTTCCTTGTCTTTGTTGTGAAAGCTTCTTTTCAGCTATATGAGGGGAAGGATCACTCTCGATAAAGTCAACTCTGCGATTGATGAAATGGCTGGATTTGCTGAGAACAATCTAAGACTAATACAGGCACCAAGAAAGAAGGTCATTCCGATGACTGAATGCTTGCATGGCGTTGTTACAATTTCTTTCTTCATATGCACAGCTGGGAGACGATATCCTGGAGAAAGTCCTGGTAAGTCTTTCGTTTGATTTCCATCCAACATTTTCTCGTGTTTCGTCTAGGAACTACGAGATATTGCTGGAGCTGAGACGATCAAAGGGAAGCATTTCTTCTTGGAGTCCGACATGCGTGGTCCATTGTTGAAAATGGACACAACGGGCAAAGCTATACTCACGGTAGAAACTCCGGCATTTAAACTTAAGAGCTCACATTTTCTTTTAGATAATCCGGCATCTCGGCCGTGTCCTGGAAGCTCGGATTGGAAAACAGAGAGTGTTTGCTCTGTTGAGCTAAAAGCGATCTGGAGATTCCAATGCTTTCTCTTGACGAGACGTTTTATTTCAGGTAACGTATAACTCGTTTTCTCTGTGTTTCTCATCCAGCTTCACAGGAAATCCGAGATCTAGCTCTGCATTGAATCGCAACACGTACATCCTCTAAAGGTATCAAACTCGAAACAATCGGATTCTTTTTTTCTTTTCGTTTTCGCTTCTATTTACAAGCGCGCTACCATCGTTTGAGAAAAAAACTCTTTAATCTGTTCTCGTGACTGGACGAACTAGAAGCAGTGGCAATCTTCCTGGTCAGTAACGCCATCACCATTTTTCCCAAGCTCAGCTTTTTCTTACTCACCATCTTTGTAAGTTTTAGCTCGTCACTCTCCTCATCGTCCCCAAGCTTCGCCAAAGCATTATAAGCAGCGGTCCCAGCAACGCCGCCGGCTCGCGAGATGTTCCTCAGCATCCTTACCGCCACCCGGCGTCCCTGCGGCGGCGGAAACGACGATAGAAACCGGAGAATCGCCTCCACGTCGCCGAGCCTGCCGCCGTGCGTTGCGCCGTACGCCTCAGCCAGTATCTGCAGCGCGTCGCTGGCGGCGTCCCGCGCGGCATCCGTACCGGACAGCACGAGCCCGAGTAGTACCGCCACGGCACCCTCGGACAGCCCGTCCTCCTCGGCTATAGCGGTCCGGAGCTCGGTCACTCCGGCGAGATTCTTAATGGCGCCGGCGGCCGAGGCCTGGGCCAGCGGCGTACCGTGACGGCATATCTGGACCAGCGCCGCCACGCCGCCGTGTGCCGCCAGGGACCGCGCGTTTTCGGGCGTGTACGTCAGGCAGTGCAGCGCGGATACCGCGCATTCTTTCGCCAGCCCGGTGCCCGACTCGAGCAGCCGGACCAGCGGCGGCAGTGCATTCTCGGCTATGAGCTCCTGCTCACAGCATGACGCGCGGGCCAGGCGGTATACCGCCGACGCCGCCCTCTCCCGCACGGCGCACGGCATTCCAGCGTCGAGCAACCGGACCAGCACTGGAATCCCTCCCTGCGACGCCACCAGCAGTGCATTCTTGTCATCGCCCTCGAGGAGATCCACGATCGAGGCGAGCGCGCGGTGCTTGGATCTGGGATCCGTCTCGATCTGGAGGCGCACGACGAGATCCCGCACCGCCCAGCGCAGCGCGGATTCGCCCGAGATGACCATGGATCGCGATCGCGACGCTCGCGAGCCGGTGACGAGGAGCAGCGCCGCCATGGACTCCTTGACGAGGCTGTTCTTGATGACAACGTCGCAGTCGTGGATGTGGTGGTGGAATCGCGCGGCCAGCGCGTCGAGGGCGCTTTGCATCTGGAGCTTGCCATCGATCTGGCCGGATTGGAGGCACTTCCGGGCGGAGATCTTGGCGTCCTCGATGGTGGCCACCATGGATTCCAGCACCTCCGTGCACAGGGAGTAGCTCTCGAGGAAGAGGAGGGGGCATTTGGACATGTCGTGGAGCTGCGATCCCAGCTTCTCCAGCCGGAACTGGATGATCCGCCATCGCCCCAGGAACGTTTTCACGGAGCTTGCCTCGTCCAGCGCCGCCGCAATCCGCTGCTGTGCTACCTCCAGAAGCTCCCGCGCGGAGATGGAGCCCATGATCCTCCCAGCAACCAGCATTCCTGGATCGAACCGTGTCTTGGCGCCGGGACAAAACTCCTGACCATGCTTTGTTTCCCTTTGCGTCGATCGCCCCTCGCTCTCACCGAGAGACGAAGAACTAAAAAAAAAACGAAAGAAACACGCGAACAAGAACACCACACGTCGTCTTGCTGCTCCTGCGATCATAAATGAGGATCGTTACGAGTCGGGTTTCATGATCGTCAAAGCAAAAGCGGTAATCACCACCACTCACCACCCCCGAAATCCCCAATCCTCGAAACTTATCATACAAAAAGGTGGCATTGTAAACACAACAATTACAGAAAGGTGGCATTAGAAACCCAACTCATCATGTTTTGTGCGTGGGCCACTCTACATGTGAGTGCAAGCTGAGCTTGCCCCCACCCAAGAGAGCATTGTAAAGAAGCTTTTAGGGCATGAGATAAGAATTCCCATCTCTCTATCTGCAAAAATGTTAGTGCCTGCCTGGAGCTGGAGCTGGAGCTGGAGCTGGAGCAGAAAATACCCCATTCAAAATACAAGCTGAATGCTGCTCTGGAGCTACCACTTCACATGCTCCTTGACCAGAGAGGTCTTTGGGTATCTCAGAGGTAATAAAGAAGAACCTTGGAAAAAGTGGGGACTGTGGATTGGCTGCTCTGATAAGACCTGTGACATTCTGAGTACCTTGCCTTGCTTGCGTTGCTCAGTTGTCTCAAAATCAACAGACAAGAATTTTGCCATCGATTAGAAAAGTTGTTGTGCTGCTCAGATTGTCCATTCTTTTTTGCCCAATAATTTCCAGTCTACAGAATAAAATCTGGAAAGTGAAATTTATAAATTCTATTCACATTTTATTGTGTACCTGTTAAGAAAGAATATATGAGGCCAAATTGGAACAGAGAATAAGGAGGTAGGGTTCGCTAGCTTCCCTATCGTGGGATACACCCCGATCTGTGTAGCTCTGGATCCCAAGAGTAAGATTCTCACCCAGTAAGAAAGATGAGACAACCCAAGAGTCAAGAGGAGCCCGAGAAGGAGCCCAGGAAATCCAGAAGAAGCTGCCCATTCAATTACAGCCACAGGCAAGTTTACTGCAGGTTTGTAAAAGAGCATTCTTTTCCAGCGACAGGAGCTTGATATGCTCAAGAAGGAGATCCAAGAACTTGGATTCATGAAGCATGAGGTTCAGCGTCTCAAACAAGCTGCTGATACTCATGTTCTTGACAACATCACAACGAAGCTGTCTATGTTGTAACAAGGTTGATTGCAGAGGAGCTCCAAGTACTTGATACGAAGCTCCGGTGTGAGTACTTTCAATGTCTCTTTCCGCTCAAATATTTACTCGGGCAAGACGTAACGGAATATTTAGAGGACTGTGTGCAGGCGGATGAGGATCCTCAACAGGCCAAGGAGCATGGCAAGGAGCAGCAGGTCAATGCTGAAGATAAAGGCCATGGTCAAATTGCTGGAGCAGTTAGAGGTCCAGGAGGCTGACCGGAAAAAGAAAAGGAGGCACTTCTTTTATCTGCAAAAAGGATTGTCTCAACGGAATTGCGAGTTTCTATCTCTTCTTTGAGGAAGACTGTGGCTTCATATGTCTTGGAGCTTAAACCTCAAAGAAACAAGTCAGTCCATCGGTATCAGCTTTATCCACCAGTTTATGAGAGGAAAGTACTTGACACCAGTATGCCTGCTACCAGAGAGATGGTATCTACATGTTGGAAGACTCCACCTACGCAGTCATCAGATACAATGATTGGGAGGGCTTGCAGGACATTGTGGATTTCTCTTCTTGGTTGAGTTTGCTTCTGCAGCATTGGATGTTTGGATAAGATTACAATGGAAGTGGTCCTGCAGATTCTAATTGCCAGATTTTCAGAGAATGTTGCACTCCGGTTCCGGGATTTGCTTGTGAAGAATGGACGTCTGCTTAGTCCATTTAATCAACTCTGGGGGACACAGATTGCAACTGATGATAAGTTTGACGGTTGGTTGATTTGTGACGATTCACATTATATTTGGCTTTCTCGGAGAGGTGAATGGATCAACGAAAAGTACGAAGTTGTGATTCATACCTTCGATGGTTGGAGTTTGCAAGAGAAGTAACATAGGATTCTAAATTTCTTGTTTGATGTGATTACAATAAGACAAACTCCTGGCAAACTACATAGGGTATATTCCCAGACTATACCCTTCCACAATTTTTTTTCTGTGAGGGCCAAGTGTACGGCTACGATGCTGTATACTAATATTAGCGTAGTGGGATTTTGGTAGCCGTCGGATTGGTTTCAATTTGGACCACTCGCTCCTGTATATAAGCTAGGGTTTTTGGGCTAATTGATATGCACATTTCTGTATTCTCTTTCCATATTCCATGCATTCACATTGGTGGAGGTGAGGGGCACCTTTGATTGTCCCTGGGGGAGTGCTTGGATTTGGGATTTCGGTTTAGATCTAGCTTTTGCATTGTCTAGATCTAGCTTTTTCCATTTCCTTTTTTTTGTTCTTTCCTTTCAGGATTTTGGTTTAGATCTAGCTTTTTGCATTTTCTAGATCTACCATTTCTTTCCAGCTTTTTGTCATTTCTCTTCTTTTGCTCTTTCTTTTTCATTCATCTTCATGGCTGATCCGCAATCTCCTCCTTTGACTCTAGAGCAGCAGTTGGTTCAATTGCTTGATGCTATGCACTTGCAATTGAACAACCAAACTTAGTTGATGGCGGCGTTCACGGCACATGGTACAACTCCTACAACTCCTTCTGCTCTTGGTGCCAATCCTCGCGTTCGGCCGGAGTTCTTTTATGGGAATCCTGGGGATGATGTGTATCATTGGTTCGATTACTTCACAGTGATTGCCACATATCATTCTTGGGATGATGCTCGACGTTTGCGTGAGTTCCCCACATGTCTCCAAGGGACGGCATTGCAGTGGTACAATGGATTGAGCGCAGCCACTCGTGGCGATTGGAGTGTTCTTCTGGACGTCTTCAAACGCGCCTTCGGACACGCTGATGATTGTGATGATGCCTTCCAACAATTGCATCATCTTCGCCAAGGGCCATCTGAGTCGGTGATGCAATTTGGCATTCGTTTCCGAAGTCTTTTACTTTGTGCGGAACCAAATATGTCGGAGCGGATCAAGCTAGGAATGTTGTGGCTAGCACTTCGTCAAGATCTTGTCGGACTTGTGCATGCACTTGCTCCTGCCACTCTTGACGATGCTCTTCGCTTGGCACAACGTTATGAGACGTCGCCTCTTCCACTTTTTGCTACATGTCCTTTAGCTCCACTTCCTATGAGTGATGGTCCTGTTCCCATGGAGGTTGATGCTGCTGCTACTCGAGTCCAAGGACAAGGGCGAGGACGTGGTCGTGGCCGTGATGTTCGTTGCTGGGCGTGTGATGAAGTTGGTCATACTTATCGGCATTGTCGGCGCTTTCCGGATTGGCGACCTCCATTTCCTGGGTGGAGACCTTGGCGTCAGCAACGTCCCGTTGGTGCTGCTGCGGTGGAAGGTTTGGATACCGAGGTGCATTCGGGAAACGAGGAGTCACGCGAGTAATGGAGGGACCTTGCGCGAATAAGTTAGTGACCCCTCCATCTTTCTTTCGGGAGTATCATCAAGAGGTTCACTCGGCACCAGTTCATCCAGTGTTTACTTTCCAAGCTCGTTTTTATAACAAGAGGTCTCCTATTCTTCTCTCCGTGTTGGTTGATACAGGTTCGAGTTTATCTTCTATTGCTCGACCTATTGCCACACGTTGTCGTCTACACTTGCATCGTGCGGCGGATCCAGTTTTCATTCTTTATGGCAACAGCCGTACACATGCATGTGCACGAGATGAGGCGGATCTGGTTGTGCGTGTGGGTGATTTCGAGCTTGAGTTGCAGTCGTTGCGGGTGGTGCCGAGTCAAGCTTTTGACCTCATTCTTGGTATGGATTGGTTGCAGCGCAATCATGCCAAGTGTGACTTTGAGGCTTCTCCCCCTTGTCTCATACTTCCTTATGTTTCATCCATTCCTCTCACTTCCGTACTTCTTCGTCCCTCTACTTTTACCTCTGCTTCCATTACTTTTGTTCCCCCACTATTTCCTCTTGTGTCTCCATCTTGTTCTACTCTTCCCTTTTCCGATCCCTCCGATGATCTTTGTGTTGCAGCTATTGACCAGCTCATGAAGGAGTATTCTGATCTCTTTGACTTTGACCTATCGTCTGGGGCCAAGATTGCCACACGTCATCCCATTCCAACCGGGGATGCTCGTCCAATCAAGGTTCCTGTTCGTCGTCGGTCACCCAAGGAGATCAAGATTTTACGTGCAAACGTCAAGGAGATGTTGGAGAAGGGTGTTATTCGGAAGTCGCGGAGTCCTTGGGCATGTGAACCTCATTTTGTGACGAAGCCTGATAGGAGTATTCGTTTCTGCATCGACTATCGTCCATTAAATGAACTGACGATCCCGGACGTGTACCCTCTTCCTCACACTGCTGATCTCTTGGATCGTCTGGGGCGAAGTCGTTGGTTCACCAAGCTAGATCTTGCTTTTGGGTATTGGCAAGTACCGATGGCCGAAGAAGATATTCCTAAGACTACTTTTCGTACACCATTTGGTTTGTACGAGTTCTTGGTGATGCCATTTAGTTTGAACAATGCTCCAGCAACTTTTCAGCGGATGATGGACGAGGTTCTTTGCGATATGCCGGAGGTGACGGCTGACTTCATTGATGATGTCTTGATCCACTCGGAGGGGACGTGGGAGGAGCATGTTCGTGATGTTTGTAAAGTGTTGGATCAGCTACGCGACGTTGGTTTAAAGCTGAAGCGGTCAAAGTGCGTGTTTGGGTCCAAGGACACAACTTATCTTGGGTACCGTATTTCTCGTGAGGGTTTGCAAGTTGATCCTGACAAACTTGTGGCTGTTCTAAAGTTCCCTACTCCGAAGTGTGTGAATGATGTGCAGCGTTTTTTGGGTAAGGTGCAGTATCTCGGTCGTTTTGTGGATCATCTTTCCGATCGCACTACACCATTGCGAGCGTTGCTGAAGTCATCAACGTCATCTTTCATCTGGTCTCCAGATTGTGAGCGGGCGTTCGTGAATCTCAAAGAGCTATTGACGACTCCTCCGGTTTTGGCATATCCTGACTACACTCGACCTTTTATTTTGCGCGTGGATGCTTCTGACATCGGTCTTGGAGGTGTGTTGATGCAAGAGAGCTCGAGTGTGCCTGGTCAGTGCCATCCCATTGCATACATAAGCCGTACATTACAACCAGCGGAGATGAACTACTCCACGACAGAGAAGGAGTGTTTAGCAATAGTCTGGGGTTTCGAGAAACTTCATGCATATCTACATGGTTCTCGGACGTTACTTGAAGGTGACCATGCTGCTGTTACTTCATTATTGAAGCGGAAGAACCTGGTTGGTCGTACGGCTCGATGGGCTTTGAAGCTTCAGATATATGATTTCGATGTTGTTCATCGCCTAGGGAGTTCTATGGCTGATGCTGATGCCCTTTCTCGAGCTCCTCTTGCTTCTCCACTCACTTCTCATGTTTTTGACGAACCTGTTGTTCCAGCATCTGTGGATTTTCTAGATGAGGATTCTGTGCCGTCGGCGGTTGCTGTCCTTGACGTTCAGTGTCCACAGGGCGTAGAGCAAGATCTACCTTCTCTTGATGAGGTTCGCGAGGCTCAAAAGATTGAGCCGTGGATTCGAAGGCTTCGAGATGAGTTTGAGAATCCTGCATCACTTGCTGATGACTTGCCTTTCCGGCATTTACATTCTCAATATCACCTTGAAGATGGCCTTCTTTATTTTGTGGGGACGGATCCTGATGATCATTTACGGCTGGTGGTGCCTTCGGTGTTTATTCCGCGGTTTCTCCATGCCTACCATGATTCTCCTGTTCTAGGTGGGCATATGGGACACCGTCGTGTCACTGAGAAGCTGCGTAGGTCTTTCTATTGGCTAGAGATGCGACGTGATATTATCCGGTATGTGCGTAGCTGCGTTTGGTGCCAAGCTCGTAATACTCCCCCTTGTGCTGCGGAAGGACGGTTGGAGTCAATTGCAGTTTCCCGTCCGTTTGAGTTGGTGGCGTTTGATCTTATGGGACCTTTTCCACGATCGATTGCTGGCAATGAGTATGTTATTATTGCTTCTGACTACTTGACTCGTTGGGTGGAAGTTGGTGCTCTTGCTAGTGCCTCTGCAACTGCTGTTGGATACTTCCTCCTCAATCGAGTGGTGTTCCAGCATTCTTGTCCAGAGCAGATTCTTTCGGATAATGGTCCTGCATTTATGGCTGAGGTATTTCATGTTTTGACATCTCGATTGGGGATACGCCACACTTTTACGAGTGTTTATCATCCACAATCAGACGGTCTGGTGGAACGGCTCATTCGGACATTCAAAGGGATGATAGCGAAGTATGTGAACTTTCAGCATTCGGATTGGGATAGTTATTTGCCGTCTCTTCGGTATGCCTATGTCACAGGGGTGCAGAGTTCTGTTGGTGCTTCACCATATAAACTTCTATATGGTCATGATCCAATATTACCAACGGAGCTGGGTTTACCTTCGCGGTTGCCACGAGTTCCTGATGCTAGGTCATGGGATCAATATTTGACAAGCATTCTTCCACTTGTCCGCGCAGAGTCTGCTGAACACTTAGGCCGCGTACACGTGGGACAACAACGGCGCTACAATTCCCATCATCGTCCACCTGCAGAGTACAAAGTGGATGATTTGGTGTTGGTCCGTTTTCCCCATCTTACGGTACGTGGTTTATCTAAGGGGCTCCTTGCGCAGTGGAAAGGACCGTATCGGGTGTTGCGGCAAGTTGGACCACAAGTTTATGAGGTTCGGCATGACGTTCAGTAGGCCGATCCTCCGGAGATTGTGCATGTGCAGCAGTTAAAACGCTTCATACAAAGGGATCAGGAGCAGTTAGTACCGTCTACAGATCCGCCGATGCCTCCTCCTGACGTTCCTCTAGATCCTGGCCCATCTACAAGAGAACCCTGATGGCCTTCCATTATTCCGAGAGGAGGGGATGATGTGAGGGCCAAGTGTACGGCTACGATGCCGTATACTAATATTAGCGTAGTGGGATTTTGGTAGCCGTCGGATTGGTTTCAATCTGGACCACTCGCTCCTGTATATAAGCTAGGGTTTTTAGGCTAATTGATATGCACATTTCTGTATTCTCTTTCCATATTCCATGCACTCACACCTCAATGTGCTAAAATAGAAAACCCCCAGGACTACTGCATCCGCTAGTATGAATGGCCTTTGAATGGATTCATGATGGTCATGATGCTCATACATGTGATGGGCCATAACAGGCACACATGGCATGTTACAAGCAAAGGTTAGTATTTGTAGATCAAGGATCTCTCTTGGTCTCCCAAAACACAGCGATCTGGAGAGGTATGGTTTGATCTGTAAAAAAGGAATTTGAATTTCATGTAGGCGTCATTTAGGTGCCAGGAACACCAATTCTGACTAAAGTTGCGAGGCTTATACTTGTATCTGATATGCTTCATAACATCCCGTGAAGAATAACAGTTATTATGGAGAGTTTCAATGACTATAATATAACAGGACAAATAACACCCGAAGCTCTAAAGGATCATATTTTATCGTGAACACTGTGCTTCTGAGTTCCTGGACGAGGAATTGTACGGAAATGCATTAACAATGTCACGAGAAAAACCATTTGCAAAAGAATATTCCTTTCAAATGTACAAAGAAATATAAAGCCCTTTCAGGGCATCAGACAACAATGTCAAGCATAAGCCTCGCAACTTTAGTTAGAATTGGTGTTCCTGGCACCTACATGATGCCTACATGAAATTCAAATTCCTTTTTTACAGATCAAACCATACCTCTCCAGATCGCTGTGTTTTGGGAGACCAAGAGAGATCCTTGATCTACAAATACTAACCTTTGCTTGTAACATGCCATGTGTGCCTGTTATGGCCCATCACATGTATGAGCATCATGACCATCATGAATCCATTCATACTAGTCTTGGGGGTTTTGCAGCCTATTTCAGCACATTGAGAGAAATATGAAAAAAAAATTAAAAAATGCGGAAGGGTATAATCTGGGAATATACCCTATGTAGTTTGCCAGGTGTGGGATGATCAGTTTGTCTTACTGTAATCACATCAAACAAGAAATTTAGAATCCTATGTTACTTCTCTTGCAAACTCCAACCATCGAAGGTATGAATCACAACTTCGTACTTTTCGTTAATCCATTCGCCCCTCCGAGAAAGCCAAATATAATGTGAATCATCACAAATCAACCAACCGTCAAACTTATCATCAGTTGCAATCTGTGTCCTCCAGAATCGATTAAATGGAAAAGGCAGACGTCCATTCTTCACAAGAAAATCCTGGAACCGCAGTGCAATATTCCCTGAAAATCTGGTAATTAGAATCTGCAGGACCGCTTCCATTGTAATCTTATCCAAACGCCAGAAAGTCCAATGCTGCAGAAGCAAACTCAACCGAGAAGAGAAAACCACAATGTCCCGCAAGCCCTGCACATCCTGAATCACTGTAGCTGATGACTGCATAGGTGGAGTCTTCAAACATGTAGATACCATCTCTCTGGTAGCAGGCATACTAGTGTCAAGTACTTTCCTCTCATTAACTGGTGGATGAAGCTGATATCGATGGACTGGCTTGTGTCTTTGACCTTTAAGCTCCAAGACATATGAAACCACAGTCTTCCTCAAAGAAGAGACAGGAACTTGCAATTCCGTTGAGACAATCCTCTCCGCAGATAAAAGAAGTGCCTTCTTTTTCCTTTTCCACTCCTGGACCTGTAGCTGCTCCAACAATTTGACCCTCTTTCTTTCCTGGCCTTCATCTTCATCATTGACCTGCTGCTCCTCCTTGGCCCGTTGAGGATCCTCATCCGCCTGCTCACATTCCTCTAAATATTTCGTTACGTCCTGCACCTTCAAATCCCAGAGAATGCCAGGGTATGTGACTGAGAGTAAAGTTTTGTGCGGAAAGAGACTTTGAAAGTACACACACCGGGCCTTCGTATCAAGTGCTTGGAGCTCCTCTGCAATCAACCTTGTTACAGCGTAGGACAGCTTCGTTGTGATGTTGTCAAGAACATCATAAAGAACAAGAGTATCAGCAGCTCGTTTAAGACCCTGGACAACATGCTTCATGTGTCCCAAGTTCTTGGACCTCCTTCTTGAGCATCTCAAGCTCCCGTCGCTGGAAAAGAAGTCTTGATGTCTTCTTCAATCCTGGTTAACCGACCTTCAGACACAAGCGGTAAACCCCGTGGCTGTAATTGAATGGGCAGCTGCTTCTGGATTTCCTCCTGAATCTTGGGCTGCTTCTCAGCCTCCTCTTGAATCTCGGGCTGTCTCACTGTTTCCTCATGTCCCACTGTTTCCTCATGGCTCACTGTTTCCTTGGGCTGCGGATTTACCTCTTCAATATCCATGGAAAGACCAAAATCTTCATCTGGTTTGTGACTTTCCCCTGTAGAGATTCTACGCTTACGACGGGTAAGAGTCTTACTCTTGGGATCCAGAGGTACATAGATCATAAGCGCCATACCACAATAGGAAGGAGGAGAAAATCCACGTCTTTCCTAGAACTCTAGCTCCTTTCTTAGTGTCATAACGAGCCAGTGGAATATTCGCTATTTTAACAAACTAGGGCTCTGTTTTTAGGGTTTATGCAATGAGGGTGAAGAGGCAGAAGCGCTACCGCAAGGCCGTGCGCTTCCTCAAGGCTTCGTTTGGCTTCCGGGAGCCCTTCAAAGTCCTCTGTGACGGTAATTTTCAGCACTCTGTCCTCCACAACATTCGCAAAGGCAGCGAAGACTTCGACAAGCTCTTGTCGCAGGCGCTGGGAGGAGCCGCCAAGGCGTTTACTACCAGGTCTGCGGTAAAATGTAGCTATCCACTGGAAGAAAAACGAAGAGAATTTCTTCTATCAGGTGTATCAATGCGGAGCTTAAAAAGCTTGGGACTTCTTTCTCGGACACTCTAAATGCTGCTCGAAAGCTTCATCTTGCCAAGTAGGAAAACTGCTTTCGTTGTTTTGTTCTTCTCGGTTATAGAAAACTTTGTTGGTTTGTTCTATAGGTGCGATCACGAGCCTGCAAAAGGAGGGAGCGAGTGCTTGGAGTCGCTCGTGGAGAGCTTCAATCCGGAGCATTTTTTTGTGGCAACACAAGATGGTGATTTACGCCAGAAGCTTCGAGTCGTAAGAATATTTTTCTTCCTCGTTTCTCTCTTTCGAAGATCACGATTTCTGTTTCTCTAGATGCCTGGTTGCGCTGTTGTCTACTCGAAGAAAACGTCGCTGTGTGTGGAACCGCCGTCAGAGTTCCAGCAGCAGTTTGCTAAGGAAGAGGAAAGCAAACGCGAAAGTTTGAAGTGTCGAGAGCAGCGACTTCTCTCTCATACCTCCGAGGACGAGGAACTTCCAAAGCGAAGCAAAAGTTTGATGGTGAGAGACCGGCCAACGTTCAAGAGAAAGCGAGCAAAAGTAAGTGTTTCTCGCTTCGTTTTAGTTCTTCTTCGCTAAGAAAGAGGTCATCGTCGCAGGGACCAAATCCACTTTCTTGCAAGAAAAAGAAACAAGTTCCAGAAGTAAGAGTTCTTTCTTCTCTAAGATGACAGCTAAACATGAAAATGGTGTTGCAGGCATCAAACGATGGAGAGAGGTCTTCCCGGAAGAAAGTAAGGAGGAGAAATCGCAAGAAAAACAGCGTAAAAGAGGACGTGATCCATAAATCTCCTGCTTGAGGTACATCTTTCGATTTTTCTTTTCTACACAGCTCAAGTTCTAGATCTTTGAAAGCCCGCGACGACTAATCGAGATGGATCGATTTATTGAGGGCTCCATCCAAGAAAAAAGAGATGCTCACGGTTTTCTTCCTTCCATTCACGAGAGTGATCGAAGAATTCTTTTTTCTAAAGGTGTTTCTAGCTCACTGGTTTCGAAAGAAAAAAGAAAATCCGAGAGTGCTGATAATCATTAAAACGCCGTGGTCGAACCATGGTGTAACCGTGGTGTGACCATGGTGAACCGTGGTGTGACCGTGGTGTAACCGCGGTTACTGGGTGTATATATAATAGCCCTAGGAGCAAAAGAAGAGGTCAAGAGGAGAGCGAGAGGGGAGGTCTAGGAGCTTGGCGCTCGGTGATTTTGGAAGGAGATCATGTCGAGCAAGCAAGGTAATGCTATCGATTCCCTTCCCGATGCTCTAGGGTTGATTGATTGTGGAGATTGCGAGCGCTTTGTTTCCCTCGGTCTCCGGTTTAGATTCTCGGAATTTCTCCCGTCTCTTCTAGATCTCGGCTGTTCTTCTCTAGCCCTCCGCATTGCCGCTCTAATGTTTCGATTGTCCAGGTGGGAAGTTGAAGCCTCTCAAAGCTCCCAAATCCGACAAGAAGGATTACGACGAGGTAAGAGAAGAAGATCTTTCTTTTGGTTGCGCTTGCGCTGATCGATCGTCGCTTGGGCTTTCACAGGAGGATAAGGCGCACATCGCGAAGAAGAAAGAAGAGGAGAAGGTAATTCCTTCCACGGCTCCTACTTATCTTCTTCCATTTCTCCCTCTTTTCTTTGGCAGGCAATGAAGGAACTCAAGAGCAAGGCCTCCGGGAAAGGCCCTCTCACCAGTGGCGGCATCAAAAAGAGTGGGAAGAAGTAGCCCCGTACGGCCTTCGTACGGTATGGCTGTAAAATCCCCTTCCGTAATGACAAGCTAAGTCGCATTTTGTGTCGTCCTAGTCAGTTGCCACGTTGCGAAAAGTCCTGACGTGTTAAGACCATATTATTCTCAATTAAATAATCTCTTTATTTCTTAATCGGTCCAATCAGCTGCCACGTTGCAAATCCACTCACAAGAAGATGACGTGTCACAGCATCCCGTACTGCCACGTAAAGGCTACTTTGCCTACTTGTCTTTTACCTGTAACGCGCTTCGTATCCACTTCTCTACCATTTGCTGAGAGTTCACGCCTTGATCGGCTGGGACTAGGTGCCCGGCGCCCGAAACTACAACGTGAGTGAGCGTTCCATAGCTCCTCCAATACCCCGCGAAGGATTTCCCAACTTTCCAGATCTTCTTCTCGGCCGCGAAGAACTTCTCTCGGTGCTCCCACTCGAGCTGTCGCATCCAGTCCTCGGAAGCAACCACGCCGTCTTTGATGTCGTACTGCCCCTGGTAGATCAAGATCGGGATCTCGAGCAGCAGCTCCTCGACCATCCACTTGACACTCTTCATCGTGTCGTTGGCCATGATCGTCCTCACCCGAGGATTGCAAGAGATCCACTGCGCCGCATCGTCGGCCTTGAGCGCCGCTTTCACTTCCTGGCGATTGAGGAACAAGGCCAGGAACTCGGTTCCATCCTCCGAGCAGTGGTATGGAACGCTCCTTCTCACGTCCAGGACTGTTGCCAACCCGGTGACGTTCTCGATCCATTCCATGTACTGTGTTCTTGATTCGTAGGCGCCCTGCCAGTCTTCTCTCTCGATCGATGCCACCACCACCTTTGCTCGATCTTCCGCGTGGGATCTCTGGGCAGCGTCGAGCAGACCAAAGCTATAAGCAGTGGCGGCGTGGGTCTGGACCTGGGTGATCGGATGCGTGAGACCATTGCCGATCATCAAGCCATCCAGCCGGAAAGAAGAGTTCTTGGAAGAGTTCTTGGATAGCTTCACCAAGTAGTGACCAAGAGCTGGGACGTATTTTCCAGCGTAGCTCTCCCCGGCGATGAAGAAAGGCCGGTTCTTGAACGAAGGATCAAGCTTGAAGAATTGGAGTAGAGCTTGATGGAGGTCTCGAGCAACCTCGTCTTGATTCACTGGAATATCATCGTCTTTCTCAGCGATGCTGTACCCTGTTCCTAGCGGATTATCGATGAAGACAACACCAAACCTGTGATTCCAGGGCGCTTCGTTCCGGTGGAGCTGGAGATCCGGCGCCGTCCTCCAGGGACCAAATTCGTAGAAATTTCCAGTCATGCTTGAGCAGCCAGGGCCGCCTTGCAGCCACAGGATGATCGGCGTCGACGCCAGCGCCTCGGCAGGCTCGATTGCCTCGTAATAGGCGAAGAACATCTTGGAAGAGCGATCGAGAGGGAAATAGCCGGAGATTGTCGGCAGCGCCTCGGTCGGGAAGGGAGAAGAGACTTGATCATGGAGGAATTTGAAGGGATAGAACGCTCCTCCAGCTACCGCTGCCAGAATCACAGCCAAAGCGGAGATCATCGTTCGGGGAAGAAACCCTAGCGACAAACAGTAAATTAAGGCGTAAAAAACGGCGGGAAATCTCAACAGAAATTTAGGCTTAGGGTTCTTCGCGTGGAAACTACCCGAGAGATGGGCACCAATGGGCGGAGGTATGCAAGAAATCTCGATTTCTAGGCTTCGATTCTGATACTATTTCCTTGCAGCCACAGATCTCCCCGGCGCCTGTCGATGATCCACGAGGAAGCGACGAAGCTCGAGAAAGACACAATCAAGCTCGAGAAGGAGGCCAAAGACAAGGAGACGAAGCTTGCGAGCATCCGCGCCGCATTGGCGATGGAGCACCGGGTGCGAGAGGATATCAGGTAGTGTCCGGGACTTCCTTGAGCTTACATTTGATTTGGGGTTCCCCAAATCTTTCGCAGCAAAGAAGCTAAAAGCAAGGGCTCTTGGTGGCATTCCCCACAGGTATTTTTTCATCACTATAGAACACTTCGTGATCGATTGAGCGGTCTTTTTTCTTCTTTTTTTTTTCCAGAGAAGCAAATGCAGTGATTTGCTATCAAGATCAAGGTCGAGCACGAAACCATTACACGAGCTCAAGACGATTCGCAGTGGTTCTTCCTGCTCGTTAAGTGCGTCAGAGACCTTACTTCCACTTTGCATTTACATCTCAAATCTTTGTAGCTTTCCAGAGACGACTACCACCGAGAACGAGCTCATGAGCCGGATCTGCCAGGACATGACCATCGACCAAGACTATGATCTCGACAGCACCAGATATAACTCGTCGCTCAAGAGAGCATCCAACATGCTACTGAGCTCTTTTGGCAGCGATACAAGTTTCGAAGGAACCAAGCTAAGCCAGTCATCATCCTCGGCTAGAGGAACTCCAGGCTAGTGCCTTTTTTTGTAGATCGTTTCCACTCGATCATTCGGTCTGGTCTCACACCTTGTTTTTTCAGTCGACCTGAGCCCGAGAAGGGATCGGTTCCCGGTGGAGGAGCAGCTAAGCCAGTCGAGCTCGATGCTTACGGACGATCCTCGCTGCATGGGGATTCAGACAGACCATTTCTGTCCACCGTCAGTCATGGAAAACACTGCGGCTCCTCTTCCCCCGAAGCGTGAAAAGACTTACTTCGAGCACGTAAGTTTCCTCTCCTCTTTTGGTTTTAAGTTTGTGTTTGTTTTGGCAGCTCGTTGCGCAAGCTCACATGATTCCCAAGAGATCCCTGTACGAAACAAACATCTGATAATCAGAAAACGTCAACAACAGTTTTGTACCTACCTGGAAGATTTCGATCCTGGCCAATCAAAGCCGCCTTTTAAGTATAGCTTGTACCGCTCGATGTAGCTGACAGCCAAGCTCGGTGTCAAGTTCTTGAGAAGTATGTTCACCATCTACTTAGTTTTTAGGAAAGATATTGTCGTTCGAGCTCGATAACTAGTTAAATGCTTGCAAGATCTTGTAACGAAGCAAATGTTTCCTCTAAGAGAAGAACTCTGCGATTGTAGTACACCTGCCAGCTTATCGAAAAACTTGGAACTCGAACTTACTTGCCTGTTTGATCGTCGCGCCTGCCAATGCCGATGGAATGACCTGTCAGCGGCTTTAAATGCTGTAAACGCGGCGATTTGCTCCTCACCGCGTGCAAATTAAACTCGCCATTGTTTTAACTTGGATGCACAGCTTGTCTGAAGAATCATCCTTTCAGGGCCCAGTTATGTCGTCCCCAACTGTAGCAGCACAGAGAAACCTCCTCGTTGCGACACTTGTGCTTCTTCTCGTAGCGATTTCTAGCGGGAACACCAGCAGCAAATCACCTGTGGTATGTATGAAACTTTTTCAGCTTACCTGAGATGTTTGAAGGTTTTCCAGAGCAAAGGCAGGATGTTTCGCCAAGACTATCGCGATGTGAATCCAATCCCTCGGCCATGGCTACCACTGAGACCAGGACCAATCGTCTTCATAAGGCCCGTTCCTCGCTCTCCTCCACCTCCAAAGAGTTCACTCTCGCTTCCGCCGGCACCGAGTCCTCTCCCGGGACCACAGGGACGTCGGAGGACCAAAAGGACGTTGCCAGGCTCACGAACTTGACGTCTTCACCAGTCAAGTGTATCAGAGTTTCCAGTTGTAAAGCCAACGAGTGATTGCAGAGCCAGCCTCGCTCCCGACTTGTAAATGCCGTCCAATGGATTCTTTGGAAATTCAAAGTCGAAGTTTTCTTCTTCGGGCTTGAAAGATACCGAGTCATGCTGCGACACCTCAAAGAGCTTGCCTGGACAGTCGTCTTCCAGCTTGAAACATAAGGAGTCCACCTCAAAGAGCTTGCCTGGACTGTCGTATCCTTGGTTGTATCCGTCTTCTTCTTCGTCTTGGATCTCCGAGATATCAAACCGTCCAGCCGATCTGAGTTCTTCTTGGATCTCCGAGATATCAAACTGTCCAGCCGATCTGAGTTCTTCGCAGTCTGAATGGCCGTCGCCTTCAAGCTGTGAATCGTTTCCATCTATCGAATGCAGTCCCAATGTATCCTTCGTAACTTCAAAGCTCAATTTTTCTTCTTCCGGCTCGGAATATAGCGACGAGAGTAAGTCCTGTTGCGGCACCTCGAACAGCTGGCCTGGACTGTCGAGCTTGTCTGTCTCGATACTCTGGCTTGAGAGATTTACATTTGGGAACCGTCCAGCACTCCATGCCGATCTTGTCATCTCCTTGACGTTCCAGGTTTTCAGTGCTTCGTAGTCTGAATCTCCGTCGTCGTCTTTGAGCTGTGAACGACTCTCAACATGCCCCTCCCAATCCGCACTATTGTCATCCGAAAGCCCGGAACTCCACGCTAATTCCGTCATCTCCTTGATATTCCAGTTCTTCAAGGCTTCGAAGTGAGAATCCTCTTCGTCTTCAAGCAGTAAGGGACTTCCAGGTTGAAGTAGTTTATGGCCTTTTTCCTCGCACGAGATGGCCGGATTAACAACGTCCAGCCTCCTGAGCAGTGTTTCGACTCTGGGAGGCCTGGAAAATAAATTAGCTACCAACGTGAGCAAAATCAACCCAATGTAACCTTACCCCTTAGATTTGGAACTCCGAGATGATAGTTCTTGGAGATTATGTTGGATTCGCGTGAATATGTTCTTATAGTTGCCCGTGTAGATTGCCCCTGTGCATAGTAGTATTTAGAACAAGAGAATAGCTACAATCTTCAAGAACTTTACCATCATCGCTTTTACTTCCCCTTAACATTCCATCTGTCGAGGAAGGAAAAGGTCAAAACATTAAGTACAATGCTGAAACTTATTACCATTGTGTCTTTGCGTATGAGTTGGAGAACTTAAATCTCGATTTTCTTTGGAACGTTTGAAGTAGATTTCACCTTAAAACAGACTCAGGGTCAATGAGATTTCTAGATCACACCTTAAAAATCTTACCATCATCCTTGTGACTTCCAGTATTTTCTGGACACCATGAAAAAATTACAATCCTGAAATAATCACCAATCTTACCTTCGTAGCTTCCCTTGTAGCTCAAATCTGGGAAAACGAAGTGAGAGCTAGAATTATAAAACAATGCTATAAGAAACTACCATCATTTTTGTCGCTTCCCGAGTCGATTGTTCCTGGACAAAAAAGGATACCGAGAATGACGCAGGAACAATAGTAAAGGCTTACGATCGTCTCGCTCTGGGGTGTGTACTTCTGGCAGACACTGCTGGAACCGTTTGAAGAAACTAAACTCGGACGTCCTCGGCCTGTCGAAGAAGCTCGAATTCTGGAAAACCGTCCTTCTCAATTGCCGCGTCTTGTTCCTGAATGGTAACCACGTAAGAACGAGCCAAGCCGGACCATAATCTCACTTCAAGCGCTTCTTCTCGAGCGCGCGACGCGATCGGAACCCCTGAATACCAAAATCAAGGAAAGATCGGAGACCTGCAATGCCAGATGCGCCTACTTGCGACGCGGAGGAGGAGGACGATGCCGATGACGCCGTGCCAAGGCTTCGGACTCCCATTGCTGAAGAGCCCTAATACTCTGCTCCACAAAGCCGTAAGACCCTGATTTTCCCGCCTTGTTTTCGAATTTCCCGCCCTAGGTCTTCTTCGCGCGCGATGGCTGGCACCAAGGGTCAAGCGCCTAAGCTTCGCAAGCGCGTCGACGCTGCTGTGGAGCTCAAGCGTGCCGCCGATGGAAGTGGATTTGTTCGCTGGTATGTGTTTTCGTGACGATTCTATGGAAGCCCTAGTCTCCAATCGTTCTTTCTCTATTCAGCGAAGAATGCAAGAAGGATGTGCCAGTTGCGGTGGCAGACATGCATACATGCAGTAGCTTGAAGGTGCCCTTGAGAGGTGAGCGAAGATTTTGCTTTCCCCCCTTTTCTTGGTTTTCATCACGCTAGTTTTGTTAGTTTCAAGTGCGCCAGAGAGGAAGCCGATGGAAAAGCAAAGTAAGAAACGCAGTGGTGGTAAAACAGAAGAGAAGAAGCCGAAGAAGCAAGCCAAGAAGAGAAAAAAGGACAGTAATCTTCCAAAGAAGCCAATGACGGCGTTCTTCCTCTTCATGTAAGACTGCTTTCGTTGCTTGAGTCGTTTCGAGTTATTTCACTGTTGTGATGGTTTTGCTCTCAGGGAGGACTTCAGGCAAAAGAAAAAGGCAGAGAATGTGAAGGGCTCTGAGGTTGGATGCTGCGACAAATTTTTTTCATCATGCTAACTTGGATGTGTGTTTTTTGTTACAGGTAGCGAAGCTTGGGGGAGAAGCATGGAAGGCGATGACACAAGAGGTCGTGAAAATATTGTCTTTGTTTTTCTTGACTGATTGTTTTCCTTTTTCCAGGAAAAAGCTCCTTACACTGAGAAGGCAGCTCAACTGAAACGAGAATACGATGCTGAAGTTAAAAAACTAAATGCCGATGAAGCTTCCGAGGTAAACTTTGTAGCTTCATTACGTTATCTTGGTCTGATAACCCAACTGGCAGCCGAAGGAGGACGATGGCGGTGAATCCGGCAGGGAGGATTGCAGAGTCATGAACGAAGAGAACGCCGATGAGTCGGAGAAGGAGAATGGAAGCGGATCGGCCACTGAAGCAGAAGAGGTTTGAATAAAAAACTCCAACTTCACATCTACTTTTAACTTTTTTGTTTCTCTGTTTTTGCAGTAGCTAGTTGTTTATGCATAGCGTTGTTAAATATTTGACAAACCAGGATTTTTCGCTGAGCTTGATTCGTTACAAAGCGATAAAAGAGACATGAAAAAAATGAGAAAATCGAAAAATCACTTTCTGTACCGTAGGAGCATAAAGATCAGGTCCTGCCCGCCTCTAGAGACCATACTACGAACAGCATTGGAAGGTTCGTCCGGCTGTTTATCAGTATAACTCATTGATTCTTTTTTATTTCTCTCCAGCAGTACAGAAGATTTGTGGCTGCTTAGGAAGAGCAGTCAAGGTCTTTACTGTGACTTGCCGTGTCATCGCTGGAGTCTGAGGTCTTATTGTCGCCCTCTAAGGTTTGCACTGGAATTCATCGCTGATACATGCCAGGTGTGAGCAGGCAGGCATGAGAAATCCCGGTATTGTTAGAAAGCTAGTTCTTCTGGCGTGGTTTCAATGGGGGGTAGCAACAGCAGCAGCAATTTGCGAGAGAACGAGCTGCGGTAATGTCACTGTTCAATACCCCTTTGGTCTCGGATATGGCTGTGGAAGTCCCGGCTTTGGGCTAAGCTGCACAGACTCTGTCTTGTACTTCAACAGTTCGATTGTGGGAAGCATCGACTACAATGGCCGAAGTTTGGTTTTGAGCTCCGGTGAAGGCTGCCCCTTGAGGAATCCTTCAACGGAGATTCAGATCTGTAGCAGAAACCAAAGAAATGACGGGAATGGACAGCAAGTATGTTTGCTTGGTTACAGTAGCTGCTGCTTGGAAAGAAACTCGTCATTCGACGGAGAAGGATGTATGGCTTACAGGGCGGCTGGAGGCTCGTCTTCAACAGTTAGTGCTTCTCTGGGTGATTTTTCACTCAGGTGGCCTGTGGAACTACAGACTAGGTGCGACCCTTGCCATCGCGTTGGGAATGGACAGTGCGGCTACAACTCAACAAGTGATTTCGTCTGCTTTTGTGCGACGTCAAACACGACCGCAACTTGCAGTGACCCTCGTAAGTAATTATCATTTTTCTTCCTGCTTCGCAGCTCACATTTGGACGTATCTCTGCAGAAGGCCGAACCAATGCTCCAATAATCATATCAGGTATATCAGGTAGTTTGATTTCTAAGATGGTTATTTTATGAGAGTGGCGACTTACTTTCGATTGGCATGAACAGGCTCTGTCGCCATCGCGGTGATTGTCGTGGTTCTCGTGTTCGGAGTGAGCCTCTCAATATACTGGAAGTGGAAAAAGAATGGCCGCGAGAGCACGCCAGAGCCGATTTTCTCACTCGACGATCCCAGCCGAGATGTCGAAAACCTCCGCCAGATACTCTCCACGCGCAGGGGCGACCCCGCAAAGCTCTACACCTTATCCGAGATCGACAAGGCCACAAACGGTTTCGACAAGGAACACAAGATTGGCAGCGGTGGCTTTGGCACTGTTTACAAAGGACTCTTCGACGACGGCTCGGTTCTAGCAATCAAGAGAGCAAACCACACATCAAAGCAAAGCTCGCGGCACTTTTACAACGAGGTGGCCGTCCTTTCACAGGTAAACCACCGCAACTTACTCAGGCTCATGGGTTGCTGCGTCGACTCGGACGTTCCCATACTCGTGTACGAGTACATTCCAAACGGGAATCTCTTCGAACATCTCCACAAGAGGCCGGGGGTTTTAAGCTGGAGCAACAGACTGACGATCGCAATAGAGACGGCCGAGGCACTTGCTTACTTGCACTCGGCTGCGTATCCACCGATCTATCACAGGGACGTAAAGTCGGCCAACATTCTCCTCGACAACGCCTTCACGACGAAGGTGGCGGACTTTGGCCTCTCCCGGCTGGTTCCCGTGGACGTGACTCACGTCTCGACCATGGTACAAGGAACTCCCGGCTACGTCGACCCGGAGTATCACCAGACGTATCAGCTCACGGACAAGAGCGACGTCTACAGCTTTGGGGTGGTGCTGCTGGAGATGGTCACGGGGCGCAAGCCAGTGGACTTCGCCAGAGCTTCCAAGGACGTGAACCTCAGCGCCTACTCGGTGCCTTTGATCCGGAAGGGACTGATCGAGGAGATCGTGGACCCGAAGCTGGAAGTGAGAGTTTCTGGCAACGCGGCCGACTTGGAGCTCCTGGAATCCATCCGAGCAGTGGCCAACGTCGCGATGGCGTGCCTGGCGTTTACGAGAGACGAGCGGCCGACGATGAAGAGAGTGTTGGAGGAGCTTGTGGCGATCCGGGGGTCGGATGGATTGATTAGGACGGAGTGGCTGGAAGGCGAGGTGATTCTCACCGAGAGTTTCCATCCCAGCGAGGGTGTCTCGTATAACAGCGGTCGGTCGCGAGATCATTCAGCGGAGATAACGGCCAGGTAAAGTATATATAAATCAGTTTTGAAACTTCCACTCTGGCAACAGACTTCGTTCCGTGCAAGAAGGCGATTTTAGATATACCTATCGTCATACGTCTGAATTCGGATCAAATCTTTGCCCTGCAGGAGCAAAGAACTGTAATGCCACTTTTCTAATCAATTTCAAATATCAATCTCCAAAGGATTGTTTAACAGATTGTAGATTATATGTCCCGTTACCTGTAGAGAAGTAAAGAACCTTCCAGAATCGTGTGCTTGTCATCTGAAAGTTCTGAAGCATTAACTGGCCATAAAGGTCTTTCATGGCGCATCCATTGCCTGAGCATAACAACGCAAGCTACCTCTACTGCTACATGACCAACACGATCTCACAAAATTCTCCAATATAACCCATTGCGCTGATGATTGTCACAATTGTCCAGGAGAAAAAATTCTGTCCAAGAATTTGCTGGGCTTCCTCCAGAGCACCACACATTGGTAAGGAATTTTCCAGCCTCCCCACCAACGGATTCTTCCACGGCTGCCGCTCCCTAAGCCGAGGTAGCGCGTATACTTGCATGTCATTCGCCAGGTATTTTTTTCTATTCGTTTTGAACTGACCTTTATTCAATAAATATTCATAATGTATCCAAATTTTAAATAAAAACATAAGTTAGCTCGAATGGTGTTTGATAAGATCTTTGCTCAAGAAAATACATATAGTGGAACAATCAAAAGAGAAATACTTGTTTTACTTGCTAGATGGGCATATATGGCTGTGGTTGCACATGACAGGTGTGGATATGATTTTTTGTTTTTCATTATGGTAAGCAATTTGTGATTGTAAGTTTTGGGAGGAGGTACAATTGAAATATACCTAAAGTGTGGCAAGTAATTTGTGATTGCAACTTTAGGGGGGAGGTACACCTCCCAACAAAAAGGTTTACATAGCTTAGCAAAAAAATGTATTGACCTGTAAGATATATGAATTCAAAACACATGTGTTTTAATTGTCTAAACATATGTATGATTCATAAAATAATCTTTGGATGTAATTTTTTTTTCAAGTCATAAGCATGTATGCCCTGTATGAATTTTGCCCTCATATAAAATCCATATCAATGCGTTATATGTATATCAACTTTATTACAATAGTAGGGTTTTCTATATGAATTGGGTTAGTAATGATGAGTAGAGCACCTTTATGTTTTGCCAATTCTTCTTAAGCGGTGAGTGTAAATCATAAATTTTTCTCTTCTAATTTGCTAATTTACCTTGTTTATCTGATTACCTTTGCTTTCGCTTCAATTACTTGGATTCAATTATTTATTGCATAAGCAACAAGGTATTAGCCATTTATCAATAGATTCCTAAACTCTATCCAAATCCCCCTCCTTGGATTAAAAGTTTAGTTACGCTCCTTACAAACATAAACACATCACTTTCTAGATTCTTAATATCCCTTAATATAAAAAAATTTGTTCATGGGACCTTTAAATCCCAAAGCTTAAATACATATCTTAATTTGAACCTTAGGGGGAAATGTGGTATAGGTACCTTAACTCCCCACTTCCAATTTAAAGGGAAGGCTTAGAATAAGGCAAGGTACTTAATGGGGCACCATTCCACTTAAGCTGAGAGCATTGTAATCAATTTCCTTTCTAAAAGTGAAAGTTGTTCTTAAATATGTCTTAAAGGAGCTTTTAGGCCCAGTACTTTGCAATCTTTTTTTTAGTCATTATATTGAACTTGTAATGATGTGTGTTCAAAAAATGAGCTCTTGTATTCCTCATACCTCATAGTGAAGGATATTAACAAGGGTCATTAATCAGAGGTACTTTAAAACCATTCTCCAGCTGTTTTGTCACCCCACACAACGGTTATCAATCTATGAAGATTCACGTCATATATATACCATTATCATAACACTTTGTTTGAAAATGAATGGGGACGGAAGAGTGTGGCACTTTTCCTAAGCTGGGGGTCCAGGTTAGCCTAGTTTCAAAGACTCTCTGGAACCTGTAGCTTCATTCAGTCTCTTAAAAAAGATTGAAACAGCCAAGATTTCTTTAGCATCTGTCTGCGCATAATGATAATAATAACAGCTATTTCAAGTCATGAGGACCCATCCTATCTACTGCTGGTGTGGGGTTGGGGATGTGTAGTTTCAAAGATGGCAAGATGCCATTAGCGTCTACTGCAGAAGGTTGTGGTTAAGCAAAGCTGTATACATGTGAAAATTTGCCGAAGAAGCAGATAACGAGACTCCACAATTAACTACAGGAATAGGGAGTGAGCACACTAACTTATCGGACCGATATACAATGTACCTCCCCATTCGTCTGGATTGAGACTAAAAGCTTCTAGTCACAAAGACTCGACCTTATCATGAACCTCGAATGGGAAAGCCCTTAATTCTTAGACGTAATTTGAAACGACCTACTCATTTGCACCGTAGATAGCCTCGCTATACTTGCATGACTGAAGTTGAAGTGAAATTCTGCTAGGGAATTAGCTCCAGCTCCTTCTATGCATAGCAAAAGCAAGAAAACCAGCCTTCCATTGACGATTAGTTTCCAGCTCATTAGCGATTTCCGGATCAACGTCGGAAAGTGGATTGAGATGTTGCGAGGCATTTAAAAAGGGTTGTCTAGGTCCCAAGATCAACCGAAGTGTCACAGCGACAGAGCCCGTTCATGCCAATAGAAAGTAAGTCGCTACTCGTCATAAAATACCCATCTTAGAAAGCTACCTGGATTCCATGATTAAAGTGCGTGAGGAACAAAAGACAAAAAGGAAGAAAAGAAAAAGGATTGAGTTGCAGCCATATTGCAAGCACCATAGATAGTAATCAAGGTAACTTAAAAAAGAACTCTGGAGTGAAAAATCAGCGAATTGCCTTTGTTTCTCCGCAAAAGAACATCTACAATTGATTTCACACTACTCAGCTGATTGCCAAAAACTTGCACGCCTTCTCAGGCTTCTCCCGACTCAGTTCTAAAGCAAAAAGGACAAAAGCATTAGAAATCAAACCGGAAAACTGAATCAACCAACCTCTGGTTTCACACCCGGTCCTGGCACTGCATCATGTCCGAAACGAAACTTGTAAACGTGCAACATGCCTTCCAGCCTAGATCCAGTAAAACAAGTGTATAGCATGTCACTGTACTGCTCCGGCGTTTCACTTTGTACGTGAGCTTGTGCGTCGCCTTGACTCTGGATGCTCCCAGTGCCATAGCATGTAACCTGCAAACCAGCAAGAGGCAAACCGGCTGCTTCCAAAGCAGCAACATGTGCCGGCATATTCATCAACTCGTTCCAATCTGCTGGAAGAGCTAGGCCCGCTTGCTGCAGAGTTGATCTTGCTTTTTCACGGCAGCTGTCTAATAGCTTCCTCGCGAGGATGAAATCCAGGCCTTCTAAGCGTGCAACGACAGCTTCCAACCAGTCTATTTTCTGCTGCTGTGCCTCTACTTGTTTGTGAAGTGTGGAAATCTCCTGCTGCTGTGCCTCTACTTGTTTATGAAGTGTGGAAACCTCCTGCTGCAATGTGGAAACCTCCTGCTGAGATGTGGAAACCTCCCTCTCAAGCGTAGAGATCTGCATCTTCTGCCGCTCCGATTCCTTTTCCCACTTGTCCAATCTGGTCTTCATCTCATCGAAGAGGGACTTGTAATTGCTGATTCCCACCTGTGGATCACTCTTGAGTATCTCCTGATAGTTAGTTGCCTGTCTATAAAGAAGATCCTTCTGCTGCGTTGACGCGATCGGCTCGTAGAGAATAAACCCCTTCTTGTTGATGAGTTCCTGGACCGTCTTGTCCGAACAGTCGCCTGGGATCACCACTGTTTTCGTAAGAAGAGTGTCTGGGATTCCAACCGAGGCAAAATGACCTTCTCTATACTGCCGAAACCTTTCGTCGTAGACGGCCTCATCGACCGTGATGGACAGGAGCTCCATTGGTATCTTTTGTTTCATGGATGTCCTTCCATCGTCAATAGCTACTTGGAGCTACAATCGACAGGAAAGAGCTTCGCTCCTCGGCCACCCTAAATTCTGGTGATTCGATTTTTTTTATATGTATTAGCATTCTAGTATGTTCTATATTGACGGTCGAAAAGAAAAATGACGGCCGACAACATAAGATCTTAATTACGGTACTTCATGGTAGATTTTTCAAAGCCAATGGTGGGGAAGTCTTTTGCATAGTCTTCCACCTCCTCTCTAAGCGCTTTGATGTGGCCCTGGAATTCGGGGTTCGTGTCAACGGCAGCCTTGAAATCCTTAAGCTTGGAGCCTGATGAAACATTTGAGAGATAGATCGAGTGACAGAGGATGTAAACGATCAAATACCTGAGGCTTCTTTGATCTTTACGGCAATTCCCACCGCACGGTCGAAAAACTCGGCAACTTTCTCAAAGTCCACCTCGGTGAATCCTCTTGATGTCAAAGCAGGAGTTCCTGGAAAAGAGTGCGCTTCTTAGTGCCAGAGCAATCACCCAGGTTTTCATCATACCCATTCTTACTCCGCCGGGCACCATCGCAGAGACATCTCCAGGCACTGTGTTCTTGTTGGCAGCAATGTGAGCCAGCTCGAGGACTCGTTCTACCCTGGATCCATCCAGCCCCTGGAAGACAGAATAATTCATTCAAACAGCAATGTGACAGTACCTTGTTTTTCAAGTTGACCAGAACTAAGTGATTCTCTGTTCCACCTGACACAAGCTCGTAACCTTTTGCCATCAAATGCTACAGAACTCTTCATTTAGAAAGAAACAAAAATAAAGACGCTATGTTATACCTTGGCAAAATGAGCAGAGTTTCGAAGAACTTGTTCTTGATAAGCCTTGAACTCTTGTGTAGATGCCTGCGACATCCCCATTTTTAGATTGACAGTAGAATTCGGCTGATTACCTGTTTAAGAGCCACGGCAAGCGCAGCAATTGTGTGATTGTGAGGACCACCTTGAAGCCCAGGGAACACTGCAGCATTTATTTTCTCAGCGTAGTCGTATAGAACCTGCGAGGCGCTGTCAAGGAGGTAACTTGGGAAAGTAAACGTACCTCCTGTCCTTGTTTGTTAGTTTCTTTCACACCCTTGCGGAAGAAAATCATTGCTCCCCGAGGACCTCTAAGTGATTTGTGCGTGGTAGTGGTGACAACGTCTGCAACGTCGAATGGAGATGGCACGACACCAGCAGCTACAAGTCCGCTTATATGAGCCATATCAGCTAGAAGGATTGCCTTTTGCTTGTTGCAAATCTGTGATAACGTTACTTTGGAGTTAAAGCTGCAATCGCTATCTACTCATATGTACCTGACGCATTCGTGCATAATCATAATGCCGAGAGTAGGCGCTGGCTCCAGCCACGATGAGTTTTGGCCGGAAGAGTGTCGCGCTTTTTTCAAGCTGGATAAGACTCCAGGTTAGTCTCAAAAAGCGAAGTTCTTTGAGACTTCTACTATTCGATTTACCTGATCGTAGTCAATAAAACCTGTAGATTCATCCAGCCTATATGGCATCGTTTCAAAAAAGATTGAAACAGCCGAGATTTTCTTAGTATCTGTCTGTGCAAAATAAAGAAGAATGCCGCTTAGCTTCTAAAGCCAAAGGTTGCCTACCTGATAACCATGAGATAAATGGCCTCCGTGAGGTAAATCAAGAGCCATAATTCTTTCGTGTGGTTTAAGCAAAGCTGTATACACTTGAAAGTTTGCTGGAGAACCAGATAATGACTGCACATTAACTGCAAAGAAAAGAAGTCAGAGCTTTATCCTTTCGCCACTGATAAAACGTACCTCCCCATTCGTTTGGATTGAGACGAAAAGCTTCTAGTGCTCGTTTCTGGCACAAAGACTCGGCCATATCAATGAACCTAGAACGAACAAATATTAAGCGTTCCTAGACGTCACTTGTGAAGAAAAAACGACCTACTCATTTCCACCGTAGTAACGAGCTCCTGGATAGCCCTCGCTATACTTGTTGGTCATGATGGATCCCACTGCTTGCATGACTGAAGTTGAAGTAAAATTCTCCGAGGGAATTAGCTCCAGTCCCTGGTAAAACAGATCCAAAGTTTCCTTCTATGTATAGCGAAATTTACCAACCTTCCATTGACGATTTTTTTCCAGCTCAATTATATCAGCGATTTCCGGATCAACGTCGCCAAGTGGAGCGTTGAGCTGCTTTGGCCACTGCGAGAACGCGAATGCATGTAAACGGATAAGACAAAGATTACTACTTTCTAAAAGGGAATTCTACTTACTGTGACATGGGATTTATCCTTGGAACTCTCGAATCGCGAGTACACTTCGTCATTGGCCACGGCGGTCTGGATCACACATCAGAATGTAGCTAGCTATCGAAATTTCACAAAGATTCTACCGACGCATTTCGCGAGAGGATCGATCTGGCATCGCCGAGCGCCCTGTTTGCCGCGATCGCGAGCGCCGTAGAGGCACGAAACCTGGACAATCGCCGAAGAACAGCTGCCGAAGCTAGCGCCATTGCTCGATCGCAATCCCTCGCGGCAACGCCGCCCCAGCCCAAAATATTTCTTCGTCCACTGCCAAGCAAACTAAATGACCTATTATCTATCGTCTATACTAACACTCTTTTTCTCTTGTGGCCTGTGGCTGGAAGCCACGTCACCATGATCCTACAAGGTGTGGTTCATGTTACTTGACTGGTAGATAGCTACACTGTCATTGTTTTTGCGTGAGCTTCGTAAGAAAAAAAAAAAGTAGTAACATCATATGGATTATTACCTGTAGTGGTGTTGTCTACCAAGTATTATATCCTCCTATATCCTTGAGAGAAGCCAAAAAATTCTTGGCTAGCTTAGTGACGTCAGGATTTCCTGAATATCACTCGCTTCAAAGCTATCAAAATTTGCGAGGCCGTGACCCTCCCTCTCGGATGATCCGAACGAGCTGCTCGATGATCCGGCCCTGGAACTGGAGCTGGGAGTGCAATTCTCGGCCGCTATCTCTGCTAATCCTCCTCCTCTCGATGCTACTTTGTTCGATTTGCCGCCGCCACAGCCTTTTGATCGTTTCCTGGTGCTCGACTTCACGGCGGCTCTCTTATTGTTGTGATTATTCGTGTCCGAGGACGTCGATGAGTCTTCCGGGGATGCAGCCTTCTTCCCGAGAATTACCTGGTGCCAGGTGAAAAATTCTCAGCACAAACAAAGAGGATTGCAAGCTTCCGAGACTACTTACGTATTTTCCAGCTGCGGAGTTCTTATATTTGTAAAGCCGCAGAAGATCTCCTTCTTTAAGACAATGGGACCTGATAAACTCTCCTGCGAAATCCGTGCCAAGAGTGAGACAAACTTCTGATTCATCTACGTCAAAAGTTTCTTACCCGTGTTTTCCAGAAGATACATTCGGCTTTTGTTGTTGGGCCAGAATCTATGTCGTGCTCGAGATTGTAAGAACTTCCACCTACATTGTAAAGAATCTTCGAAGTTTACCTGTATCTCATGTGCCACTTATATGCGGTGGTCAGATCCTCCATCACAATCGTCATCCCTTCTCGAACAGTCAAGTAAGGCAGGCAGCTCTCGGCTTCTTTCTGCTCGAAGAAAAACGAAAATCTCTTTCGCTATTCGCTAGAAGAAATTTCTTCATACCTTTGGGAGGACAATCCTTCCCAGGTTTCCAACGTCGCTTGGCTTGAGCTGCTTCTGCAGAAGAAATTCCAAGTTCTTCTCGACAATTAGTTCCTGAAAAGACATTTGCATAAATTAAGTGAGCTCCAACAAAAAATCTCGGCAAGCTTTACCTCCACAGACTTTCGCGATGTGCAGCAAGGAAAAGGCACCTGGTATGGCAGCGATCGCCTCTTTCTTGCCATGCGACACTTACGCGCAGTGGACCTAAAGGGCAACTCCACCTTGATCTGTCGATCGCTCCCTGGAAGAAATCCTCCTGGCGTGTGAAAGTGTTCTTCGATAGGCTGCTGCTCCACCTTGATATTCGCCACTGGATCGAGAATGTTGGCAGCAGCGGGGCCATCGATCACTTGCGGCGAAGCGACCATGAGGTTATCGAGAATTGCCGCTGGGCAATGCCGCCGAAAGGCATAAAGATTCGCGGATGAGCCGATCGCATCGCCTTGCTGTTGCTGCTGTTGCTGCTGGGATTGGAGAACCTGGCACTCGAGCTGGGGACAAGAGAACCAGTATTGATCCTCGATGGAGGCGGTGGCGGATTCTTCGTCACCGATCACGATGCTGTGATGCTGCTGTGCCTGATGCTGCTGCCAATCCATCATCGTCGCGGCTGCCGGGACTTCGCCGATCCACTCCACTAACCTCGCGGAGGAGCCGGCCGGGATGCTCGCCATGCTTTCTTTCTTGGCGTCTGGGACCTCCCAAAGATCAACCAAAGGCTTACAATCCTGGGGGCCGTCGACCGATAGCGTCGCGGCGGCGGCTCCTCCATAGTTGTCGACGAGTTGGAATCCCGGTGCTGGCGCCTCGAGCGGGATTATCGATGCCGGATCTTTCTGCGGATGATCGAACGCCACCGACGCCTCCGAAGCGGCGGCGCCGCTGTGCTGCGCGATCGGGCTGAAATCTTGGAAGGAGAAATCGTCGCAGCAGTCAAGAACCTCGCGGCCGCTGATGCTCACGCTCTCGATCTTGACATCCAGGAGTGGGAAATCGCTGGGGAGATTGTAGACAGCACACGAGACGGCCATGGCGCCGGCGCCAGCGCCTTCGATCGATAGAAATGGGAAGCGCAAGGGACTAGATTCTTCTAAAATCCTAGGCCTAACTAGACGATCGATCGCTGGATCGATCGATCAAGAAGGCAAAGACGCCATCTTTGAGGCGCGGAAAAATGTAGGCGCTAAACCAAAGGAGCGGAAGGGCGTTAACGAGCTGGAAAGTGATAGTGAGAGCACTGGGAGTGCCACCAAATTTGGTGGCTACCCCCAGAATTAGCTTTCCCCAGTGTTCTGTGGACCGCTAGCTTCGCTAGTGGTAGTTTGCAAAAACAAAATGAAGGAAAAGATGAAAAATGGAAAATAGCAAAAAGCAACATTTCTAAAACAAAATGATCCAATTTCAAAAATTATCGCCGCCCGTGGGGCTCGAACCCACGACCACAAGGTTAAGAGCCTTGCGCTCTACCAACTGAGCTAGGGCGGCCTTGATGTGAAAGCTTTCAAGTTTTGGCTTCTTGCCCTTTTAAGCTCTCTTTCTTAAAGTCTTGCATTTTTACTTTTAAAAGGGATAAGGAGTTTTAGGGTTTTTTCGATGGAGCTGCTATGGAGGAGTTCGCCATTCACCAGCGCTGCTCAAATCCCTCTCAAATCCACTCGCCAATCGCCCGCAGGTATTTTCCAGCTGAAATCTTGCCGAAATTTCGCTTCATCGCAATGACATTGCATCAGGAGCGATCCCTTTGTCGATCACCGCCGAGGAATACAATCGCCGGGAGAACAGGAGAATGAAGCACCAAAGAATTCGCAAGAAGGTCTGGAATCGAGGATTTCCAGGAGCTGCATTGCCTGATTCCTCCTCTTTCTTTCTTCCTTCAGCTGAGCGGCACCACGGAGAGGCCACGGCTCGCAGTTTTTCGTTCCAACCAGCATTTGTACTGCCAGGTGATTGACGACACCAAAATGCACACGCTCGCGGCCATGTCGACGATCCAGAAGCCCCTCCGCGACGAGCTCAATCTCAGTTCTGGCCCAACGATTGTAAGTCCTGTTTTTCCTTCCAGTTCTTTTACACTATCTACCGAGAACTTCGCAGGAGGCGGCAAAACGAGTCGGGGAAGAGATTGCCAAGCTTTGTCTCAGTAAAGGAATCACCAAAATAGCTTTCGACCGGGGTGGATTTGAGTACCATGGTCGGATCAAAGCCCTGGCCGAGGCCGCTCGAGAGAGTGGGCTTGAGTTCTAAACAAATTCTTCTCTTTTTGTTTTACTTAACTTTTCTCTTACAGATAATCTCTAGGGAAGAACATCGCAATGTGCGGTGCCTGTTAGCTCGACGTGTGGTGTTTCGGGGCTCAAGGTTTTTCTTAGTCCTTACAGGTGCTCGCTCCCATAGTCATGAGGAGCTCATGCCAATCTCTTCATTCTCCTTCAATTTCATTGCCTTCAAAGCGAAGAAGATTGCGCCGAGTTGCTACTGCGGCTCTCAGTAATGCTCAGGTTCGCAAGCAAGTGCAGCTTCGGTTCTATCATCAAATTGCATTGTTTTCGCAGGTCAAGCAAGCCGAGATGCTGATTGAGCGGCTGTCTACGCGCTTGACAACAGATAAGGTGTGAAGTATGTTTTTCGTGCATCTGCGCTACCCTTTTAAGTATTTCTTCTTCTTTTGTTCACAGGTTTTGGACAAGATTACTACTGTCATTGCTGGCCAAACTCCGGTGCGACGATCATTTTGTTCTCTCTCTTCAAGTTTTGAAGAAAATTCTTGTTTCACAGGTGGAACCAGACATACTGGACAAACAACTCAAGGCCATCACAACCGGAGAGGTGTGTTTTCTTTTTGTTCACTGTTGCTCTTAGAATTGAATTGGTTTGTGTAGGATTACAATTCCTGGGAGGAGTTGAGGACAGAGTTTGTACGCAATGCCTCTAACCTGTGGACGTCTTCTTATGATTTGGCAAGTCCGAGGCCATTTGAAACCTGTGCTTTTCAATCTTAACGATGGCTTTCAGCTTACAAACTTCAATCCATTTGAGCTTGGACACTGGGTCGGGGGCTTGATTGAAGACTTCGCTGAAAGAGTAAAGGATGTTCGCAAGTTTAAATGTGATAATGGTTTTGTTTGCAGTTTGCTGCCTGGGAACTATCTAGTTTGGTGGCCATCGGAGAGAGATGGGTGATCTGGACGCCGCTTGTTGTTCTTACAATGGCGTGGTAAATTGTTTCGTTTTCTATCCACAAAGGATGAGCTCGTAAATGTGCACAGGCAAATGTCAAAGAATAGAAATCAGAACGGCGAAGCGACGGAAAGCCAGTACGTACGTAATACCAGATCTGTATTCATTTTTCCCTCTGTTTTCTCTTTTATCAAGGACATTGGTGCCGCCTGTCACTGAAAAGCAAAAGCAGGTCAGGAAGGAGATCGAGAGAATGAAACTAAGATGTTCGCTTCTACAAGAGGTGGGAGCTATAAAAGTGAGTTGCTTTGGAGGTTTTCTTTGTGAGAATTTGGCTTCCTATAACACAACCGAAATGACAGGGAAGTGCGACTATACAAGCCATCGTGAAGCAGCTCCAGATGGTTGGCTCAATGTTCGACGACGAGACTGCCATGGAGAACATTAACGGGAGCTGGCAGCTATTGTGAGTGTTTTTTCGTTTTCGAAGTTTGAGGTTCCTTGTGCTCTAAGATCTAGCATTGTTCATACAGATATGCGTCTCAAGAGCCCGCGATATTTTCTCGATTGCCCGGTCTAGAGATAAGCAATCTGGAGCAGAAGTTTTCACGGCGGAGTAACGATCAAACGCTGACGATACACAATCTCGCGCTCTTGAGGTTTGTAGGATGATCTTTGGAGTAGCGAATCTAAGCTTTGAAACATAGACTACCTGGTGTGGGAGCGGTCCGAGTGGAACTCAAGGGCGTGTGGAACAAGTCGACTGGTATGGTGGTCTTTGACGAAGTTTCTGCTGGTAGAGCTTTCGAGTCCCCAGTTTCTTGGGACTTGACAAGGATCACTCTCGCGCTGCCCGTTCCTCGGTCCGAGCGGTGGGAGCTTTTGTATATGGACGACGTGATTCGCGTAAACCAGGGAGACGATAGCCATTTGTACATCTATTCCAGACTTTACACTTGAAGCTTTGGAATTGAGCACGCATTACTGCCTCCAATATTCTCGCTATATTGTAATAGTTCTTCCAATCCAAGCTCTAATGGACTGCAGGAACAAGTTAGGAGATCCTAGTCAGCCAGTTGACGGGAACGAGTGATCTTCCGAGCTTCTTGAAACGTTCAGAATTGCGATGGAGTCCCTTCGCTGGATTCCAAGAGATGTTTCTCCATCCTTTCATCCACCACCGAGAGAACTCGCGAGATTTCTTAACGTTTCCACACACTCGGAGAGCAGTGATGGAGGCCGCGCGCTACGCGATCTTGTTCCCGGCGTCAAAGGCGAGGCGATTTAGAGCGAGATCCATCTAGATCTAACTCCAAAATCCGGGAAGGCGTTGCGCCAAGGACGCCCGAGAATGCGCGTGATAATCGGGCGATGGGACCGTGTCGTATGGTATAAGTACTTGGTATGATATTTTATTATTGGAACCCGGTTGCTGAGATCATGGCTATCAGGTAAGTGTAAAGGTGGACCGTTGTAGAAGACCCGGGTTCGATGCCGAAGGGTCCAATCAACAAGGACTTTTATGAAATTTTTTTCCACAATAAGTAGCCTTCGTTCTGGTTCGCCAGCTCATTAAAACAACTTAGACCAGTCAGTTAGGACTTTGGTCTCTCAAAACATACGTGTCCGGTTCGACTCTTCTCTATATTAATCGTGCTTTTCTAAACTAATTGTATAATTAGATTATTAATAAATTAGTTTAACTAAAACTTTTAGGGTTGTGCCCTAGTTTCGTTGGCTAGGGTTTTAGGAAACTCGCAGATCAGGGTTTTCTCTCTTTGTTCTTGGAAATTACATCGCGCAGTCATGGCAGGGATGGCACCGGAGGGCTCGCAATTCGATCCGCGTCAGTTCGATCAGAAAATGGAATTCGCGTAAGTTCTCTCCTCTCTTCCGCAGCTCGAGATCTTTTGTTTTCCTTTTCCTTTTGGCAGCCTCGAGACCGGCGAGGAGGCCCTCTCGACCTGGGAGGAGGTTAACGAGACATTCGATTCGATGGGTCTCCACGAGAATCTCCTGCGAGGGATCTATGCCTACGGTAGGCAAAGGGAAATCTTCTCGAGATTTCACAAGCTTTGTTCTTACGATTCTTGGTTTGCTGCTGCCAGGTTTTGAGAAGCCATCGGCGATCCAGCAGCGAGGAATCGTCCCGTTTTGCCGGGGCCTCGACGTGATCCAGCAAGCCCAGTCGGGGACCGGCAAGACGGCTACGTTTTGCTCGGGCATTCTCCAGCAGCTTGACGGACACCTGAACGAGTGCCAGGCGCTCGTCCTCGCTCCGACCCGCGAGCTCGCCCAGCAGATCGAGAAGGTGATGCGAGCGCTCGGGGACTACTTGCAAACCAAAGTTCACGCTTGCGTCGGCGGCACGGACGTCCGCCAGGACCAGAGGATCTGCCAGTCGGGTGTTCACGTCGTGGTTGGAACTCCTGGCCGCGTCTACGATATGCTCCGCCGCCGGGCCCTCCGCTCCGAGCACATCAGGATGTTCGTCCTGGACGAGGCGGACGAGATGCTCTCCCGTGGATTCAAAGACCAAGTAAGCCACACTTTCCTTTCCTATCGCGTTTCGATTCGTTGTTTCTTCTTGGTTTGATGATTTGCGCTATGAGTTTTCGAGATCTCTCTTTTGTTCGTAACTCTCTTTCTCACTACTTTGGTTGGGTTGTGTGTTTTAAGATCTTTCTTTCTTTTCTCGTTTTCTCGTGTTGGTTTGTTTCATTTTCGAAATCTCTCCGCTGGTTTCGTTGTTCTTCTTAACTTCTCTCTGTCTTTAGATTTCGTTCTTCTGACTGGTTGAGTTCTTTGGATTTTTCATCTTGTTGCTCACGACGCGATTCTCTGTTTTACAGATCTATGATATCTTCCAGCTCCTGCCCGCCAAGGTCCAGGTGGGCCTCTTCTCCGCCACCATGCCGCCCGAGGCGCTGGAGATCACCCGCAAGTTCATGAGCAAGCCGGTCCGGATCCTCGTCAAGCGCGACGAGCTGACGCTGGAGGGTATCAAGCAGTTCTACGTGAACGTGGAGCGCGAGGACTGGAAACTGGACACGCTGTGCGACCTGTACGAGACGCTGGCCATCACGCAGAGCGTCATCTTTTGCAACACCCGCCGCAAGGTGGACTGGCTCACGGACAAGCTGCGGAGCCGCGACCACACGGTGTCGGCGACGCACGGCGACATGGATCAAAACACCCGCGACATCATCATGCGCGAGTTCCGGTCGGGATCGTCGCGAGTTCTCATCACCACCGACTTGCTCGCGCGCGGGATCGACGTCCAGCAGGTGTCGCTGGTGATCAACTTTGATCTTCCCACGCAGCCGGAGAACTACCTGCATCGAATCGGGCGCAGCGGTCGGTTTGGGCGCAAGGGAGTGGCGATCAACTTCTTGACCAAGGACGACGAGAAGATGCTCTTCGACATCCAGAAGTTCTACAACACCGTCATCGAGGAACTGCCGAGCAACGTTGCGGACCTCATCTGAGCAGCGACTTCTTGGAGCGTGAGTTTTTACTTTGTTCGTCTATTTCTTCTTTTTTGTTTCGGCTGCTGTGCGGAAGTTTTGTTTCCGCTGCCTCTCTTTTCGTTTTTGTACTTTTAGTTCGGGAAAGGAATCATCAATTCACTTGAAAAAAAAGTGTGCTCAAAAGTATTTTAATGATAAGATTTTGAATAAAAGAGAATAAGTTGTTATATTTTTAAAATAAATTATTTTCAAGAATTTTTATTATAATAATAAGTAATTCATAATTTGACTGGTGTTAAAAATGCAATATAAGAAAATTAGTTTTTAACTTTTTAAAATTTTAGTTATTTTTATCTATATTTGTCTGAATTTTTAAAAGTTTTAATATAAAAAAATAAACTAATACACCTCAAATTGTCAAACTTAGTAATAGAATATTCAAATGTAATTTTCACAAAGTGTGAGTGCTTTGCCCTTACAAAAAGATATAAGATGTATTGTGAGTGCATAGAATATGGAAAGGGAATACAGAAATGTGCATATCAATTAGCCCAAAAACCCTAGTTTATATACAGGAGCGAGTGGTTCGGATTGAAACCAATCCGACGGCTACCAAAATCCATTACGCTAATATTAGTATACGGCATCGTAACCGTACACTTGGCCCTCACATCATCCCCTCCTCTCGGAATAATGGAAGGCCGTCAGGGTTCTCTTGTAGACGGGCCGGGATCTGGAGGAACGTCAGGAGGAGGCATTGGCGGATCTGTAGACGGTATTAACTACTCCTGATCCCTTTGTATGAAGCGTTTTAACCGCTGCACATGCACAATCTCCGGAGGATTGGCCTGCTGAACGTCATGCCGAACCTCATAAACTTGCGGTCCAACTTGCCGCAACACCCGATACGGTCCTTTCCACTGCGCAAGGAGCCCCTTAGATAAACCACATACCGTAAGATAATTGTAAACCACAAATTTTTCCTTTCCAATTTGCCAGCTTACCTCGTCTACCCGTCCAACACCGCCTTGGCTTTTGCTAAGTTCCCTTGCTAAGGTTCTCGCCTATAGTACCAGCTTCTACTTGGTCTCAGCTACTCACTGCACGAGCAACGGAGTGTTAGCCATCCATCCACGGATTGTAAGCAACTAAAGGGAACGACTCGAGAGACGATCCATAGGGGTTCAAATATAAAGGGAAAAGGCCCATGAATAAGAGTGCACCCCCTTTTCCAATCGGTTAAGGGTCTTGGGATATTTGGGGTTAAGCGTCCTTGGGTGTGAATAGTACTGGGTTGGGTGACCTCCCGGGAAGTCCAAACTCAGGAGCTTACATTTGGTATCAGAGGGGTCTTGGGTCCGACTCTGTTGGTTGGCTAAGGCTTGGGTCCGACTCTGTTGGTTGGCTAAGGGAATCGCACCACATGTTGATTGACATCTGGCTGGTCCAGTTTTGCTCCCGCTGGGCTCGACCCGAGGGGTAGGGTGTCAAGAGAGCGGGGCTCTCGAGAGAGCTGCGGCTCTCAACTTCCGTTCACGAGGGCGTGAACTTGCAGGGAAGCGTGGTGGATTGTAAGCAACCAAAGGGAACGACTCGAGAGACGATCCATAGGGGTTCAAATATAGAGGGAAAGGGCCCATGAATAAGAGTGCACCCCCTTTTCCAATCGGTTAAGGGTCTTGGGATATTTGGGGTTAAGCGTCCTTGGGTGTGAATAGTACTGGGCTGGGTGACCTCCCGGGAAGTCCAAACTCAGGAGCTTACAATGGGGAAAACGGACTAACACCAAATCATCCACTTTGTACTCCGCAGGTGGACGATGATGGGAGTTGTAGCGCCGTTGTTGTCCCACTTGTACGCGGCCTAAGTGTTCGGCAGACTCTGCTCGGACAAGTGGAAGAATGCTTGTCAAATATTGATCCCATGACCTAGCATCAGGAGCTCGTGGCAATCGCGAAGGTAAACCCAACTCTGTTGGTAATATTGGATCATGACCATATAAAAGTTTATATGGTGAAGCACCAATAGAACTCTGCACCCCTGTGACATAGGCATACCGAAGAGACGGCAAATAACCATCCCAATCCGAATGCTGAAAGTTCACATACTTCGAAATCATCCCTTTGAATGTTCGAACGAGCCGTTCCACCAGACCGTCTGATTGTGGATGATAAGCACTCGTAAAAGTGTGGCGTATCCCCAAACGAGATGTCAAAACATGAAATACCTCAACCATAAATGCAGGACCATTATCCAAAAGAATCCGCTCTGGACAAGAATGCTGGAACACCACTCGATTGAGGAGGAAGTATCCAACAGCAGTTGCAGAGGCACTAGCAAGAGCACCAACTTCCACCCAACGAGTCAAGTAGTCAGAAGCAATAATAACATACTCATTGCCAGCAGTCAATCGTGGAAAAGGTCCCATAAGATCAAACGCCACCAACTCAAACGGACGGGAAACTGCAATTGACTCACATACCGGATAATATCACGTCGCATCTCTGGCCAATAAAAAGATTTGTGCAGCTTCTCGGTGACACGACGGTGTCCCATATGCCCACCTAGAACAGGAGAATCATGGTAGGCATGGAGAAACCGCGGAATAAACACCGAAGGTACCACCAATCGTAAATGATCATCAGGATCCGTCCCCACAAAATAAAGAAGGCCATCTTCAAGGTGATATTGAGAATGTAAATGCCGGAAAGGCAAGTCATCAGCAAGTGATGTAGGATTCTCAAACCCATCTCGAAGCCTTCGAATCCACGGCTCAATCTTCTGAGCCTCGCGAACCTCCTCAAGAGAAGGCAGATCTTGCTCTGCACCCTGTGGACACTGAACGTCAAGGACAGCAACCGCCGACGGCACAGAATCCTCATCTAGAAAATCCACAGATGCTGGAACAACAGGTTCGTCAGAATGGTGAGAAGTGAGTGAAGAAGGAAGAGGAGCTCGAGAAAGGGCATCAGCATCAGCCATAGAACTCCCTGGGCGATGAACAACATCGAAATCATATATCTGAAGCTTCAAAGCCCATCGAGCCGTACGACCAACCAGGTTCTTTTGCTTCAATAATGAAGTAACAGCAGCATGGTCACCTTCAAGTAACGTCTGAGAACCATGTAGATATGCATGAAGTTTCTCGAAACCCCAGACTACTGCTAAACACTTCTTCTCCGTCGTGGAGTAGTTCATCTTCGCTGGTTGTAATGTACGGCTTATGTATGCAATGGGATGGCGCTGACCAGGCACACTCGAGCTCTCTTGCATCAACACACCTCCAAGACCAATGTCAGAAGCATCCACGCGCAAAATAAAAGGTCGAGTGTAGTCAGGATATGCCAAAACCGGAGGAGTTGTCAATAGCTCTTTGAGATCCACGAACGCCCGCTCACAATCCGGAGACCAGATGAAAGATGATGTTGATGACTTCAGCAACACTCGCAATGGTGTAGTGCGATCGGAAAGATGATCCACAAAACGACCAAGATACTGCACCTTACCCAAAAAGCGCTGCACATCATTCACACACTTCGGAGTAGGGAACTTTAGAACATCCACAAGTTTGTCAGGATCAACTTGCAAACCCTCACGAGAAATACGGTACCCAAGATAAGTTGTGTCCTTGGACCCAAACACGCACTTCGACCGCTTCAGCTTTAAACCAACGTCGCATAGCCGATCCAACACTTTACAAACATCACGAACGTGCTCCTCCCACGTCCCCTCCGAGTGGATCAAGACATCATCAATGAAGTCAGCAGTCACCTCCGGCATATTGCAAAGAACTTCGTCCATCATCCGCTGGAAAGTTGCTAGAGCATTGTTCAAACCAAACGGCATCACCAAGAACTCGTACAAACCAAATGGTGTACGAAAAGCAGTATTAGGAATATCTTCTTCGGCCATTGGTACTTGCCAATACCCAGAAGCAAGATCTAGCTTGGTGAACCAACGACTTCGCCCCAGACGATCCAAGAGATCAGCAGTGTGAGGAAGAGGATACACATCTGGGATCGTCACTTCGTTTAACGGACAATAGTCGATGCAGAAACGAATACTCCCATCAGGCTTCGTCACAAGATGAGGTTCACATGCCTAAGGACTCCGCGACTTCCAAATAACACCCTTTTCCAGCATTTCCTTGACGTTTGCTCGTAAAATTTTGATCTCTTTAGATGACCGACGACGAACAGGAACCTTGATTGGACGAGCATCCCCGGTGGGAATTGGATGACATGTGGCAATCTTGGCCCCAGACAAGAGGTCAAATTCAAAGAGATCAGAATACTCCTTCATGAGCCAGTCAACTGCTACAACACAAAGATCATCGGAGGGATCGGAAAAAGGGAAAAGCAGAACAAGATGGAAACACAGAAGGAAAGAGTGGGGAAACAAAAGTAATGGAAGCAGAGGTAGAAGTAGAGGGACGAAGAGGTATGGAAGTGAGAGGAATGGATGAAACATAAGGAAGTATGAGACAAGGGGGAGAAGCCTCAAAGTCACACTTGGCATGATTGTGCTGCAACCAATCCATACCAAGAATGAGGTCAAAAGTTTGACTCGGCACCACCCGCAACGACTGCAACTCAAGCTCGAGATCGCCTACACGCACAACCAGGTCCACCTCATCCCGTGCACATGCATGTGTACGGCCGTTGCCATAAAGAATGAAAACTGGTTCTGCCGCACGACGCAAGTGTAGACGACAACGTGTGGCAACAGGTCGATGTGAGACACAAAATCCCTAGGCCCCAAAGTGGAGCCGGAAAGGGTGCCACGTGGTAGTGGCTGAAGCGAGAGCCAAACGAGCGTAACACGTTTGGACCAAAAGCTCCGACTTGAAAAGTCAAGAGCGGGAGTGGAACTCCCAACGAAGTGCTCGAGGAACGAGCACGAAGCGAGCAAAAAGTGAGGCTCCAAAAAGGGACCCAAAAGGACCAACACATGACACGTGGAAGTGTCCAAGATGGACTCGAGTTGGAGTCCGAAGTGGAGTCCGAGATGGACCCGAGTTGGAGTCCGAAGTGGAGTCCGAGATGGAGTCCGAGATGGACCCGAAATGGAGTCCGAGATGGAGTCCGAGATGGACCCGAGATGAAGTCCGAGATGGAGTCCGAGGTGGACCCGAGATGGAGTCCGAGATGGAGTCCGAGGTGGACCCGAGATGGTCCCGAGATGGAGTCCGAGATGGAGTCCGAGGTGGACCCGAGATGGACCCGAGATGGAGTCCGAGATGGAGTCCGAGGTGGACCCGAGATGGACCCGAAATGGAGTCCGAGATGGAGTCCGAGATGGAGTCCGAGGTGGACCCGAGATGGACCCGAAATGGAGTCCGAGATGGAGTCCGAGATGGACCCAAGATGGAGTCCGAAGTTGAGACCGAGACCGGGACCGAGACCGAGACCGAGACCGAGACCGAGATCGAGACCGAGACCGAGACCGAGGCCGAGGCCGAGACCGAGCCCGAGCCCGAGTCCGAGTCCGAATCCGAGTCCGAGTCCGAGTCCGAGTCTGAGTCCGAGTCCGGAGCCTGAGAGGGTGAAAGCCCAAAGCGTTCGTCTCCCAAACCCTGGGGGGTTTGGTGAGCTCCAAAAGTATAGTAGGGGGAGGACTGCAGTGGAGCTAGTTTGGCCAGGAAAGGCCAGTTTGGCCCAGGAAGGCCGGACCCAGTGTTGGGTGATGAGCTGCCCACTGGGAAGTCCAAGACTAGAGTGAACACGGACCGACAAGTGGGGTAGCTTGGTGAAGTGTTCAAGAGCCGGCTCTAGTTCCCCCGGGAGATCGACTGGCCGATGCTCCCAGTCCAAGTGTGGGTGGCACTACCTACTTGGATACCTGGTGTGGCTCAACGGAACCCGCTCTAAGCCCATGGCTAGAGCACCCAAGGGCAGAAGGCGAGGAGAGTACCCAGGTGGCTCGCGTAAGGCCACGGTGTTCCGAAATGTTGTCCCAAAGGCCCAGACTGTGGAAAGGAAGAGGAGCAGTCCTCTGGGGTAGTGACCCAGGACACAGTCGTGTGGTGAGGAAGTCCTAGAAGACCGTGGGACTTAGTGGTCGGACCTGTGGGTCTCGATCCAATGGCAGTGTTGGCAAACACGGCCAGGGGCAAAAAGGGACTTAGTGGGGACTAACGGAGGGATATCGGGGAAGGCTATTCCCCTTGTCGGTGGGCATCCTAAGGATGCTAAGGAGTGGATCTGAGATGACCACTCACGGATGGTTTGCCTAGTCTTGGAGAGCCAAGACGGTGATGCAAGTGGTATTGGACTACCAGTGTGGCAAAGGTGATTGGGCATGGCCTTAGCGTAATGGGCTGCTATGTCGGTGGTACCTTTGAGTGTCGGTCATGGGATCGGTCATGTGGAGCACTTGGACCAAGTGCAAATGTTGAGTGGCATGGATGCCATTCTCGGGGCTAGCAAGTCCCAAGTCCTGGATTGGACTTATGGAGGTTGTGAATGAGACTCCTCCAAGTGGTCAGAGGTGCGGTTAAGTGACTAAAGTAGAATGGAAAATTTAGTCGCTTACAATTTGGTATCAGAGCTGTTCCTTAGTCCAACTTTTATTGGTGCTCAAGTATATCACCACTAGTGTTGGCATCGGAAGGTCCGAGGAGTGGGCCTATCCTTGAGGAGTAGCAAGTCGGGAAGACATGGCTCTCCATTACAGTTCATGTGTGAACTTGTAGACGAGGTGGTGGATAGAAAAGGGCCAATAATGGAACGACTTTGGGATCTTGGGAACAGTATATGGTTTTCCTCAAAGAGTTGAGGATGTGATCCAGATGAGCGTTTGACTTAGCAAACTGGCTAATGTAGTTGTGGTAAACAACTACAGTTAGGATCACGAGAAAGAGAAAGACTCCAAAGCAATAAAGGAGTCACAAGATCTTCCTCATATAGTTGAGGTTGGTGCTCATGAATGTGAGACCAGAAGTAATGACCGTGGGAGGTCAAATACGGAAGAGGACTCAAGTCCTGGAAATGGTAGCCGGGGCTACCTCTAATAAATGCTGGAACAACCCAAGGAGTTGGGGGTGTATTAAGTAAATGAGTTGGTGTTCTCATCACATGGACAAGTAGTCCTGAGGGGCAAAGGTTGCCCCCAGAGAACAAAATCAAGTGTCGGAGTAACACTTGTGAAAATAGTCCTTTTGAGTAGGACAAGAATGCAAGAAGTGTATTCCAGTGAGCTAGTGCCTCACAAGTAGGACCTTACGGGTCTGTGGATTAACCAAGTCCAAAACTGCTGGATGACTCAAGTAGAGTCAACGGATGGTCCTAAAAGGACTGATGGAAGCATTTGGACTAAAGTGTGTTGTACCCCACAAAGGATGGGGGGGGATCATAGGATCCAAGGATGAGAACAAAGGGTATCTCATCGATGGCAAAATGTGCCATGCTAAAGTTATGGGAAAGGTGTTCCCAGAAGAAAACAACTTTGACATAAAGTTGTGTGTGACCTCTATGGTGCAGTGCTAACGGATGGTTGGCATGAGAAAGAGCGGTGTTGGTCTTGGCATAGACTTAGACACGAAGGGGAAATGTCATAGAGGTAGGCTCGTGGAGCCGATGGTGTGGAGACACCAAATGTGCCAAGGTGTGATACCTTGAGGCTATGTTGGTGGGTTCATGAGAACCCCTTGCCAAAGGAATCCCAATGGAAATGGGAATAGCATAGCCTAAACTGCAGAGCATGCAGTTGGAGTGTGGTGACCCAAATAATGATGGAGGTGTGAAAGCACCAAACAATGAGTTGTAGGACTTGACAACTATGAGGCAACTAAGCAAGAGGTGCAAAATAACTGGTTAAACGGGTAGAAGGTAGCTACCCAAGACTTCTTAATAGCATAGGGAAGTTGGATATACCCTTACGGGGGATAAGTTGTTTGTGTTGCGATATAGTAAGTCAATGTTATAAAAGGAAATACTCATTGTCAAGAAAGCCATCATTGGGACACTCGAACACTCTAGAACACCAGAAGGTGGTGTTTGATGTCGCGAGGGCAATGGATAAAGCCCAAGGGACTAAGTCCCTAGCGAATGATGGATAGAAAGTGCTATCCAAATGTCCAAGGTTGTGGAGACAGAAGAGGACTGTCTACCCGAGTTGGACAAAGCCAAAAATGGAATTTTGGCAAGGCTAGTGATGGGCATGTAAAGGCCCATAAGCAACAATGTAATCCCAGTGTGTGGGATTATAAGGTGAGCATACCCGGATTGAGGAACCACTCCCTAGGCTATTGGGTAGGTTCATCCCTAAGAATACTTGCTAAAGCATGATAGAAAGTGCAAAGCTATCCTCCTGGTCTGGAGGAGAATGACCAAAAGAAAGGTGTGAAGCCAAAAAGCAAGAAGTAAGGGGATAGAACCGAACCATAAGGAATCAAAGGGCATAACCAAGGTTAGTTATGCCAGCTGGGAGTGGAGAATCAAGTGGGGGCTCGAGGGTGTTGCCGCTAGCAACCATGATGCCATGGAGAGTCTAAAATATGGAATTGTCCATGTTAGACTATGTGGCATTTGGAAGGCTTGCAAAAAGGGAGGCCTTAGCAAGCTGAGGGACAGAGTTCCTTCAAGGTTCCCAAAGACGATTCTAGGTAGCTTAGTACCTAGAAAGGCCAAGTGTAAATGGTTCATGGAACGCGCGAAATCAGAGTGGCGCAGCAGAAGCGTGGTCTTGAAGCTTGCCATGAGGCAAGGCTATCAAGGTTAGGGAAGTAGTTCCCGAGTGTTCAAAGAGAGGGCTTTGAACGAAAGTCGATGGTCAAGGACTTTCACGCTTATGCAGGAACCATGTTACAGTGGTCGGAGGACTTGCCAAGCGAGATTGGCACGTCGGGGGAACAAATACCCTAGTTGAAGGTGATAACTTCAAAAAGGGTGGGCCATGGGGCCGAGCATGGAGGAGTCCATGCATGATCACAGATATATCAAGTGAGAGGACTTGGCAGTGTGGAGGAACTAGGTTCCTAAGCTGTGATCTGTAGCGCGCTTTAAAAATAAGTTGGTGCACTGGCGTGGGGAGTCATGCCAGGCATCTTGTGTGATGCCGTCCGTAGATGCATATACGGAGGTTGGGTTCGAGTCCCGACCCTTTAGTGCTTGGGTTCGAGTCCCAAATCACTAGGGCGTGGTGATGGTTTGGAATATGAGGACACTCATATTTCGGTGGTCATGGACTCTCAGTGGGGAGACTGGTTTGGGCACACCGCCAAGCGAGGGATGCCTCGGAGTCGTGATGCACGGTTAGATTGCTTAGTGTGAAAGCTCGGCATATCTAACTTGAACGCTTTGGTGCAAGTGGCACTAAGGACGTGGTGAGTGAGATGGGGACACCTAATCTCAGTTGCTATGGACCCTTGGCCGGAAGGGCTGGCTTGGGCGCACCGCCAAGTGTGGGGGATGCCCCCGGGGTCGTAGTTAACAAGTTAAAGGTCTGAAAGACCTAGTACCTATTAGCAAACCTGTTAAGGTGCCGAGGTGAGATCACTAGGTGATCTTATGGCTAGATAAGGACAAGGTCCTTGGTTGGCTAAGGAATGAAGTTCCTGGTTCAAAATGTTGAAATTGAACTGTTTAAGGTGGTGTGGCTTGGTCGTGATGACCAAGTGGGAAGAGCACCTAAGGGAAATAAACTATATCCGTGCGATGGCATAGTGAGTCCGAGGAAAGTAGTCTTTATAAAAGACCCATGGGAGGGTCACGAAGTTGGGCCGTGGATAGAGCCCACAGCAAAAGATGCTAAAGAGACGTACTAGGGGTGAACATCCTCCGGACTTGGCAAAGAAGAGTCTTTGCTATGGAACCGAAACAATACCTCAAGGAGGGAGGTAGAGATTCGATGTTGCTTGGTGCAACAATCAACGGATAGGAGCAAAAGATGAGTGGCCAAGATAGGGCCGTGGAATCCCTTGGAAGGAATCCAAGTGACAAAGTTAGGCGAGGAACACTAATGTGTTGGACGCTAATAAGTTGCGGGAAAGGAAGTGTGTTTCCAATGAGGGATTCCGAAATGCTCCGATTTGGCAAAAGTGGAATCTCCAAGGGGAGGAGCGGTAAGGTAGCCAAATGATAGGGTTATGAACAGCCCTAGCACAAAGTATGATAACTGGAACTTTGGCACGAAATAGAAGAGAGGATGATGGTGCCCTCGAGTAAAGAACTTCCTAGGATGGGAAGTGGAGTTGCACAAAAGGTGCAAGGCAAGGTGTCGGAGACACCTGGGAAATTGACTCCAAGAAGTCAAAATTCAAAGTTCCAAAGTGCAAAGGTTATATCGATGGAAATTGAGACTACTCGAGAAGGAGTAGTGGGATTGACTTAGAGAAGGGTCTCTAAAAGGTTTAGCGAGAACTAAACCAATAAAAGGAGAGAACCACTATATGTGGTCCAATCAGTCTCTAAGTTGGAGAGACTACCCTCCTTAGAGGATATGCAAAAGGCATGGTGAGCCTTCAATGTCCAACCATTGACGAATATGGAGAAGGCATGGTGAGCCTTCAATGTCACACCATTGACAAATATTGGCTAGGTGCCAAGGATGGAAATGGTAACACATGCGAGTGTTACTTTACAAAATGGTTTACCGTTCGATGAGGACATCGAACTTCGTCTATGGGTGGTGGAGTTGTGAGACACAAAATCCCTAGGCCCCAAAGTGGAGCCGGAAAGGGTGCCACGTGGTAGTGGCTGAAGCGAGAGCCAAACGAGCGTAACACGTTTGGACCAAAAGCTCCGACTTGAAAAGTCAAGAGCGGGAGTGGAACTCCCAACGAAGTGCTCGAGGAACGAGCACGAAGCGAGCAAAAAGTGAGGCTCCAAAAAGGGACCCAAAAGGACCAACACATGACACGTGGAAGTGTCCAAGATGGACTCGAGTTGGAGTCCGAAGTGGAGTCCGAGATGGACCCGAGTTGGAGTCCGAAGTGGAGTCCGAGATGGAGTCCGAGATGGACCCGAAATGGAGTCCGAGATGGAGTCCGAGATGGACCCGAGATGAAGTCCGAGATGGAGTCCGAGGTGGACCCGACATGGAGTCCGAGATGGAGTCCGAGGTGGACCCGAGATGGACCCGAGATGGAGTCCGAGATGGAGTCCGAGATGGAGTCCGAGGTGGACCCGAGATGGACCCGAGATGGAGTCCGAGATGGAGTCCGAGGTGGACCCGAGATGGACCCGAAATGGAGTCCGAGATGGAGTCTGAGATGGAGTCCGAGGTGGACCCGAGATGGACCCGAAATGGAGTCCGAGATGGAGTCCGAGATGGACCCAAGATGGAGTCCGAAGTCGAGACCGAGACCGGGACCGAGACCGAGACCGAGACCGAGACCGAGATCGGGACCGAGACCGAGACCGAGGCCGAGGCCGAGACCGAGCCCGAGTCCGAGTCCGAATCCGAGTCCGAGTCTGAGTCCGAGTCTGAGTCCGAGTCCGGAGCCTGAGAGGGTGAAAGCCCAAAGCGTTCGTCTCCCAGACCCTGGGGGGTTTGGTGAGCTCCAAAAGTATAGTAGGGGGAGGACTGCAGTGGAGCCAGTTTGGCCAGGAAAGGCCAGTTTGGCCCAGGAAGGCCGGACCCAGTGTTGGGTGATGAGCTGCCCACTGGGAAGTCCAAGACTAGAGTGAACACGGACCGACAAGTGGGGTAGCTTGGTGAAGTGTTCAAGAGCCGGCTCTAGTTCCCCCGGGAGATCGACTGGCCGATGCTCCCAGTCCAAGTGTGGGTGGCACTACCTACTTGGATACCTGGTGTGGCTCAACGGAACCCGCTCTAAGCCCATGGCTAGAGCACCCAAGGGCAGAAGGCGAGGAGAGTACCCAGGTGGCTCGCGTAAGGCCACGGTGTTCCGAAATGTTGTCCCAAAGGCCCAGACTGTGGAAAGGAAGAGGAGCAGTCCTCTGGGGTAGTGACCCAGGACACAGTCGTGTGGTGAGGAAGTCCTAGAGGACCGTGGGACTTAGTGGTCGGGCCTGTGGGTCTCGATCCAATGGCAGTGTTGGCAAACACGGCCAGGGGCAAAAAGGGACTTAGTGGGGACTAACGGAGGGATATCGGGGAAGGCTATTCCCCTTGTCGGTGGGCATCCTAAGGATGCTAAGGAGTGGATCTGAGATGACCACTCACGGATGGTTTGCCTAGTCTTGGAGAGCCAAGACGGTGATGCAAGTGGTATTGGACTACCAGTGTGGCAAAGGTGATTGGGCATGGCCTTAGCGTAATGGGCTGCTATGTCGGTGGTACCTTTGAGTGTCGGTCATGGGATCGGTCATGTGGAGCACTTGGACCAAGTGCAAATGTTGAGTGGCATGGATGCCATTCTCGGGGCTAGCAAGTCCCAAGTCCTGGATTGGACTTATGGAGGTTGTGAATGAGACTCCTCCAAGTGGTCAGAGGTGCGGTTAAGTGACTAAAGTAGAATGGAAAATTTAGTCGCTTACAGTCGAGCAATAGAAGATAAACTCGAACTTATATCAACCAATACGGAGAGAATAATAGGAGACTTCTTGTTATAAAAACGAACTTGGAAAGTAAACACTGGATGAACTGGTGCCGAGTGAACCCCTTGATGATACTCCCGAAAGAAAGATGGAGGGGTCACTGATTTATTCGCGCAAGGTCCCTCCGTTACTCGCGCGACTCCTCGTTTCCCTGATGCATCTTGGTGTCCAGGCCTTCCACTGCAGCAGCACCCAGGGGACGTTGCTGACGCCAAGGTCTCCACCCAGGAAATGGAGGTCGCCAATCCGGAAAACGACGGCAACGCCGATAAGTATGACCAACTTCATCACACGCCCAGCAGCGAACATCACGGCCACGACCACGTCCTCGCGCTTGTCCTTGGACTCGAGCAGCAGCAGCATCAACCTCCATTGGAACAGGACCATCACCCATAGGAAGTGGAGCGGAAGGACGTGTAGCGAGAAGTGGAAGAGGCGACATCTCATAATGTTGTGCCAAGCGAAGAGCATCGTCAAGGGTGGCAGGAGCAAGTGCATGCACAAGTCCGACAAGATCTTGACGAAGTGCTGGCCACAACATTCCTAGCTTGATCCGCTCCGACATATTTGGCTCCGCACGAAGCAAAAGACTTCGGAAAAGAACGCCAAATTGCATCACCGACTCCGATGGCCCTTGGCGAAGACGATGCAATTGTTGGAAAGCATCATCACAATCATCGGCATGTCCGAAGGCGCGTTTGAAGACGTCCGGGAGAACACTCCAATCCCCACGAGTAGCTGCGCTCAAACCATTGTACAACTGCAACGCCGTCCCTTGGAGATATGTGGGAAACTCACGCAACCGTCGAGCATCATCCCAAGAATGATATGTGGCAATCACCGTAAAGTGATCAAACCAATGGTACACATCATCCCCAGGATTCCTGCGAAAGAACTCCGGCCGAACGCGAGGATTGGCACCAAGAGCAAGAGGAGTTCTACCACGTGCCGTGAACGCCGCCATCAACTGAGTTTGGTTGTTCAATTGCAAGTGCATAGCATCAAGCAATTGAACCAACTGCTGCTCTAGAGTCAAAGGAGGAGATTGCGGATCGGCCATGAAGATGAACGAAAAAGAAAGAGCAAAGAAGAGAAATGACAAAAAAAGCTGGAAAGAAATGGTAGATCTAGATAATGCAAAAAACTAGATCGAAACCAAAATCCTGAAAGGAAAGAACAAAAGAAAGGAAATGGAAAAAGCTAGATCTAGACGATGCAAAAGCTAGATCTAAACCGAAATCCCAAATCCAAGCACTCCCCAGGGACAATCAAAGGTGCCCCTCATTTCCACCAATGTGAGTGCATGGAATATGGAAAGGGAATACAGAAATGTGCATATCAATTAGCCCAAAAACCCTAGTTTATATACAGGAGTGAGTGGTCCGGATTGAAACCAATCCGACGGCTACCAAAATCCATTACGCTAATATTAGTATACGGCATCGTAACCGTACACTTGGCCCTCACAGTATGTATTAAATGTTTATCTTTATATTAAAAAAATATTAAATATTAAATATTAATTCACTAATATACTACCTTATTTTTTAATTAATATTTTAAAAATGATTTTTAAAAATAAATTACATGATCGGGTTGAAATTAAACCTATAAAAAAAAAGAATATATTAATTCACTAATAAACTTAAGTTAACTACTATATTTTTTAATTAATATTTTAAAAATGATTTTCAAAAATAAATTACATGATAGAATTGAAATTAAACTTATGAAAAAACAATATAAATGCATTTATTTGTTGTTTGCCCATACTTAATATTAACTTATTCATATTAATCATCCATCAATTTCATTTTTTTCGTAACATCTTTTTAATCATTGCAAACTTATCAGGTTCTAAACACATTTTAATAGCCTTTCAGTTTTTAAAAGTAATAATGTTATTAGTGTTAAAAATGTAAAATAAAAAATTATATTTTTAGTTTATTTATATTTTATTTATTTTAATCAATATTTCTACTAATTTTTAAAATTTTTGAGAATTCAAGATCAATTGAATGTTTAATATTAAAAAAACAAATATACATTTCAAATTGTTGCAAAAAACAAACTTTCAATGATAAAACACTCCAATTTATTTTTATAGAGAATATAAAATGTATGTATCAAATGTTTATTATTATATTAAAAATTATAAGTATAATGAATATTAATTCACTACTAAACTTATGTTAACTACTTTATTTTTAAACTAATATTATTGAATTTATTATTTCTTTTCAAGTAATGTTGAAATTAATTATTAATCAACTTGTTCATATCAATTAATATAATATTATTGATATTCAGTAATATCCATTTAATTTTTATAAACTTGTGAATTACTTGATTTCCAAACAGATTTTAATGATTTTTCATTTTGCAAAAGTAAACTAAAAGAAGCAAATATATCACACCTGCATTGGAGTGGCAGATGAGGTTAATAATGTCTTCAAGTAGTATTAGTTATTAGTGTACTCCATTGTTAACTAATTAAACAAATTAATTTTTTAACTTTTTAAAATTTATTTATTTAAAATTTAAAATTTTTGAGAATTTAAGATGAACTGAATGTTTAATATTAAGAAAAAAAACATAAACCTCAAATAGTCATAAACAACAAACTTTCAATATTAAAATATTTAAACTTAATTTTTATGGAGGATATAAAATGTATATATCAAATGTTTATTTTTATTTTTAAAAATATTAGATAGTTAATATTAATTCACTATTAAAGTTATGTTAATAAATTATTTTTTAATTAATATTTTAAAATCAAATTTTATCTTTCTTTTTAAAAAATTATGTGGCAGAGATGAGGTTAAATCTACCCTTGTTCATGTTAATTATTCATCAAATTTGTTTATAATAATTAATATAACATAATTTACATTCAATAACATCCCTTTAATCTCATAACTTTTCATCTTGTAAAAGTGAACTAGAGCAATCAGTATTTTTACCTAACAAAGATATTGCACTTAATAGTAGCCAATGCTAATAAAATTTTTAAAGCAACATTATCTAGCAATGTACTCCACTACTCCAAACTAACCATCTCCAACACTCTAACAGCCCTACCAACTAAAAAGTGATCAGGGAGCTGTTCACGCCGTCTTGGGGTCTCTGTTCTTGTCGACAACCTTAAAGGTCTTTTATAGCTAAACACCCTTTTTGCAAACTAAGTTCTTTGCTTTTCTTAAATCAGGTTTGTTCTTCGTTTTGCACAAACACCTGTAAAGAGTAACTCAGTTCCCACGAAGCAAACTACGAAAAGAAATTCTTACCCCTGCTAAAACCTTGAGATCTAGTCGAGTTGCCTGGTCCTCTTCATTCTTGCCAACTGATTTTGTTTGAGAAAACCTTCGCAGCGTTTTCCGGCTCGTCTCATCTTGTGGATCGCCGGCCTTACGTTTCTTCTTTTCTTGAATAGCTTTGATGGTTTTGGATTGATCAACCCGAGCAAGGTAGAAATCTCGCTCGCGCTTGGCCGCAGAGATCTCGGCCGCAAGCTTTTGATCGTGAACGGCTTTCCTGTAAGCTATTTAGCAAGATATTAGTGTCTAGAATACAAAAGAAAACAAAAAATTGCTGAGATCGCTTACCAATTTCTTCTGTTAGATGGTTCCACTTGAACTTTCTCAAGTATTTGATGTTCCAGAGATCGTAGTAATAAGCTGATCGTCTCTTCCCACCTGAAAAGAAAACGAAAAAACCATCACGAATTCCTTGCGAACTTCAGAGAACTGACCCATCGGTTCTCCATTTAGTAGTTTTGCTACATGCTTTGCATCGCTCTTCTTTGAGAATTCCACCCACCTGGAAGCTAGACAAGTTCTTCCCCAATCTCTTTAGCACCACTTAACTTACCCTTCAGTGAAATTCTTGCCGGTGTTCCCTCCAGCTCGCTTCCTGCGCTTCCTCGCGGCCGGATCTAACATCGGAATATGGCTCACGATTGGCGAATTGTGGATCGAGATTTGCTACCATACCTTCCGGGACGAGATACACTCGCAAAACATCGCCATACTGCGAGAGAAGATGGCGCAGCTTGAGCGGCTTCAAATGCGGTGGAATCCGGCTGAGATAGCACACACCTTTCTTCTCCTCCTTCTCCTCCACCGCTACATTCTTCTTTCTTTTCGTCGCCTTTGCTGCTTCTTCTTCCATCGAAGAACCCTAAACCTCTTTTAGGTTTAAACAGAGCAGACCCGAGGTTCGATTCCTCGCCGCGACAGGATTGTCCATTACAACGGTCACATTTTGGGGTGGAGTTTTAGGGCTTTGTGATGGGGAGAAGTGCTCTAAGCCATGGCGATTTTCACAAGCTTCCGCGGCGCAAGCTCCAGCAGCTGTGCAAGAAGCACGGAATCCCAGCGAACAAGACGAACAGATTCATGGCGGATGCGCTGTCGAAGATTTCCATGGTATGAATCCATCCAGGGCATTTGAAAAGTCGCTCACGGCTTTGTGCATTCCAGGAGGAGATTGATGAAGAAATTGAGGTAGAACAAGAGGTGCGCGGTGGCTCGGAGACACAATCGGAGGCTACAGAGGTGGACAAGCAAGTCGAAGGCAGTGAGGAGCGTGTGACAAACTCGCTTCTAAGTGATTCTGGGAAGATTGCTGTGAGTAATGGAGTTAAGAGCCCTATAGAAATGGGAAATCAAGCAGCTTTGGAGATGGATCCACAGAATATGGTACATTTTCTATAGCAATGCTCCTTTCTTACTAGTAGCTTTGTTTAACAGCGGCCAAGTCCACAAGCGCTCGACCATAGGTAAAACACTTCCTTACTGTGGGAAATTTTCTTTTCTTTTTTTTTTATTGTTCCAATTCTGCAGGAACAGCGAGAATGTGGTGAGTTTTGTGCTCTCGGTGTTCTTCTAACTTATTTGTGCGTCTAGGAGGATCTTTCACGCGGTTCTGGGGACGGGTATATAGTTTTATCTAGTTTTATTGTTCTGCCAATGCTTATTTCTTGATTGTTTTCAGGATAATCGAGGATAAGGTAACCTTTGTAAGCACCTCACTCCCGTTGTGTATGGAAGATCTACATCTGTGCAGGAAGAGTTTTCTCAACGTCCAACTCCACAAGGTCACAACGTCGAGTATGCGTTTACTTTTCCTTCATATCGTTGTTCACGCTCTCGAAATGCTTGCAGGTTATACATGGTAAGAGTTGTATGAATGATAACCTGGATGTTCTTCTGATTTCCGCGTGTCTCTAGGACGATGTTCCAGAAGTCCTTCAAGACGGGTATGGTAGTCAGTAATTTCTGTCAGTGTCAGGCACTCACATTCTTGTATTATTGTGTAGGCAAAGCGAGAATATGGTGAGGTTCACGGTAGAGTAACGAGCCTCTAACATCTATACTTGTACAGGATTGCTGTGAGCTCTCAAGTCCAGAAGTTATTGTGGACAGGTATATTAGTCCGTGTTCAGTGCCTCGCATTTTAACATGCTCTTTTAGCAGCCCGCAGGATGACCCAGAAGTAGCAGACTCGACCGCTCGAGTAGAAACCGAAAACGCGGCGTCCAACAACACATCCATAAAAGCAAGACACTGGAAGGAGATGGTTGAACGAGCAACGAGGAAAGCTAGGCACAAAGATCACTATAAAGAAGTACCTTTTATGAAGAGGATGCTAGCAAACAGGAGTCTAGTGAGAGCGAGGCTCAAGAGAACCGAGGTTCTGACGCAGCGGAGGATAAAAAGCGTCGACATGGTGCAGAACGACGAAGTGTTACGGCCAAGATCAAGCAGTGAGGTGAACACAAGAGGAGAGCTACGTAAGGAGCAGCCAGTGTTTGGAAGGAAGAGGTTTATGGAGAAGGCGATGGCAGAGTCCGCGAAGAAAATGACCGAGAAGAGAGGTGCGGCAGCTTCGCCGTTGAGGAACATATCGAACCAGCTCAGTGTCCGCGATCAAGCCAGTGCTCCAGTGGATAGTCCAGCAAATCGAGACGCTCCACGAAGAACACCCGTCAGCCTCTGTGGAGGAAAGGTCGCCAGTGTTCACAGAAGACACCAGGCACAATTCAAGACTCCTCTCTTGGGAAAGTCTCATCAGAAGACGTTGTCGGCTGTTTCCAAGATGGCAGCGCTGCAGCGAAACGAGATCTTGAGCTCCAGACGACGCATGTTTGACAAGGAGGTGGTAAGTGATCTATCTTATCGTTTTGATTACCTTCGTTTTCTCGACATCGTGCTCTTGTTTGCAGGAAAGCTAGGCTCCTCAAAAAAATCAGTGCCTGCAACTACTCTAAAGGTTTTTCTATTGCTAGGCCCAAGGCTTTGCGAAATTGTCGTCGTTTCACTGCCTAATGCGTGGTTTCCAGGCAAAAGAAACTGACCAAGCCGGGATACAAGTTGTGTGCCATCTCCCAAAACATCTCTCCACAAGAATCCACAGCAGCATCGTCCGAGCCGACGAGGTCAGAGAAGAGACGAGCATACACGGCCTTGATGAGATCAGCGACGATCTTCATGGAATGGATGGCCAGCTCCTCCGCTTTGTCGGGGCACTTATCGGGATTGCACGACTTGACTGGAAATGCCGGCAAGACGAACTCGAGTGGAATATTCCTTGCGACGTGGTACCTCGTCCTGTCTGCGAACCTCTGTTTGCCTCCGCTGGTGAACCACTGGCCGTGCTTTGGGAAGTGGATGTCATTCTGCTCAGCGATGTCCACAACTTGGGAGGTGATCGCTCGATGTCGCCACCTTTTGAGGTATGTGCGAGCTGAAGGGCTCCAGAAACTCCCTGGTCATGGCACTGTTTTCCAGCAGGAGAGAACTCATGCTCTTGCTAGCCTCCTGGAGACTGGGATCCTGGATGAAAACCACGCCCTCAAATTCTAAAAGTATCTCTCGTAGAGTGTGGCTTCCCACGAAGAGCATGAATCAGCTCCATGCATGAATATGGTGTGTCTCTGATCGTGCGGCTTTCTTGGCCGCCTCTAAATCTTCTGCTGTGCTCGTAACCATGGAAGAAAACATGAATTCCTCACTACTGCTCTTCTGAGTGGGGGACATATCCGCGAGATGAATGCAACCTCGCCATTCTCCCTGTGGATAAACAAGAACGCAATCTTGTCTTTTGGAAAGGCCATGGAGGCCTGTGGAGAGGCAAGGAACGTTAGATGCAGAAGCTGCTAAATCGTGTAGTAGAAACCTTTGAGCTGGGAGTTTCTACACTGAATAACGTGTTCATCTCCTTTGGAAGAACAGTGACGTACCTCTCATTGTCCTGTGAAGCTTCGCATGTTTTTAGAAGAAAAATTTAAACAAAGATCATGACAGACGCCTAGAATCTTCTTTAGCAAGTTTTTATTCAATTTTAAATAAATTGCTACATGTTGCATGTAATAATGCTTAGTTTAGTCAATGGATCAAATAAAGTTTATAATTACAAACATGTTTGTAATTTATAAACACAAGATTAATCTTATTGCATATCAACCATTAGATGAAATACTAGAAAAGGTTTAAGAAAGTAAAACATGTTTATAAATAAAAAATACAAGATTAATCTAAATAAATAACAACCGTTAGATGGTAGAATCTTAAAATATTTAAATATATTTTAAGTATATTCACTACCACCTTTTACAAGTTTGATTAAATCTACTGGAGAATAGTCAACGGTCTAACATGCTAACATTTAACTGGTTGACGAGATCCTTGACCCAAGTAAACCATGCTCTAACAATAGGTATAATTTGAATATAGATTACCTCGTAGAAATTGTTACACTAAGCAAATGGGATGCAGCTGCTACTCACACGATCAAACTGAATGGCATCGCTGCCCGCCTCGATTGTCCTCGAGTAGCACCCATCACTGCTCTGGAAACTATACGTCTGATTGAGCGCTCCACCTCCACTCACGACCTTGTTCCCTGCGATCACGATCTTCCCAGCCGCGTCCTGCTTGTTGTCAAGCCGGCTCCAGTAAAACTCCCCGCCTCCACTGCCGTGATGCACCTCAATCTCCTCCGCCACTCCATGGGAGATCCTCGTCTCCGAGACAATCGAGCCATCGGCGGGTGTAGTCTCGGAGTCGAACACGTGGAGCGGATACGAGCTGGAAGTTTGCTGGAGCTCGATCTGCTCGTCGCCACTGGCCACCACGACCTTGGCATTGGTGTCGATACTCTGATCTACAGTTGTTATCTCGCCATTGTTCCCAGAGAAGTCCATCCGGTTGGAGAACGCGTAGCTGTACGAGGAGGTGGTGAAGAGCTTGCCGCGCGAGGAAGACTCGACGTAGCCCGAGTACTGGAGAGACCGAGAGGCGGCCACCCGGAGAGAGCCGACCGGGCCTTTGTAGCGTGCGTCATAGCTGATACCGGCTGCTGGAGCGTTGTAGGAGACAAGCTGCCCGGACGTCTCAGAGCTACCGTGGTCGAGCCAGAGGTGTAAGTTGGCGTCCAGTAGCCAAAACCTGAAAGCATTGGTGACGCTGAAGCCGATCTCATGGCTGCCACCGTCCACCAGCAGACCAACAAATGGAGTTATGTCGAGAGTGTAGCTTGGCAGGTCGAAAGCTCCGATTGCGGCTGCTGGAGCCCAAAGCAGTGGATTGATTCCACCCGTGAAGATCACTGGCAAGGGACAGATCTCTCCCGCGAGGAACCCGTCGACAGTGACCAGAACTTCTCTGTAGGGACCGTTCCTGGAAGCCGTGTTGATATTGTTGGCGTCCAAGTAGTCGTTCGTGGGATTCATGTACCAGAACTCGTCGTTGCCGTGGAAGGAGACGTAGACCTCGAGCTTGGCCTTGTAGATGTTCGTCGGGAGATTGCTCAACTCCACGCGGCCAGCGTCGGAGCTGTTTTGGATCTGGAACCAGTAGCCACCGTTTCCCGAGGTTGGCAGCGCGACTGGAAGAACAATATCGGCAGGAGCCTCGGCATCCACCAGAGAAGAAGACGAGTTGGACGACTTGTAGAAGTTGGCAGTGAGCGTCACGTTGAAAAACCCGGTGTAAGTCTCGTCGATCACATTGGCTAGCGCGACTTCCAAACTCTGTGGCTTGTCTAGCAAGGCACGATACTTGGTGACGTCTTTCTCTACCGTCCAGAAGATCCCTTTCCTGGTCGGCTCGGCGGTGGACGTCCGGAAGATCTCCACTCCACTCAGCCACACGGCCGAGATCCGATCGAACTGCCGGCCTTTGGACGTGACATTCCAGACGAGGATCACCTTGTCCCAATCTTCGCTACACTCGGGAGCTTGAGGAGGATTGTAAGGCACCACGACCGGCGGCGAGCTGATCGTGTTGCCGAAAGAATACTTCAGCAGCAGCTGCGACGCGCAGTGGCCTGACTTTGGAACTGAAAGTGGCTTGCTCACCTCGAAAAACCTTGAAAGGGAATCCTGCTGCTGCTGTTGCTGCTCATCAACTGAGAACGCTGGTCGTCGAGGCTGCTCGAAATCCAGGTCCCCCAGCTGAAACCTGCTGCTTCTCCCAGGAATCGCCTGAGCCACTGCCGCCAAAAGTAGCAGGAGCACCACCAGCGCCATGCCGCAACTTTTAGGCCTTTTACGAGAAACTCCCGCCACCTTTGGTTTATAAACTGCCTATTTAAGCGCTGGCGATGCATCGAAAACCACTTTCATCGTACTGTGTTGTAGTGTTGCTCGTTCGGATGCTCCGGTGGTAACATCCCTCGCTGCTCTCGGACACATAAGTCTGGTTTAGCTTTCCCGTCCCACTGGTGACTATATTCGCTTGGATGACGATTTTCCCGGCAGTGTCTTGCTTGTTGTTGAGCCGGCTCCAAAAGGAGTCGTCGTCGTATTCTTCTTGAAGTCCATGCGAGATCCTGGCGTCTAAAACAACAGACTTGTTGGTTCCATCCTTCTGTGAGTTGTAGAGAAAGAAAGGGTACGAGCTCGACTTCTGCTGCAATCTAACCTGCTTGGAGCTGCTTTCCACCAGGAACTTCGTCTGTGCATCGATGAGCTGCTTTACTGTGGAAACGCTGCCATTTTCGGAGAAGACCATCTGGTTGGAGAACTTGTAGCTGTACGATGAAGTCGTTATGAGCTTCCCGTGAGAGGAAGACTCGACGTAGCCCGAGTACTGAAGTGACCGAGAGGCAGACAGCAGAAGAGTACCGTCGAGACCTTTGTAGTGTGAGTCGTAACTGATAACGGCTGGAGGAGAGCTGTAAGAGATGAGCTTTCCGGACGTTTGCGAGCTACCATGGTCCAGCCAGAGGTGTAAGTTGGCGTCCAATAACCAGTTCCTGACAGCGTTGGTGACGCTCAAGCTGATCTCGTGGCTGTTCCCATCCACCAGCTGGCCAACAAACGGAGTTACGTCGAGAATGTAGGTTGGTAGATTGAAAGCCCCGATTGCTGCTGCTGGTCTCCAAAACAGTGGATTGACGCCACCCGTGTAGATCACTGGAAAGGGACAAATCTCTCCAACAAGCTTCCCGTCCAGAGTAACCAGCACTTCCCTGTAGGGACCGTTCCTGGAGCCCGAACTGCTTTCACCGTTGGCGTCCAAGTAATCGTTCGTTGGATTGGTGTACCAGAACTCGTCGTCACCATGGAAGGAAACGCAGACCTCGAGCTCCGCCTTGTAGATGTTTCGAGGAAGACTGGTGAGGTTCACAGTTCCAACGTGGGAACTGTTTTGGAGCTGGAACCAGTAGCCACCATTCTCCGAAGTTGGCAAAGCGATTGGAAGAACGAGATCAGCGGGCATCGCCTTCGAAGAGCGCTTGGAGTTTCTCTGAGCGGGCTTGTAGAACTCGGCAGTGAGGGTGACGTTGAAGAAGCCCGTGTAAGTTTTGTCGATCACGTTCGCAAGAGAGACCGCCAAGACCTGTGGCTTCTCCAGCAACGAAGTATACTTCGTGATGTCCTTCTCGACGCTCCACACAATCCCTTGCTTGGTAGGCTCCGCCGTGCAAGTCCGGAAGATTTCCACTCCAGACAGCCATGCTGCGGAGATTCGGTCGAACTGCCTGCCCCTGGATGCTACGCTCCACCTGAGGATCACTCTCTCCCAACCCCCACCGCAGTGGCTCGATCGGGGAGGATTATAAGGAGCAGTGACCGGGGGCGAGCTGATCGTGTTGCCGAAAGAATGCTTTAGCAGCAGCAGCGTCGCGCAGTGGCCGGATCTAGGGATGGACAGCGGCTTGCTCACCTCGAAGAACGTCAGTGGAGCTGGATCTGGGGCTGGCGCTGGAGCTGGCGCTAGCGAGGAATGCCGGTGTTCGGAGTGCTCGAAATCCAGGCCGCCGAGACGAAATCTACCTTTCCCTTGCGCCGTCGCCGCCAGGAAGAGCAGGAAGAGCACAAGCGCCATGGATTCCCTGGTCATGGAGTCCACCTAGGGTTTATCGACGGGAAATTTTAATAAACCCTTTGAGCATATACCAGAATATTCTTCACTCGTATGTAGTCCTTTACTGCATTCCCGCCATTAGGGCCTAGGGTTTATCACCTTGGCGGTGGCGATGGCGATGGAGGCGATGGAGGACGATCCCAAGCTGCCGGAGCTCAAGCTAGGTGCGCCTCGCCCGCGGTATTCTAATGTACTCCTTGCCTCAATTGTTTCCTCGCAGATGCGAAGCAAGCTCAGGGTTTCATCAAGTTCTTTCGCAAGCTGCCAGAGGTAATCATCCAGTTCTTATGTTTTCTTCCTTGATCTTCTTGCGCTGGTCACACAGGATCCATCAGTGATTCGGTTCTTCGATCGACGGGTAAGTGCTTGAGTTTTTGGTTTTCCCTTTCATCAAGAGTTCTACATTTTTCTTTTCAGGACTATTTCACTGCCCACGGGGACAATGCTAGTCTTATCGCCAGGCTCTACTATCGAACCACGACCGCTCTTCGTCAGGTTGGATCTGGGTCTGATACTCTCTCCAGCGTAAGCATCAGCAAGAGCATGTTTGAGGTGATCACTCGGGACGTCCTGCTGGAGAAGACCGAGTACAACGTGGAGCTCTACGAAGGCAGTGGAGGAAACTGGAAGCTCGCAAAGTCCGCAACTCCGGGAAAGCTTGGGAGCTTCGAAGACGTCTTGTTCTCGAGCATCGACATGCACGACACGCCGGTGGTGATGGCAGTCTGGACAGTCGCCCGTGATCAAGAGCAGCTCGTCGGCATAGCCTTCACGGATATGACGAGAAGGACGCTGGGCACACTAGAGTTTCTAGACGACGATCAATACACAAACTTGGAGTCGGCTCTGCTCGCTCTGGGATGCCGGGAGTGCGTTCTTCCTGCGGAAAATGCCAAGAGCGTCGACGGTCGGAGACTCCGAGACGTGCTGGCTCGATGCAACGTGCGACTGACTGAGAAGAAGAAGGCGGAGTTTAAGTCCCGAGACATCGAGCAAGATCTAAGCCGGCTTATCAAGAGTACATCGGTTGAGGAGCTCCGAGAACTCGTTGTCAAGTATGAAGTTGCGTCAGCGGCATTAGCAGCTCTACTTGCGTACACCGATATCTTCGCAGACGACAGTAATCACGGGAAGTATAGGCTTCAGCAGTACAGCCTCGACAGATACATGCGGCTGGACGCGGCCGCATTGCGAGCGCTGCACGTACTCGAGTCCAAGAATGATCCGAACAAGAACTCGACCCTCTTTGGACTGATGAATCGCACGTCCACTGCTGGGATGGGCAAGAGGCTACTGAACAGGTGGCTGAAGCAGCCTCTACTTGACGTCGATGAGATCAAACACAGGCATGACGTCGTCCAGATGTTTGTAGAAGACGCCGAGCTGCGGGAAAGTTTAAAGAACTGCCTCAAACGTGTGCCGGATGTTGAGCGCCTGACACGGAAGCTCGAGAGGTCGAGAGCTACGTTGCAAGACCTCGTGAAGCTTTATCAGGTTCGTAGTTATTGAACACCTTGCTTACTGTGTCTGATCATTGGTATACAGGTAAGTGTTCGTCTCTCCGTCGTCAAAGATGCTCTTGAACGTTATGAAGGCGAGTTTGCGTCCGCCATCGAGGAACGGTACGTCGTTCCGTTGAGAGAGTGGACGCTTGCTGAACATCTCGGAAGATACGACGCACTGATCGAAAGCGCCATCGACCTGGATCAAATCAAGAATGGCGAGTACATCATTTCGGCATCATATGACAGCAGCTTAAAAACCATCAAAGCTGACCGTGATGCTGTGGAGGAAGAGATCCGTGAAGCTCATGAACAAGCCGCGAACGATTTGGATCTTCCTGCTGATAAGTCGCTGAAGCTGGACAAAACGACGCAGTGGGGGCACGTATTCAGGATCACGAAGAAGGAGGAGCCTAAAGTTCGCAAGAAACTTGCGGTGCAATACATCACCTTGGAAACTCGAAAGGATGGGATAAAGTTCACGACTTCCAAGCTTCGAAGGCTTAGCGAAAGATATGGGAACCTGACAGAAAATTACACCAACACTCAAAGGGATCTTGTTAAGAGGCTGGTTCAGGTTTCACAGAGCTACGTTGAGGTATGCTCGTCGATTCTTCTGCGTTGGTGATTTTATACGTTTTTTACTTACTGCAGATTTTTAATGGTGCGGCAAACCTGCTGGCGGAACTGGATGTCTTGTTAAGCTTTGCGGATCTGGCTGTAAGCAGTCCCACGCCTTACGTAAGGCCTATTATCACTGGACAGGTAAGTGCTGCAAACTTGTTATAAAAGTATACTAAGAAATTTCATTCATTTTACTAGAATGAGGGCGATATTATCTTGGAGGGAAGCAGGCATCCTTGCGTAGAAGCTCAAGATGACGTGAACTTCATCCCAAATGATTGTCGCCTGGTATTTGTGCTTAGACCCCTTCGATGTCTATGTGTTCTAATTGTTTCTTTACAATGCAGATTCGAGGCAAGAGCTGGTTTCAAATCATCACTGGGCCAAATATGGGAGGCAAATCAACGTATATCCGTCAGGTGAAGCTTAGAGTTTCTTACGTCTTACTCTGATACAAGCTCTTTTTATTTAGATTGGTGTGAATATCTTGATGGCTCAAGTCGGCTGCTTTGTGCCCTGCTATCGTGCTGAAATCAGCATACGAAGTTGTATCTTCGCCCGGGTTGGAGCAGGAGACTGCCAGGTAACTCGGCTACGTCTTCAAGTTCTAGGAATAAAAACTTTTCCTGCAGTTGCGTGGTGTTTCAACGTTTATGGCAGAGATGCTCGAAACCTCAGCGATATTAAAATCTGCAACTGAGACTTCTCTAATAATTGTTGACGAACTCGGCCGGGGTACCTCGACTTACGATGGATTTGGTTCGAGTTTGCTAACTGCAAGATTTTCTAGTGCTCTCTAACGCTCTGTAACAATGGCAGGTCTGGCTTGGGCAATCTGTGAGTACATAGTGGATGTGACTAGAGCGCCAACTCTATTTGCAACTCACTTCCACGAGCTCACGTCCATTTCTCATCGTCAAGGTCCATCAGCTCACGGTCCCAGCAAAGGTCCTCCTGTAGGAATCTCCAACTTTCACGTGAGCGCGCACATAGATCCCAGTTCCCGAAAGCTCACAATGCTTTACAAGGTACTCGCGTTTCTTCCTTTCTAATGGCTTTCGAGATCTGCTCCGTGAGTTCTTTCCCAGGTTGAAGATGGCCCTTGCGACCAGAGCTTCGGCATACACGTCGCGGAATTCGCTCGATTTCCAGAATGTGTCGTCGCGCTCGCCAAGCAAAAGGCTGCCGAGCTCGAAGACTTCTCGCCACAGGCGATTCTGGAGGACGAAGGCGACGCTGGAAGCAAGCGAAAGAGAAGCAGCAGTAGCAGCAGCAGCAGCGGGGACAAAGGCTGGAAATTCCTCAAGGGCTTTGCTGCGATGCCGCTGGATCAGATGAGCCACGAACACGCCTTGAAGAAGGTCCAGGAGCTCAAAGCCGAGTTCCTGGACGACCTTCCCGTCAACACTCTAGAAGCAGTAGCGTAAAGGTCTATAATAGTCTCAAGGCACGTTGATTTTACAGGCTTTCGATTTCTTTAACAGTCTCCTCAAAGCTTCCTATACATATTTTGACTCTTCAAGAGTCGCTATTTAACGTTGGAATGGAAGTTAACGAAAAAACTTTGTCATACAAAAGGAGGAGGCCATTGAGGGGCAGAAAGTAGGTAGCAATGTTTTGGGCAGTCGCGCTCTTCCTCTTCTCAGCTTTCATTCTCAAGCAATGGCTCTCCAGCAAATCTCTCAATCTTCCACCAGGTCCCAGAGGATTGCCTCTCATCGGCCACTTCCATCTCCTGGGCAGGCTCCCACACATCTCACTCCAGCAGCTCTCCAAGAGATATGGACCCCTCTTTCACTTGCGCCTGGGATCTGTTCCTGTGTTCGTGGTCTCCAGTCCAGAAATGGCCAAGGAGTTTCTCAAGAACCACGACACGGAATTCGCCTATAGGCCTCGGAACAACGCGTCTCCATAGTCATGGATTGCAGGAGCATGTCTTTCTCGCCATATGGAGACTACTGGAAGAAGCTGAGGAAGCTCTGCGCCACGGAGATATTCACGGCCAAGAGGGTGAGTATGAACACGCAGATCATCCGGGACGAGCTCTGGGAGCTCAGTGGTGAGCTCTTGAGAGCTTCTAAGGCTGGCCAAGTTGTCGGAGTGAGACCACACTTGAGGGCGCTCAGCTTCAACGTCATGACTCGCATTCTGATGAAGAAGACGTACTTTGGATCCAAGGCCTCGGGCGATCCCGCTATTGCGAAGGAGGCCTCGAATTTCATAGCGATGATTGATGAAATCCTCGAGGTGGGAGCGGCTTTCTCGATCACTGACTATTTCCCCTACTTGAGCTGGCTCGACTTGGTTTCCCGCCGTGCAAAGGTGGCCGGGGATAAGATGAATGGCTTCTTGCAAAAGGTTTTGGACGAGCAGCGCCCCGGTGAGGTTCCCGATTTCGTGGAGATCACAAGGTCTCACATTGGAAACGATGCGGTCAATCTCAGAGCTCTACTCATGGTAAGTTACGAATCCATGATTTTCTCTGTGGAACTTACTTGATTGTTCTGTGATCTTGATAGGATCTACTGCTTGGTGGATCTGAAACATCATCCACTGTGACAGAGTGGGCTCTGGCGGAACTTCTTCACCACCCAGATTGGATGGTCAAAGCTCAGCAAGAGATTGAGAGTGTTGTTGGACGCACACGCATGGTCGAAGAGGGAGACATATCCAAGCTCGAGGTTTTGAATGCCATCATCAAGGAAACCTTTCGTCTCCACCCTCCAATTGCTTTGCTCGTACCACACGCATCGATGGAGGCCCAGAAAGTTGCAGGCTATGACATCTCCAAGAACGCAATGCTACTTGTGAATGTCTATGCGATAGGAAGAGACCCCCGAGTATGGTGTGATCCTCTGGAGTTCCAGCCCCAAAGATTCATGGGCAGCAACATCGGTGTCAATGGCCAAGACTTTGAGCTGCTTCCATTTGGATCTGGAAAGAGATCTTGCCCGGGGCTTCCTCTTGGTCTTAGAAACGTCCAGCTTGTTCTTTCCAATCTTCTTCATGGATTCCAATGGGAGTTCCCTGGAAGCCCAAAAGATCAACAAATGGGTGAAGTTACAGGACTCGTAAACTTTATGGCACACACTCTCAAAGCCAGGATCACTTCTAGGCTCAATGAAAGTGCCTACACCACTCTCAAGTTAATTTAAACATTTTGATCACTATTTAAAGTGTTCAAATATAATATATCACATTATATTACTGGATTACTGGAACTCTGTAGATCTAAAATTGTAAATACATAAAATCAAAACTTTATCAACTAGCCTTATAATTTGGAAATAATTTTGTGTCAAGGATCTTGACATATAACCAAGTGGCAAATGCAACTGAACTAGCAAATCCTCTTGTCTGTGAAAAAATATGAAAATCCTAGAAACTTTGAATATCTATTTATGGCCAAACATCATCTTCCAGACTATAAGCACTGTTTGAAATGGGAACAAAATGCAGCCTATTTCTTCACCTGATGTCTCAAGTTTAGCTATGCTAGAAGCTTAATCATGCTGAATCTCCTGTGCTTATCAACACTCTATAAACTTCATTGTAGTATATTGACTCTAAACTATATACAAAGTGGAGGATAGCTCACTGTATAGTGTATCCACCAAACAATCAGCTCACAGTCCCAGCAAAGGTCCTCCTATAGGAATTCCAACTTCCATGTGAGTGCATACCTTCCCAATAGCTCACTTGACTTCATAATGGCTTGGAGTGCCGGGCTCCCCTTCAGCAGCACGAGGCTGTGCGCATGTCCGCCCCGTCTTCTTTTCAAGGTTCCATGCGGCCAGAGATTCGGCATACACGTTGCGGAATTTGCTCGATTTCCAGAATGTTTCGAGCAAAAGGCTCAAAAACTTATTGTCACGGGTAATACAGGGATGAAGGTTGGAAATTCCTTAAGGGCTTTGCTGCATTGCTGCTGGATCAAATGAGCCATGAACATGCCTTGAAGAAGGTCCAGGATCTTAATGCCGAGTTCCTAGATGATCTTCCCGTCATTGACATGATTTTAAATTTCTTTCCTATTCCTATATAATTGCTGAATGGAAGTTAATGAAGTTTCTAGCGCTATAAAGCTTGACCTATTAAACGTATTACTTGAAATCATGTACTTAAAACTGCCATGTGTATTATTCACATTCCCATACTACCACGTTGTCAAAATTTTAAATTGCTTCTTGGCTATTGTGCATCGAGAATTGTGCAGATGAAAAAACTCTATGGTTTTTCTGTGGAAGTACAGCAATGTGGGGTGGCGGCTTTGCAGCAGCGCAGCACAACGGTGTTAGGGCAATCTGTGAGTACATAGTGGATGTCACTAGAGCACCAACTCTATTTGCAACGCACTTCCATGAGCTCACCATTTCTATCATCAAGGTCCATCAGCTCACGGTCCCAGCAGACGTCCTCCTGTAGGAATCTCCAACTTTCACGTGAGTGTGCACATAGATCCCAGTTCCCGAAAGCTCACAATACAAGGTACTCGCATATTTTCTTTCTAATGATCTGGTCCGTGAGTTTGTTTCCATGGCCCTTGCGACCAGAGCTTCTGCATACACGTTGCGGAATTCGCTTGATTTCCAGAATGTGTCGCCAAGTAAAAGGCTGCGGAGCTCGAAGACTTCTCGCCACAAGCGATTCTAGAAGATGATTTTCAAGGCTTTGAATTTCTTTGTTATTTAAAAAATTGTCGCAGCTTGGATTTCTTAAGAGTTTAGAAGAAATTTCAAAGTTGCCAAGCTTGGAAGTCAAAGGTCGGACATCTTCCATTTAACATTGGAATGGAAGTACTCTCCAGCGCTCGGCTCTACAATTTAGGGGCAGAAAGTAGGAATGTTTTGGGCGGTGCATATAGTGGTCTTCCTCCTCACTGCTTTCATCCTCAAGCAATGGCTCTCCAGAATATCTCTCAATCTTCCGCCAGGCCCCAGAGGATTACCTCTCATCGGCCACTTCCATCTCCTGGCCATGGGCAAGCTCCCACACATCGCACTCCAGCAGCTCTCCAAGAGATTTGGACCCCTCTTTCACTTGCGCCTGGGATCTGTCCCTGTGTTCGTGGTCTCCAGTCCAGAAATGGCCAAGGAGTTTCTCAAGAACCACGACACGGAATTCGCCTATAGGCCTCGGAACAACGTGGTCTCCATAGTCATGGATAGCAGGAGCATGTCTTTCTCGCCATATGGAGACTACTGGAAGAAGCTGAGGAAGCTCTGCGCCACGGAGATATTCACGGCCAAAAGGATGAGTATGAACACGCAGATCATCCGGGACGAGCTGTGGGAGCTCAGTGGTGAGCTATTGAGAGCTTCTAAGGCTGGCCAAGTTGTCGGAGTGAGACCACACTTGAGGGCGCTCAGCTTCAACGTCATGACTCGCATTCTGATGAAGAAGACGTACTTTGGATCCAAGGCCTCGGGCGATCCCGCTATTGCGAAGGAGGCCTCGAATTTCATAGCGATGATTGATGAGATCCTCGAGGTGGGAGCGGCTTTCTCGATCACTGACTATTTCCCCTACTTGAGCTGGCTCGACTTGGTTTCCCGCCGTGCAAAGACGGCCGGGGATAAGATGAATGGCTTCTTGCAGAAGGTTTTGGACGAGCAGCGCCCCGGTGAGGTTCCCGATTTCGTGGAGGTCACAAGGTCTCACATTGGAAACGATGTGGTCAGTCTCAGAGCTCTCCTCATGGTAAGTTGCAAATCTGTGGAACTTACTTGATTGTTCTGTGATCTTGATAGGATCTACTTCTTGGTGGATCTGAAACATCATCCACTGTGACAGAGTGGGCTCTGGCGGAACTTCTTCACCACCCGGATTGGATGGTCAAAGCTCAGCAAGAGATTGAGAGTGTTGTTGGACGCACACGCATGGTCGAAGAAGCAGACATATCCAAGCTCGAGGTTTTGAATGCCATCATCAAGGAAAGCTTTCGTCTCCATCCTCCCGTTTCTTTGCTCATACCACACGCATCGGTCGAGGCTCAGAATGTTGCAGGCTATGACATCCCCAAGAATGCAATGCTTATTGTGAATGTCTACGCGATTGGCAGAGACCCTCGAGTTTGGAGTGATCCTCTGGAGTTCCAGCCCCAGCGATTCATTGGCAGCAGCATCGGTGTCAATGGCCAAGACTTTGAGCTGCTTCCATTTGGATCTGGAAAGAGATCTTGCCCCGGGCTTCATCTGGGTCTTAGAAACGTCCAGCTCGTTCTTTCTAATCTTCTCCATGGATTTGAGTGGAAATTTCCTGGAAGCCCAAACGATCAGACTATGGATGAAGCTATGGGAAACATAAACTTCATGGCACACACTCTCAAAGCCAAAATCACTCCTAGGCTCAACGAAAGTCTTTACAGGTTGACTTAGGATCATTTGATAATATATTATATAACTCAAGATCATAGATTAATTTGTGCAGTAAATTAGTCTCATACAATCTTCAAACCAAAATTTAATCATGTTAGATAACCTTTAATGTTTGTCTCAACAATCTTGGGAAAATGCAACTGGACTAGCAAATCCAGAAAAAGTCGAAAGCCTGGAAACTTTTAAAATTAGCAAGAGCCCTTCACATTTTCCAGACCATAAATAGTGTCTGAAAATCCAGCTTACCTCTTCACCTAATGTCTCAAATTTAGCTATGGCTAGAAGCTTAATGAACTTCGTGCAGTATAATGACTCTAAACTACTTACAAAGTGGAGGACTGCATATCACAGCATATTAGTTGGATTAGAGACAGGACATGAAATTGGCTCATTGTATAGTGTATCCACCAAACAATCAGCTCACGGACCTAGCAAAGGTCCTCCTGTAGGAATTCCAACTTCTATGTGAGCCCACACGTTCCTGATAGCTCACTTGTAACCTCTACTTCATAATGGCTTGGAGTGCCGGGCTCCCCTCCAGCAGTGCAAGGCAGTGCACTGGTCTGCCCCGGCTTCTTTTCCAGGTTCCTTGCGGCCAGAGATTCAGCGTACATGCTGTGGAATTTGCTAGATTTCCTCATCGAGCAAAAAGCTCAAAAACTTATTGTCACAGCTGATTCTGGAGGATGGGGACAGAGGTTGGAAATTCCTTAAAGGCTTCGCTGCATTGCTGCTGGATCAGATGAGCCATGACCATGCCTTGTAGAAGGTCCAGGAGCTCAAAGCTGAGTTCCTCCATCAACATTTTAGAACTAGAAATTACCCAACAGGAGTTCGAAGTTTAAAAAACCACTTTCTAGTGATGAAAAAACCACTATATATACCATCTAACATTTTCTTTTGAACATTAGCTAGTCTGATGTCCATCATTGTTTTGTCATGTAAACAATACTCTATCTCTATCCCATTATTCATTCTTGAGTAGTCTCAGCTCAGCTGAGTAGGTGATCCAAAGAAAAATCAGTAGGAAAACGATTTGCAAACATTAAAGATCATACCTTGAAGTTGAAGTCATACTACTTGTTTTTCTGCTGTGAAACTAACAATACTCAATCTCAGTTATGAAGCAGTGCTAAAGTCACTATCATTTTTATTGCTAGCTTTGTTCCAGCAATCTACAATTCTAGTTCGATGAGTCTATTGGATAAAGGTGTAGCCCAGAAGTTACTATACATGAGAACAACGAAGGTATAGCTTCTCTTTGTTATTTTATTCCCAAAGAGCAAACTAATGAAATCACTCTAAACAAATCATTCCAGTCCAGATAGCGATGGCGGAGATGCCCGATGAGGTTGCAATCATCTCCTTCAGGTGATTATCATGTCCAAGAGTTAAGTCTGCAGACATTTGGGTGGACAGATCAACCTAAATTATATGGCATGAACTCACTCGACAGCAATGCATTGTTCTTGGAAGCAGTGGAAGAAGGCCAAGAAGACGTCCCGGAGCCTAGTTGGTTGCACGCCTTGATTGCAGCACTCAGAGCCTCTTGTGGCCGCAAATGGTCAAGCCTCCAGCAACAGCATTGAGGCAGAGGTAAGAGATGACTGCTAACATACTAATGCTATGCACGGTGTTTATTTATTTATATTTTGTTTTGGTAGTCTTGTGGTGCCCAATAAGAAGCATGAGAGTGTGCAAATAAGTTTCTACGTTTGTGTTGGAATGCCACTTAGCACCTTTGCATGTGAGAAAAGAAAAATCTTAAGGTTGAACTGATTTCCCACCATAGTTTTTGGATGATCCTGAGTTGAGTAGGTAGGTAGGCAAGTACAATGTCCCCCCCCTCCCCCCCAGTGGTCTCATGCCTTTACTTGGGCGCTGTAAGACCCTCCAAAAACATGTATTATTATTATTATAACTGCCACATTAATGTAGTGTTCAATGAATACTGGTGGTGTTCAATGAATACCACCAGCCCTGCAACTTATTGCTGCTCACAATCGTCTGTTTGGGAAGAGTTATCTCCAGAAGTTCTGTACATTCTTGAGATGCATCGGAATTTTCCATGCTGGGAGAATCATTGCCCTCTACTATGCTAGTCGCCTGTTAGCATTGTTGCCCTGTTCCATCCCAATTACCAACTCCCAAGATCAATCTATAGTGTTGGATGGACAATCTAGGATATTTTTTCAGGCCTATAGCTTTCGCTGGCGCGTTTTTTTATAGACGGGCTTCTCTTTTCCAGCAGTTAGCTTCTCCCTGGCGCAAATCACACCCATCAAAATCTGATAGGACTTCTCTGGTCTTTGCAAGCCTTTGAAGCTCAGGGATAGATGAACAATCTTCTCGTTGGGACTGCTTCGCTGAAAGAGTTGTGTACAAACGAATACACACGTTGCTTCACCCCACTCCAGATTGATGGTGAAGCCCAAAAGCCCCACACTCTCAAAGGCAAGATCACTCCTAGGCTCAACGAAAGTGCCTAAACAACTCTGAACTGCATTATTTCCTGATCACTATTTAAACAATATAATATGTCGCATTACACCTCGACTTATGAAAGATTTTCCAGTGCTCTGTAAACAATGGCAGTCTCAGTACATAGTGGATATGACTCGAGCTCCAACTCTATTTGAGACACACTTCCACGAGCTCACTCAGATCCAACTTTCACATGAGCACACACATAGATCCGAATTCCCGGAAGCTCACCATGGTTTACAAGGTACTCGTAACTTCTACTTCGCAATGGGTTTTGAGATCTGATCTGTCAGTTCTTTTCCAGGTTGAACATGGCCCTTGCGACCAGAGCTTCAGCATACACATGGCGGAATTCACTCGATTTCCAGAATGCGACGTCCCGCTCATCGAGCAAAAGGTTGCCGAGCTCGAAGACTTACGATTCTGGAGGATGAAAGAGGCAGCAGCAGCGGGGACAAAGGCTGGAAATTCCTCAAAAGGCTTCGCTGAGTTGCTGCTGGATCAGATGAGCCACGAGCGCCTTGAAGAAGGTCCAGGAGCTCAAAGCCGAGTTCCTGGAAGATATCCCTTCAGCATTTTAGAAGCACTAGCGTAAAGATATAGTATAGTTTCGAAAGTTGGACATTGTGCCCATGGAATGGAAGTTACCAGCTTCCATGCCATGTTTAAACAAAATTCAATTCTTGAATGGCCTATGTAGGGGCAGAAAGTAGCAATGTTTTGGGCGGTGCATGTAGCGCTCTTCCTCACAGCTTTCATCCTCAAGCAATGGCTCTCCAGCATATTTCTCAATCTTCCGCCAGGCCCCGGAGGATTACCACTCATCGGCCACTTCCATCTCCTGGCCATGGGCAAGCTCCCACACATCGCACTCCAGCAGCTCTCCAAGAGATTTGGACCCCTCTTTCACTTGCACCTGGGATCTGTCCCTGTGTTCGTGGTCTCCAGTCCAGGGATGGCCAAGGAGTTTCTCAAGACCCACGGCCTCGTAACAACATAGCCTTGACTTCAGGAGCATGTCTTTCTCGCCGTATGGAGACTACTTGAAGAAGCTGAGGAAGCTCTGCGCCACGGAGCTATTCACGGCCAAGGGTGAGTTTGAACGCGCAGATCATCCGGGACGAGCTGTGGGATTTCAGTCGCGAGCTCTCGAGGGCTTCCAAGGCTGGCCAAGTTGTGTTCAATGTCATGACTCGTATCCTTATGAAGAAGACTTACTTTGGATCCAAGGCCTCTGGTGATCCCGCAATTGCGGAGGACGCCTCGAATTTCATTGGGATGATTGATGAATTTCTTGAGGTGGGAGCTGACACTGACTATTTCCCTTACTTAAGCTCGCTCGACTGGGTTGCCCGCGGGGCACAGGTGGCTGGGGACAAGATGAATGGCTTCTTGCAAAAGGTTTTGAACGAGCAGCGTCTAGTTAAACGGCATACTTTGTTTCCCCTAACTCACTTTGTCATTTTCTCCATGTAAATATATACAAGTCTTGTTTCCGCTCATTTCAGCGTCCACATGAATCTCTTGCCACCTTGGATTAGACTCTAGGCTGGCTATCTACACTCCCACTCAGCCGTGAGAGTCTATAACGCTCATATCTTCACGATGTTGTTGAAACTTGTCTTTGCTCAAAGCTTTTGTCATAATGTCTGCTGTCATCTGCTTCGTCGAAACATATCTCAGCTGCACTCTGTTCGCTAGAACCTGTTCTCGAATAAAATGTACCTTTATCTCGAAGTGTTTGGTGCGGCCGTGGAACTTCGGATTCTCCAACAACTCGATCACACTTCAATTGTCACAAAACAAAGTCACTGGCTGCTGCACTGGAACACCAATCTGCTCCAGAAAATCTGTAAGCCACCTCGCTTCTTGAGCTGCTGTTGTTGCACCAATATATTCAGCCTCGGTGGATGAAAGTGCTGTGATTGCTTGTCGCTTGCTGCTCCAGCTGCTCCAACTGCAAATCCCAAGTCTGGTCTGGTACTGATGGCTAGATAAATAAAGCATCCAACTGTGCCATCACTGCTTTCTCCTCCTCAGAGTTGGGACAGCAGAAGACCTAGATCCATGGGTGTCACCATGGGCTTGCAATCTTGCATGTTGAACTTGTGCAAGATTTCTTCAACATAATGTGCTTGAGAGAGCTTGATGACTAATACTTCTCTGTCACGAAGCACCTGGATCCCAAGGCAATAAGAAAGACGTCCAGTCGCTGAAATCTCGAACTGGGATAAAAACTGTCGCTGGCAGACGTGCTGCCATAATATTATATCTGCAAGAGGTTGGGTAGGCACTCGATTGCGAATATATGTGGCTGTATTAATCGCCTCGGCCCAGAACGATAGTGGCATTCCTGCATGAATAAGCATACTACGTGCACTCTCACAAGAGTCCAGTTCATTCTTTCAGCAACTCCATTTTGAGCAGGACTATCTGGAGCTGTAAACTGCTGCTGGATACCACTCTCATTGCACAGCTTCGTAAAATTTCGTGACTTATACTCGCCACCTCTGTCACTGCGTAGAGTCTTGAGCTGCTTGCCAAGGAGATTTTCAGCAGAAGCCTTGTAAACTTTAAAGTGATCAAGAGCTTCAGATTTCTTGGCCAAAAGTCTCACGACTGTGTAGCGTGAGTAGTCATCGATGAATATCAAAAAATACCTCATTCCACAATGACTTTGGACATGGAGAGGCCCACACACGTGTGTGAACGAGCTCAAGAGGCTGACTGCTCTTGGATTCTGAAAACATGTGCGTGCTTGTTTTCCTAGCACACAAGCCTCACAAAATTCAAGCTTGCTTGTAAACTCGAATTCTTGCATGTGCTTGATCTCTGGACACTGCTTTGAGGGCGTCTTCATGCACATGGCCTAGACGCTCATGCCACAACTGGAGATTACTCGCTCGAGTTGACTCGATCTGGCTGCTTGTCTGGAACAACCATGGTGGCGTTGAGTTTATAAAGTCCAGAATAACGTTGTCCATAAGCCACTGCTTGATCTGTCTTCTCATCTCGCATAATAGCTTGCTGGGCGTTAAAAATAAAATAGAAACCGTTGTCAGAAGCTGCACCGATTGAGAAAAGATGACACGCCAAGCCTGGAACAAAATACATGTTCCTTGTCGCAGCTCTCCTGAGGCCAGCTTTACTTGAACTGTGCCCACTGCTACAACTGAAAGAAGACTCTTGTCTCCTAAACCAACCTGCCTGCCTTAGAAATTTTCCTAAGATTCAGGAAAGCTTCTCGCCTGCCAGTCATGTGCATATTTGCTGCTGTGTCCAGCCAGATTACGTCTTGATCCTGCTGCTGAACAAACACAGGTTCTGGAATAGCTCTTACCATGAGAGCTCTTGACTGGTTTGTATAGCCAGTCTTGGCGTTCTTTCTCCCCAATCCTCGAGGACGCCCTGCTAACCTGTCTTGGCATTCTCTGGCATTGATGAAATAGGTATGAAGGAAAAGTACTGCGCAGTATTGATACACCACTTCTTGATTTATATACACGCCCTAGTTCCTTTGATTGTGCCTTGATCTCCAACACTCCCCCTCAATCTGATGTCTTTTAATCAGATCGCTGCTCCCCCTGTGAGACCAGTCTGAGTTGTCGTTGTAGTCATTCAAACTGTCGAACTTCAATTGTAGTCTTTGTGAGCAGATCCAGTCATCTTCGTTGTAGGGATGTATCTCAGCTTGACTTCTTCTCTCTTGATCCACTCCCTGATAAAGTAATGATGCATCTCCCTAGTTAATATAACCCAGACCCAAATAATGAGTTAAAATTTTTTTTTTTAAGAGCACTAGAAGCATAAGATCAGAAGAGCCTTTTCCTTTGCCTCAATCCAAAATGTTTTTTTGTGGAAATGATGCTATAAAAGTGTTTTCGTTTTTTATAGAAAACAAATTTAACACTTATTTTATATATAAATCATTTGTATCCGCAAGCAAACTTATAGACTTCTAAGTAGCAGTGATTTATCCATGGCTCAGATCTATTATCCTATTTTTTGAGCAGCCCAAACTTAAAAACCAGCCTCAACCTGACGAATTCTTGCCCATGAAAGAAGCACGCTAGCTGGACAGCAGGTTTTGGGCAAAAGAATGGACGTTCCATTGGATGACAGTGGAAACCAGCCTCTTTCCTTTTCTGTTTCAGAACTGTGCCGTGGGAACTTTGCATACACTGGATAAAATTTGAGGCAATCGAGAGGCAGTTTAGCTACCACCATTACTCGAATGTGCTCTGCAATCAGACATGCAGTGATATCTGCATGTAAGAGAGGAAAAAGTACAGTCGCTGCCTGTGCTCCCATCCTATGGACGCTTAGCTTGTTGGACATTGCAAAATAGCTTGACGTCCCCAGCCAAGAGAGCCAGCAGCATCTCTCGGTACAAAAAACAGCACTTTGATCCTGCCAGGGAGCAGAGAACGCTGCTAGAAGGCAGTTATACATGAGCTTCGGAAAAAACTTTCGTGTTCTCCCTAGATCACGTACATGCTCATAGCAGCCTTTCAGTCTCTACATGTATATAATTCGTGCTTCCTTTCACATTTTCTGCAAAAACTACAAGAAGTCGCGGCAGTCCGAGACAAAGCCCGTCGCGGCAGTGTATGGAGATGCCAGATAAATCTGCGCTTCTTTGTGGCCCATGCGTCCAGGAAAGTTGCGATTCGTGGTTGAAACACACACCTGGAGTTTCTCTAAGCTAAGAGGACAAAGGGAGAACTTAAAGAACATTACCTTGGACTCATTGAGCATACGTGTCTTTGGGACCCCCCAAGCATGCGGCACACGAGGGAGAAGTGGGAGTGTCGCATCCAGCCTCCTCGAAGATCTGTGCGCACGTTTTCCCGTCTGCCTCGGGGAGTGGCATTGCGTACAAGTCCACCCACACCTGTTGATCCATTAGTTTTGGATGAACTAATAGAAAACGAAAAAAGAATGAATGAACCTTTTGTGTTGCCGGCACGAGGAAGGTTGGAACCTTGACTTTTTGGCCCTGCGGAAGTTAAACAAAGAAGGGAAATGTAAGCCGCAGGGCGAAGGTAGAAAAAAAAGCTCTTTTACTCACGGCTTTGTTGAGGAGCTTGGCTGCAACTACAACGTCCTCCGTCTTGCCTCCCGTGCAGGAGCCAATGTACACTCGGTCGATCTTCACATCTTTGCAGTTCCTGGCTAATGCTCGTTTATCCGGAGAATGCGGCTGCACACAAAAAGAGACTGACTGCACGTGGTCAAAACAACTACAGTACCTTCGCAACAACTGGTTCAAGCTTGGATACATCAGTTCTATACTCCTGTATAAACTTGCAAAAGTATCAACATGACGCAAGGCATAGCATTCAATGCTTACGTCGCGCCAGCGTCACTATACACGGATTCGAACTCCTGTGTTTTGCCCCTCGAACAAATAAACTAAAACTTACCTTCAACTATAGGTGACTTCATCCGCAGGCACAACGTCATTTTAATCGCCATATTGCACAACGTCATTCTGTCTTTCATCTGCGTGAGTTCCGATCTCGAAATCAGGTGGACAATCTCGACGAGGTAAGGGGAAAAAAATACTGACCGTCATACGTTCTACAGCTGTTTTAACAAACTCCATTGATTTGTATGTTGCACCGGAAACAGTGATCTCTCCAATGATTTGTGTGCCTCAACGTGCATATAAGTACTTCAAGTACAGGGAGCCAGCTCTCGCTAAAAATCCAAACACACCTGCAGTATCAAATCCTTGGCCAGCAAATATGACGGCATTTCTCCATCAAGAACAAATCTCAATGTTCCGGGCACCTAAGCTTGTAAGAAGAAACAAAGATGCCAAAAGCGCCTACTTGCCTTTAGTAAAAAAATTCCAGTTCCCATGATGAAACCAGCATCGGTGTTTCCTATTCCAGTAGCGAATTGTCCAGACGCTCCAGCAGTGCAAGTATGCGAGTCAGTTCCAAAAAGAACCTAGAGACAACAACTGAACCGTCTCTCACGCAATACAAGACATCAAAGATCAGACTCACCTCGCCCGGACTGCAGTGACCTTCCTGAGCAAGAGCAACGTGGCAAACACCCTTGTAGTCGGGATTTGCCTGCATCAAATCCGGGTTAGAGCGACCGAATCACGTACAAACACCGCAAACGTACCCGAAAGTCACCCCTGTCAGTGATATCGTAAAAATACTTGATACTTTGCTCTTTTGAAAAGTCCCCCAAAATATCCACATTTCGATTAGCGCGCTCGTCCGCAGTAAAGATGTAGTGATCGGGGATGATCACAATCTTCTCGCGATCCCAAACCTGAGGGCACATTTCACCGTTAGCACCGAATTCCTTTTTGAAAATCCCAATTGGCCCAGGCCCGCAAACATTGTGTGTCATGAGAACATCGGCATTGACCCACACATTCTCCCCAGGCACCAATTTTGTCTTCTCGGAAGCGCGAGCGAGAATTTTCTGTCAGTGTCATTGCGTGCTTCACCTGAGAGAAAATCCAGGACGAAATCGAGAAACTGTGGCTGGTACACTAGAGTTTCTAGACGACGATCAGTACACGAACTTGGAGTCGGCTCTGCTCGCTCTGGGATGCCGGGAGTGCGTTCTTCCTGCGGAAAATGCCAAGAGCGTCGACGGTCGGGAATCCGAGACGTGCTGGCTCGATGCAACGTGCGACTGACTGAGAAGAAGAAGGCGGAGTTTAAGTCCCGAGACATCGAGCAAGATCTAAGCCGGCTTATCAAGAGTACATCGGTTGAGGAGCTCCGAGAACTCGTAAGTTGCGTCAGCGGCATTAGCAGCTCTACTTGCATACACGGATATCTTCACAGACGACAGCAATCACGGGAAGTATAGGCTTCAGCAGTACAGCCTCGACACATACATGCGGCTGGACGCGGCCGCATTGCGAGCGCTGCACGTACTCGAGTCCAAGAATGATCCGAACAAGAACCCTCTTTGGATTAATGAATCGCACGTCCACTGCTGGGATGGGCAAGAGGCTACTGAACAGGTGGCTGAAGCAGCCTCTACTTGACGTTGATGAGATCAAGCACAGGCATGACGTCGTCCAGATGTTTGTAGAAGACTCCGAGCTGCGGGAAAGTTTAAAGAACTGCCTCAAACGTGTGCCGGATGTTGAGCGCCTGACACGGAAGCTCGAGAGGTCGAGAGCTACGTTGCAAGACCTCGTGAAGCTTTATCAGGTTCGTAGTTACTGAACACCTTGCTTACTGTAAATGGTCTGATCATTGGTATACAGGTAAGTGTTCGTCTCTCCGTCGTCAAAGATGCTCTTGAACGTTATGAAGGCGAGCTTGCGTCCGCCATCGAGGAACGGTACGTCGTTCCGTTGAGAGAGTGGACGCTTGCTGAACATCCCGGAAGATACGACGCACTGATCGAAAGCGCATCGACCTGGATCAAATCAAGAATGGCGAGTACATCATTTCGGCATCATATGACAGCAGCTTAAAAACCATCAAAGCTGACCGTGATGCTGTGGAGGAAGAGATCCGTGAAGCTCATGAACAAGCCGCGAACGATTTGGATCTTCCTGCTGATAAGTCGCTGAAGCTGGACAAAACGATGGGGGCACGTATTCAGGAGCACGAAGAAGGAGGAGCCTAAAGTTCGCAAGAAACTAGCGGTGCGATAAAGTTCACAACTTCCAAGCTTCGAAGGCTTAGCGAAAGATAATGTCGGATATCCTGTACAAATTTTGACTTCACTATTTAACATTGAATGGAGGTTAACGAAAAAACTTTGCCAGCGCTATACAAAAGGAGGGGCTTCAACGATTGAGGGGCAGAAAGTAGCAATGTTTTGGGCAGTCACGCTCTTCCTCTTCTCAGCTTTCATTCTCAGGCAATGGCTCTCCAGCATATCTCTCAATCTTCCACCAGGTCCCAGAGGATTACCTCTCATCGGCCACTTCCATCTCCTGGCCATGGGCAAGCTGCCACACATCGCACTCCAGCAGCTCTCCAAGAGATTTGGACCCCTCTTTCACTTGCGCCTGGGATCTGTCCCTGTGTTCGTGGTCTCCAGTCCAGCGATGGCCAAGGAGTTTCTCAAGATCCACGACACGGAATTCGCCTATAGGCCTCGTAACAACACAGCCTCCATAATCTTTGACTTCAGGAGCATGTCTTTCTCGCCGTATGGAGACTACTGGAAGAAGCTGAGGAAGCTCTGTGCCACGGAGCTATTCACGGCCAAGAGGGTGAGTTTGAACGCGCAGATCATCCGGGACGAGCTGTGGGATCTCAGTCGCGAGCTCTCGAGGGCTTCCAAAGCTGGCCAAGTTGTGGGCGTGAGATCACATTTGAGGGCGCTGAGCTTCAATGTCATGACTCGTATCCTTATGAAGAAGACTTATTTTGGGTCCAAGGCGTCTGGTGATCCCGCGATTGCGGAAGACGCCTCGAATTTCATTGGGATGATTGATGAGTTTCTTGAGGTGGGAGCTGAGTTTTCGATCACTGACTATTTCCCCTACTTAAGCTGGCTCGACTTGGTTGCCCGCCGCGCAAAGGTGGCTGGGGATAAGATGAATGGCTTCTTGCAAAAGGTTTTGGACGAGCAGCGCCCTGGTGAGGTTCCCGATTTCGTGGAGATCACAAGGTCTCACATTGGAAACGATGCGGCCAATCTCAAAGCTCTGCTCATGGTAAGTTGCAAACCTAGTAGTTTTTATTTAGTTTTTATTTACTTGATTATTTTGATAGGATCTACTGCTGGGTGGATCTGAAACATCATCAACAGTGATCGAGTGGGCTCTGGCGGAACTTCTTCACCACCCAGATTGGATGATTAAAGCTCAGCAAGAGATTGAGAACGTTGTCGGACACACACGCATGGTCGAAGAAGCAGACATATCCAAGCTCGAGGTTTTGAATGCCATCATCAAGGAAAGCTTTCGTCTCCATCCTCCCGTTTCTTTGCTCATACCACACGCATCGGTCGAGGCTCAGAATGTTGCAGGCTATGACATCCCCAAGAATGCAACGCTTATTGTGAATGTCTACGCAATTGGCAGAGACCCTCAAGTTTGGAGTGATCCTCTGGAGTTCCAGCCCCAGCGATTCATTGGCAGCAGCATCGGTGTCAATGGCCAAGACTTTGAGCTGCTTCCATTCGGATCTGGAAAGAGGTCTTGCCCCGGGCTTCTTCTGGGTATTAGAAACGTCCAGCTCGTTCTTTCCAATCTTCTACATGGATTCGAGTGGAAATTTCCTGGAAGCCCAAAAGATCAGCCTATGGATGAAGCTACAGCAGTCGTAAACTACATGGCACACACTCTCAAAGCCAGGATCACTCCCAGACTCAACGAAAGTGCTTACACCACTCTCAAGTTGACTCAGGAATAGAAAAAATAAAAAATGTCCAACATGCTTTTTGATCCACAGAGTAAAACTTTACTAGCATAGTGTTTACCGTTCATGTGTGCCTGCATGGGACCTAATTTACCTCACTCTCATTCTTAATGATCCGGGCAATAGGTAAACAAGGTGAGAAATTAATACAAAGATGGATAAAACACACAAAGTTTGGAGATTCATGTTTGATTTCTGTTGGTTCCGACACTTGTCCCTTCTTCACTGTTCAACAAGCTAGTTTTGGTTTACAAGTTTATAAAGAAACTAGACAGCAAATGCTAGGTGGCTGGCAAAGGTTATAGTTAATAAAATCCCAGCAAAGCCAACTGTTATATTATCACCACCCAACCATGTTAAAAAGTGGCTGTAACTCTTTGTTATGTTTTCTTTCTACACTGGATTCTGTGCAATTGAAAAGAATTTAAAGGAAAAACTCCCACAGCTCAACACCCTCTTCCCTCTCGTCAAGGCTACTTGATTGTTAATGTCTAGAGTTTCACTATATAAACATGTAACTGTGTTATAGAGCTTTGTAACTCCTAGATTCCAGAGATTTATTCTTTCTTCTTTTAAATTTTAGTTCCTCTCTCAACTAACATAAATGTCAAATATCTATAGCTAGCACACCCAGAGTTCACCTGTAAATAAGTGGGAAGTTAAAGCACATTCATTGCAAGAGCTTGGCGATGGGCACTGTTTTTTGGAGGAGAAATATGCACACTGAGCTGTGTGTTATGCATTAGATAACGATGTCTGCATGATCATTAGCAGATGATCGGTGGAAATGCGCTGGGGAAAGGTCACAATCCAAGCTTCTTCTGCTCTTGTAAAGGTGAAAGAACAGAAAAATTAAAAAAATCAATGGTTCTAATCATCAAACACGGCCATCCCCTGTTTGTGGGAAAGAATAGTCTCCAGTAAGCTTTAGGTTGCAATCCCACGTCCTAGTGTGTCCAGGATGCCCAAACGTCTTTGCAAAATAAAAATGTATTTACACTGCTTTCAGTAAAGAACTTGTGTGGGATTGCCACACAATAAACTTAACAGCATTTGTTCCTCTAGGAATTCATCCCATTTGAAGAAATTACATAAAATGTAGGGAAGAAAAAGGTGGAGAGGACTGGTCTACTGCAGTCTTGCCTTCTGCCTTCTTTAGGCCATGGCGAGCCTCTGGTTAAATCTGTCCCCAGCTGAGATGGACGTTTGCAAATTCTAGCTCCTTTTGGTTGCAAGATACTTCTGGAAAAAAGGGACCAGGGGGGGGGGGGGGGGGGGTTGGTTTGTTAATACATCTTTTGCATATAAATTATGGAGTATTGACCCACTATATAGTAGAAAAACTACATAATTTTACTTACTACCTCTTCCATGTTATTTTTCTTGCAAGTCCAAGATCCTTGCCAAGACTCCTTTTCATCATTATCACATTGAACCTCCATTTGGATGTGAGGGGCCTTCAACTCATATTGTGGATTCCCCTCCATATCACATAAAGGAGGAACCTCATTTTGATATGGAACCTCCTCATGAGAACCTTCTACTTTGTCACTTTCAACCAAGGCCCCTCCATTTAGTGTGGAGGAGGAACCTCATCCTCATATAGGGCCTCCTCATGGAACAAGGTTCCTTCTCCAAGGTGGAGGTAACTTAGGTTAGAAGTGATGTGATGGAGGATCATAGGGTTTTTTTGCAAAGAGCTTCTATATGATATCAGGTTACCTCCACCACCTTCATCTTACATGGAGAAGAAACCTCCCATCTTGGTGTTTGCACCACCTCATTGCTTGGAGGCACCACCTCTTTCTCCTCCATCTCCATTATACATAGTGTTTGCACCACCTCATTGCTTGGAGGCACCACCTCCATCTCCATTATGCATAGGGTTTACACCCCTTTATTGCTTGGAGGCAGTACCTTATCTATTTTGGAGACTGCATCCACATCCTTGTTTGGAAGCTTTATTTTTTCATGTGATGGCTCCTTGTATAGAGATTTATCATAACTGTATTTGTGTTGTGTCTTGAGTTGAGTGTAAACTTAGTCATTATTACTTAAACTCAAGAACATTTAACTCTAAGTATCCCAAAACTCTTAACCAATCATTCTCTTTAATTAATTGCATTGGGTAAAGCCATAACAAGAGTCACATAAACTTCTTGAAGTTGCTAGACAAAGGCAAGAATGACTTGTTGCAAAGAGATTAAAATTTAATATTAAAATTTGAAAATAAAAATCATAAATAATTAATGTCCCACACTACAGGATAAATATGCCACTTGGCACATCTTTTGGCACATCTAAATCATTTGGTTTCACCTGTTACTTATATCCCCTTGTTTATTTTCATGAGAGCATCATCTAGCATGGTTAGATGTCACTCTATTCTACTACTGTTGTTTGTATCCCTTTTTCCAACTCATGAAAACTAATGGCATTGTTAGTAGTGGAGGAGTTACATTATGCATACTCCATAGATGAATTCTCTTCACCCACCTCAATGTAGTGAGAATGTTTCTCAATACAACAAAAATGAAAGACAAATTATAAATAAATTAAAATGTAAAATATCTCACTTATATCATTACAATTGACAAGAACAACATGTTTGTTTAGCCCAAATATTACGTGCTCTTAATGTATGTTCATACTTTGCACAAAAGTAAACAATGAAGAACTTATAATTTATATATGCTTACAAGTATACTAATAACATATGCTCATGAAAATGTGTCAATATGATTTAATGGGCCAAATCTCCATTTTCCTTCCAAATCTCTATTTTCAAGTGAGGTAACTAGTTATCCACCCGTACTACAGTCCCATTGTGGTGGATACTCATAAGAGGAAGGATATATATATGGATGCTCAATACGTACAATTTTAAATTTAGGGGTAGATATATTTTGTTCAAGGGTATATTATATTTTTTAGTAGCCACTAATAAATGGGAATTAGGGTAGGAATATATCTTGTTCAAAGGTATATTATATTTTTTAGTAGCCACTAATAAATGAGAATCGAACTCATGTTATTTGCTTTGATACCACATCTCTCTCCCTTTAATGTAATTAGAAATAAAATAATTGAACCTTTAGTGACTGTTTTATCCCTATTTATCCATAAGATTTCAAGGATCCACGGTGACAATATATTTAAATCTCATCCCATGATTACATGTGTTATATACAATATATAAGAATGGTGTTTACAATTGATTTTTGCCCTTTTACTCTTTGAAACCTATATGCACATGAGAAGTTGTGATGGCTACATAAAAAAAAAGAACTACCTTGTTGCAACACCCATGGTATACTACAAGAAAAAACTTGTGCTCTTTACTAGCCTACAATCAATCTTTATTAATGTCAATTGGTCCTCAATCACTAATTTTAGCTCTTACACATTGCAACACCTATGCCCATGAGAAAAAAACCTTGGTACTAGTGCTGCCCACAATCAATGACACTTACAAAAACCCTAGCCATATTTGCTATGTGCTGGAGAGAGAAGCCAAGAGTTTGAGAGAAAATAAAGTAAGCAGAAAATGGGTGGCAAGCAAGAGACAAGTGCCAAGCAAGAAATGGCAAGCAAGAAAATAGCTAGGTATGCCAAAACTAGTGAGAGATATGTGCAGCAATGTCAGTTATGCAAGCACACCAATGGCAAATATCACAAACTTGTACAATAGATGTCACTCTCACTTTAGGAAAGAGTTAAAGAAGCCTTTGTAATTTTTCACTTTACCTTTCTTGATGTAGTGGTCTAATGTGGCATTAGTCTTCCCTTCCATGTGTTTAACGCAGGGCATGATGATGTGGTAGAGCCCATCTAAATATATATATCACTTACCAATCTCTATAACAATTGAAATATGATGTGAGTATGTTTGCAAACTTTGTAAATAGCAACAATAAAAAAATGTATAAACTCTTCTTCTAGGCCTTAGCAGTAAAATCACTTTTTAATTAATTAATTAATGCCCTCATTAATATAACCGAGACCTAAATAAAGTGAATGCATTATATTTGCAAAAGTTAAAAATCACTTTTTAATTAATTAATATAATTGATAATAATAGTTAATATAACCCAGACAAGTTAAAAATCATTTCTTTTTCTACAAGAAGCATAAGATCAAACTCACATAACCTCAAATGAGAAGAGCCTTTCCTTTGCCTCAATCCAAAATGTTTTGTTGTTGTTTGAATGGTTTTTTTTAGTAGAAAACAAATTTAACACTTATTTTTATATATAAATCATTTGTATCCGCAAACAAACTAGGAAAATAAGATGGAAAGAACTTATAGACTTTTAAGTAGCAGTGATTTATCCATGGCTGAGATCTACTATCTTATTTCTTGAGCAGCCAGGTAAGGTTTTGGGCAAATGAATGGACATTTGATCACCATTGACAGCAGGTGGAAGTAAGGTTTTGAGCAAATTCACCATTGGATAACAGTGGAAACCAGCCTTCTGTTTCAGAACTGTATTTTTCTTTGCGGTGGGAACTTTGCATACACTGGATAAAATTTGAGGCAATCGAGAGGCAGTTTAGCTACCACCATTACTCGAATGTGCTCTGCAATCACCAGTGATAAGAGAGGAAAAAGTAGTCGCTGCCTGTGCTCCCTTCCTATAGACGCTTAGCATTGCAAAATAGCTTGACGTGGTGCATGTGAGCCCCAGCCAAGAGAGCCAGCAGCATCTCTCGGTACAAAAGACAGCACTTTGATCCTGCCCGGGAGCAGAAAACGCTGCTAGAAGGCAGTTATACATGAGACTTTCGTGTTCTCCCTAGATCACGTACATGCTCATAATAAACTGCTGTGAGGAGCCTTTCAGTCTCTACATATATATATATATATATATATATATTTCGTGCTTCCTTTCACATTTTCTGCAAAAAACTACAAGAAGTCGCGGCAGTCCGAGACAAAGCCCGTGAGAGCCGAGGCCGCGGCAGTGTATGGAGACGCCAGATAAATCTGCGCTTCTTTGTGGCCCATGCGTCCAGGAAAGTTGCGATTCGTGGTTGAAACACACACCTGAAGGTTCTCTAAGGCAAGAGGACAAAGGGAGAACTTAAACAACATTACCTTGGGCTCATTCATTCGAGCATAGGTGTCTTTGGGACCCCCCAAGCATGCGGCACACGAGGGAGAAGCGGGAGTGTCGCATCCAGCCTCCTCGAAGATCTGTGCGCACGTTTTCCCGTCTGCCTCGGGGAGTGGCATTGCGTACAAGTCCACCCACACCTGTTGATCCATTAGTTTTGGATGAACTAATAGGAAAACGAAAAAAGAATGAATGAACCTTTTGTGTTGCCGGCACGAGGAAGGTTGGAACCTTGACTTTTTGGCCCTGCGGAAGTTAAACAAAGAAGGGAAATGTAAGCCGCAGGGCGAAGGTAGATAAAAAGGATCTTTTACTCACGGCTTTGTTGAGGAGCTTGGCTGCAGCTACAAAGTCTTCCGTCTTGCCTCCCGTGCAGGAGCCAATGTACACTCGGTCGATCTTCACATCTTTGCAGTCCCTGGCTAACGCTCGTTTATCCGGAGAATGCGGCTGCACACACACAAAAAAATTATAAACAGACCAAGTGCAAGTGGTCAAGACAATTACAGTTACCTTCGCAACAACTGGTTCAAGCTTGGATACATCAATTCTATACTCCTGTATAAACCTGCAAAAGTATCAACATGACGCAAGGCATAGCGTTCAATGCTTACGTCGCGCCAGCGTCACTATACACGGATTCGAACTCCTTGTCTGTTTTGCCCTGAAGAATCAAGACAGGTCGTCTCCTCGAACAAATAAACTAAAACTTACCTTCAGATAACTATAGGTGACTTCATCCGCAGGCACAACGCCATTTTTGCCTCCAGCTTCAATCGCCATATTGCACAACGTCATTCTGTCCTCCATCTGCGTGAGTTCCGATCTCGAAATCAGGTGGACAATCTCGATGAGGTAAGGGGAAAAAAATACTGACCGTCATACGTTCTACAGCTGTTCCAACAAACTCCATTGATTTGTATGTTGCACCGGAAACAGTGATCTCTCCAATGATCTGTGTGCCTCAACGCGCATATAAGTACTTCAAGTACAGGGAGCCAGCTCTTGCTAAAAATCGAAACACACCTGCAGTATCAAATCCTTGGCCAGCAAATATGACGGCATTTCTCCATCAAGAACAAATCTCAATGTTCCGGGCACCTAGACAGTAGCGAAGCTTGTAAGAAGAAACAAAGATGCAAAAAGCGCCTACTTGCCTTTAGTAAAATTTTTCCAGTTCCCATGATGAAACCAGCATCGGTGTTTCCTATTCCAGTAGCGAATTGTCCAAACGCTCCAGCGGTGCAAGTATGCGAGTCAGTTCCAAAAAGAACCTAGAGACAACAACTGAACCATCTCTCACGCAATACAAGACATCAAAGATCAGACTCACCTCGCCCGGACGGCAGTGACCTTCTTGAGCAAGAGCAACGTGGCAAACACCCTTGTAGTCGGGATTTGCCTGCATCAAATCCGGGTTAGAGCGACAGAATCACATACAAACACCGCAAACGTACCCGAAAGTCACCCCTGTCAGTGATATCGTAAAAATACTTGATACTTTGCTCTTTTGAAAAGTCCCGCAAAATATCCACATTTCGATTAGCGCGCTCGTCCGCAGTAAAGATGTAGTGATCGGGGATGATCACAATCTTCTCGCGATCCCAAACCTGAGGGCACAGATCTAGAAAAGAGAAAAATGTGTAGCATACGTACTTTAGCGTTAGCACCGAATTCCTTCTTGAAAATCCCAATGGTCCCAGGCCCGCAAACATCGTGTGTCATGAGAACATCGGCATTGACCCACACATTCTCCCCAGGCACCAATTTTGTCTTCTCGGAGGCGCGAGCGAGAATTTTCTCAGTCAGTGTCATTGCGTGCTTCACCTGAGAGAAAATCCAGGACGAAATCCACAAACTGTAGCTCGAATGCGGGGAAAAACTTACCGCTCCAGTGGAAGCAGGGGGTCGCTGCTGCTGCGGCGGCGCCATCACTGCCGAAATGGTGCTGCTGCGCCTGCTCATCGGCCTGGCATTCACGGAGAAATAGGACGAATGCAGCATCGCGCCTTCCATGATCCACAAACCCTAAACCCTATTTCGAGGCGATTATTCCTCTCAAATTTGACGGCTGAGATAGAGTGACACGTGGATAAGAATCTCCCTAGGAAGATTCTATTTTATCTTTAAACTCGCAGCGCTCTAGAAGGTTTTATGTTTATGGTCAAAGTCCTCCGGTCATTGTCCTACTTTACACGCACTTTGACCGATCCCGTGACACTCAAAGAAACGTAAAATCGAATCGACTTGAGAAGAGGATGATCATCCTGGCACTCGCTGTCGATCCAAACGCTACACAAATCGCTCCTCCACTGAGTGGTTATGATCATGGATTGAACCACCCGCTCCAGAGACACCTTCTCGTAGGTATTGAACGATCCATTCATCCAAGGGAAATTGATACGTGTTCTTGGCAGGATTTGCTTGCTTCCTGGCGGTTTTCACCTTGACAATGATCATCATCTACGCCAGGAAAGAGCTCCACCGGCGGTGTAGCAAAACGCAGCTCGAATTGGGCCAGTCGGCGCGCAAATCCCTCTCCCAAGTCCGCCAATTCTCCTTCCAGGAGATGGAGCTCGCCACGAACGGATTCTCCGAGAATCGCCGGCTGGGCGATGGTGGATTTGGCACAGTCTACGCAGGAACCCTTGGCGGTGGCGGCGACGTCGTCGCGGTGAAGCTCCTCCACCGATCGCCCCAGCAAGCATCGCCCCAGTTCATGGCGGAGATCGACATCCTCTCGCGATTCAAGCACCCAAATCTCGTCCAGCTCCTGGGCTGCTCTACCGACGGCCAATCCCTCCTCCTCGTCTACGAATTCGTGGGCAATGGCACCCTCGCCGATCACCTCCACACCAAGAAATCGCGATTGCCGTGGCTCACACGGCTCGCCATCGCCATCGACATCGCCCAGGTCTTGGCATACCTGCACTCCTACTCGATCCTCCACCGCGACGTCAAATCCACAAACGTTCTTCTCGACGAGGGCTTCCACGCCAAGCTGGGCGATTTCGGGCTCTCCAAAGCGGCCGCCGCCGCCGCCGCGGTCGAAGGACACGTGTCAATCGGGGCGCAAGGCACGGCGGGATACCTGGACCCCGAGTACCACCAGTGCTACGCGCTCACGGACAAGAGCGACGTCTACAGCTTTGGCGTGCTGCTCATGGAGCTCATCACCGCCAAGCCGGCGGTGGATTTCTCGCGCGAGCGCGTCAATCTCGCGCCCTACGCCGTGGGGATGCTCCAGGCCGGCGCGTTCGAGCAGATTATCGATCCCCACCTGGAGGCCGCCAGGAATTGCATGGTGAGGGCGATGGCGCTGCGCGTTGCCGAGATCGCATTCCAGTGCCTGGCCGCGAATCGCGAGGATCGGCCGCGGATGGTTGACGTGGCTGCCGCCCTAATCCATGTCGCGGAAGAACCCTAATTTCCGATCCCAAGAATCCTTTTTATTCGTTAAAAATGCGATGTTTGATCGGAGCTGGATAGCTTTCTTTTTGTCCTGTTGCTTTCTAAAGCATACACGTGTGACCATTTTGCGGCTGGGATTGCGGTTGGAATGTAGCCGTCGGGAGCATATCCGGTAGAATATGCTTGCGAGAGAATGTAGTACATGGCAAGTTTTAGGGTTCTTGGGCCCCCCAGCGAGATGATTGATCTGGGCGGGGAGGAATTTCTCTGGGCTGGTGTGGAGGCCATGTCGCTCCTTAAATGAGAAACCGCCAGTTGTGAGAACGAGTGTGGAATGAGGCGGGGCCCCTACGACTGCGTGAGAGATTTCCATTGTTCCTCTAAGGGGTAGTGAAGAATCCAAAGGTTTTAGGAATAAATTTCCTGCCCAAGAATTTTTCTCATCCTCGCGAGCTGGACGAATGCTGCTATACTGCTGCTGCTGCGAAAGTGTGAGATCGAGATGGCGGATCTTTTTCAGTAAATGGGGGGATGAAGCCGTGGCGATTTGGCTGCCTGGATCGAGCTGGCTAGGGTAGAATCGCGGGGATTAATCTCGCGGTGGAGTCCCAAGGATATATAGCCTCGATCGACATCGCAGTAGGCAGTGGAAAGCGCCAATCGATCCTTTCTTCGTCGTCGAAGACTTTCTTCCAGCGCTTCTTTCTCTGCACGAACTCTTTCTTTTCTTTGCAAAATCTTTCTACCTCATTCAAATCTTTCCTCTTCGGCCATGAAAAGAACGCATTTTAGCTTCTCGCGTATGGCGAGGTCCTGGAGTTCCAAAGATCTATCACCGAAATCCACAGCAATGGATCAGCCAGGGGAGAAATTGTCCGCCAAAACAGGGGAATTGCTGGACGCCAAGAAAATCGAGGAGCAGCTAGCGCGGGCAACGGTGCCAATCGAGGCGCGCATTGCCGACGTCGAGAAGATGTGGGATCTGGAATTCTCGTCCATGTCGAGCTACGGGAGCCGCGACCTCGACGTTTGCGCGCTCAAGAGCAGGCTCGAAATCTCGGGATTCGACTGCTGCGACGCTACGACTATAGCACCAAGCGCTGGAATCGAGTCATCTTGCAGCGAAATCGAACAAGGGGATCCAGAAATCGCGCATTGGGATCAAGAATCCGGGCAAGCATGCACAAAGCAAGAAGAAGACCACAGTAAAGCTGAATATCTTGCCAAGATCACGAGGCAGCGACGAAGAAATCACAGCTTGTCCGCGGCATTGCCTCCAGATCTGCGCGGCCCAGCCAGCAATGCCATCCCTCTAGTGATGGAATCCTGCGACCCCTACAACGATTTTAGGGTTTCCATGGAGCAAATGGTGCGCGAGAATGGAATTTTCGAGTGGCCCGAGCTCCAGGAGCTGCTCTACTGCTACATCGCTCTAAATTCGCCAGACCAGCACGAATCCATCAAGCTCGCATTTGCGGATTTGGTGGCAGAGCTCCATCTCGAGGACGATGATTTCTTCTTCGATTGCTTGTAGAAAGTGTTTGTTTGTTTTGGATTGAAATGGGAAAAATGTCCCAGCCATTTGCGTTGATATTCTTGATACGACCATGGCGGATGCGGATGTTATTTTCCTCGATTTGCTGGTTTTTCGCGGCATTTAAAACTTTCCACGGGTGGTGGTGGCTGTTGTAATCTGGGCAGTGAATGAGTGGATCCATGAAAGCATTCATCCATCCATAGAAAAGGACGTACGAAGAGCGTACGACACTCGACATAAAAGAATGGACCATCTTGTAAAGAAAAGCGAAAGGGAAAGGTGGCGCCTTTAAATGGTGGTGCCCTAATTTTAGGATTTTAGGGGAGGGATTCGAACCGTGGCAGCGGTTTGAAACGGGCGAGTATATTCGCGTCACGGATTCGCTCCATGTGGGCCAGTGGCACAAATCCAAAAGCGGGCGGTACGGCTGGCCACAGTCTATCTACCGTGGGAAGGGTTGGTAAGCTTGGAGCGGCCAGCAGCGAGCTTTTGTTGACCCCGGTTGCTTCAAAAGCCCCAGGGCGCGCCTACTGCGTCTTCGTGCCGACCCAATATCCTCCTCGTCGATCCGCCGCGCAATCCATCGCGCACCACCGGCAGCAGCACAGATCTCGCAGCGGCGCCTCCAGATCTGCTCGCATTCCAATCGAGGTGAGTGAGCCAGGGTTATTCCCCGCTTGAATCTTCGTGTTCTAGGACTAGGTTTCCCAGATTTATTGCTTCTCTCTTCTCGCCTAGGTTTCCTTCGCATTTTCTCCCTAGATTCTCCCTAGATTGTCGCCGCTCACAGGGTTTTTGGTGGCGCTTCTCACAGTTTGATTCTTTTGTGAACGTACAGATGGATTCCTTCTTGTACACCTCGGAGTCCGTGAATGAGGGTCACCCGGACAAGCTCTGCGACCAGGTCTCGGACGCCATCCTGGATGCGTGCCTGGAACAGGACCCGGACAGCAAGGTGGCCTGCGAGACGTGCACCAAGACCAACATGGTGATGATCTTCGGCGAGATCACGACCAAGGCCAACGTCGACTACGAGAAGATCGTCCGCGACACCTGCCGCGGGATTGGATTCACCTCGGACGACGTCGGCCTGGACGCGGACAAGTGCAAGGTGCTCGTCAACATCGAGCAGCAGAGCCCCGACATCGCGCAGGGCGTCCACGGCCACCTCACCAAGAAGCCCGAGGAGATCGGAGCCGGCGACCAGGGACACATGTTTGGCTACGCCACGGACGAGACCGAGGAGCTCATGCCGCTCAGCCACGTCCTGGCCACCAAGCTCGGCGCCAAGCTCACCGAGGTCCGCAAGAACGGAACTTGCAAGTGGCTCCGCCCGGATGGCAAGACCCAGGTGACCGTCGAGTACCGCAACGAAGGTGGAGCTATGGTTCCAATCCGCGTCCACACCGTCCTCATCTCCACCCAGCACGACGAGACCGTCACCAACGATCAGATCGCCGCGGACCTGCGAGAGTACGTTATCAAGCCGGTGATCCCCGAGCAGTACCTGGATGAGAAGACCATCTTCCATCTCAACCCGTCCGGGAGGTTCGTCATCGGCGGCCCTCACGGCGACGCTGGCCTGACCGGCAGGAAGATCATCATTGACACCTACGGCGGATGGGGAGCTCACGGAGGTGGTGCCTTCTCCGGAAAGGATCCCACCAAGGTGGATCGCAGCGGTGCCTACATTGTGCGGCAGGCGGCCAAGAGCGTGGTGGCGGCGGGGCTCGCTCGCCGCTGCATCGTTCAGGTGTCTTACGCCATTGGAGTTCCGGAGCCGCTGTCGGTGTTCGTCGACTCGTATGGCACTGGCAAGGTTCCAGACCGTGAGATCCTCAAGCTCATCAAGGAGAACTTTGACTTCCGGCCGGGAATGATCGCGATTCATCTGGATTTGAAGCGTGGTGGGAACAAGCGGTACCAGAAGACGGCGGCCTACGGTCACTTTGGTCGGGACGACCCAGACTTCAGCTGGGAGACGACAAAGCCACTCAAGTACGACAAGGTTGATGCTTGAGACCTGGCCAACAAAGAACAAAGTACGTGAGAATGAAGCACAGGAACGACGACGAAAAGAAAGGAAAAAAGAACAAAAAAAAAAAAAAAAACTGGAAAAGATTGGTTTGATCATGCGTATTTTGCTAGCTAGCTCCTAACAAGCATTGATGTACCTCCCAGCCCCTCCGCTGTGTCCCATTTGTTATACTGCTTTTGCTCGATAATAAGAAAAAGACAACTCTTCTTCTATCCTTGTGTTGGAACTCGATAACTCCGGTCGAACATCTTTAGCACGAACAAGTTTCCCCGATCACCGCGAGAGACGCTGCAACAGCTAGGAGTTGATCAGAGCATGAAACGCATAAAACGTTCAAGCTCACCGCAAATCTTCGTCCAGGTAAGTTACATCCAGTTCTCCTCGTGCGCGTCCTGGAGCCTTGATTGGAATCTGAATTGCACGTGTTTTTTTTAGAGTTCCTGTACATGCACTAGCAGCGATTGACACTTTACCAAGCCTGCGATTTTGAAGAAATCAAAATTGACCACCACTTTGGAAGAGCTTGAAGGGGTTAGATTTGCGGTCACCTACAACGCAAGTATAAGGAATCGGATATCATGAAATACTGACTACGTCAACCTGGTTGAAGAAGGGCCAGGTTTCTAAGTTTTGAGCTCTCAAAGTGTCGTTGTTGATCGCCTGGTAGATTGGTCCATTCGGCCGCAGCAGCTTTGGACGCTGCACGTGAGGAACAGTTTACAACGTCAGCCGTAGCAAAGACAGAGTATACAGAGTATACTTACGTTCGATTTGAGTATGGATTGTGATGTCGTGTACAAAAGCTCCCACTTTCCGTTGAGTAGAGGCGACTTCAGTGGTGCTTTGGTGGGATTTAAAGCCTCCAACTTCTGAGCAAGCTGTTTCCAAAGATAAATAATTTTTTTTGCCAGATATGAAGCTCTTCCATACCTTGTCGATACGCATTCGATCGTCTTCCGTGGCTGCTGCCCCTCTGTCCAGCGGCTCAATCTCTGACAGAAGCTCCTTTTTCACCGCATCTTTATCACCTTGCTTCAGAAATGGCAATACCTCGCTGAGCCTGTTTGTAGCTTGCATTCTACGCGCTACATCCACACGGTAAGAGAGAAATTGACGTTTCCTACCGATCTCAGGCATGATAAACACGCTTGACTTCCCAAGGGCTGGTGACAGTGTCGCTGAAAGTCGCCCATTCCTACTGGAAGCTGTTTGAAAACTCGCCAACGCCATGCCTAGGGCCTATCAGCGAAATGTCTTGATTTCTAAGAGAAAATCTCTGCTTACCTTGAAGAAATCTAAATGTGACGTTAAGTTTTACAGCTCAAGCTCGACTTTTCTTCTGCTTGACCCGCTCCTGGTGAACCAGAGTGAGGTTAAGAATCAGAAATTATGAAACAAAATTTCTACCTTTGCTAGAATTTGTAGACCTCAGCTGTATCGTACGTCTCGATGATGTAGTTGAGCTCATCTGAGACCTCCTTCATTGTCGGACGCTCGTCTTTGCTCTCCCGAAGACAATTAAGCGCCAACATCACCACACCAACAATGGTTTCTCTGGTCACGACTTCGAAGGCGTTATCACCGTTGTGAAAATCAAGTAGCCTTTTGTCAACAACATCCATGACGTCCCCTCTCTCAGTTCTCGCAATGACATACATTGCCAGGTTGATGTCATCTTGGTCCCTGGAGAAATCGATGGCTTTTTGAGACGTAACGAGCTCCAGTAGAACGACACCAAAACTGTAGACGTCACTCTTGTCTGTCAGCTGATACTTCCTGTAGTACTCCGGGTCTAAATAGCCCAAAGTCCCCTGTGCACAAGTGGAGACGTGACTTAAGTCTGGCTCGGCTAACCTCGACAGCCCAAAGTCGCAAACTCTGGCAACCAAAGAGTTATCGAGTAGTATGTTGCTGGACTTCACGTCTCGGTGGTAAATCGGTGGATACGCTGCTGAGTGGAGATAGGCCAGACCTTCGGCAGTTTGCAAAGCTATTCGAAGCCGAGATCTCCAGTCAAGAAAACCTCTGCCCACATGAAGCCATTCGTAGAGAGTGCCATTGGGAATGTATTCGTAGACGACTAGAGGCTCGCCAGTATCAACGCAGCAACCCCAGATCCGGACCAAGTTCCTGTGATTCACTTGCGAGAGAACGCGCACCTCGTTGATCACCTGGTCCCTGCCTTTGATGTTTCCAAGCTTGGCCAGCTTGATCGCAACGACCACTCCATCATCGAGAGTTCCCTTGTAGACTTCTCCAAATCCACCCGTTCCCAAGAGCCTCTCCTTGGAAAAGTTGTTCGTGGCACGCTTCATCTCTCCCGCGGTAAAGATCCTTGAAGTTTTTCCTCCGCCAGCATTGGACATGATCAGTGCGAGCTCTTGTGCCCTGTTTGCCCGCTTCATCGCCCTCCTAGATCTTCTTTTGTGGACAACGAAGAGCGCAGTGGCTAGTATTGCTGCCAAAACCGCGCCTCCCGATGCAAGACCTGGAAGAGCGAGCATTTTAGTGTACGAGAATCGAGCAAGAAATCTGTCCCTACCTGCGATAAGGATCGCGTTGTTGGATCGCGAACAGCCAGCGCCATTGCAAGCTGAGAGACATGAAACGAAGAACCCTAAAACTCCGAACGAAAATATTTCTTGATCACATACCTGTGCTGGAGCAAACCCCTTCGTCGGAATTCCAGACGTAGCCTGGATCACACAAGCACCGGAAGTCCCCGCTCGTAGAATCCATCCTACACGATGAATCTTCGGTGTCGCAATCGTCTCCCTCGCCGCCACACTGGAGCTCCCTGGGCGGCGCCCATCCCAGCTCCACACCATAGCTCCATTGCCTGGGATCTAAGCTCTGATCCATACGCACGACGCTCACGTATGCCGAGCAGCCCAATCCATCGGTTCTCGTTCGGATAGTGTGGGATGTGCTAGATCCCCCAGCCGTGAAGCTACAGCAGAGATTATCGCCCCGGCAGGCGCTAGCGCTGGGCGTGGAATCGATGTAGCGGTGGCAGACGCTACTGGAGGAGCAATTGAGCGGCGATCGCAGCAAGATTGAAGAACAGTTGAGGAACAGGATCGTGTTGCTGCTCGTGACATTGAACGCCTGGCTTTGATTGAGCGCCAGGCCGCCACTGCCGCCGCTGGCCGGCGAGGGATTGATCGCGTCCAGCGTCGTGCAGCTCGCCGGCGCCAGCGGCATGGAGGAGATGACGATATTTCGAGACTCGCGGTCGATGCGCTGGATCGAGTAGCGGCCATTGAGCGCCTGGAGCTCGAGATTTCCCTGGCGGCACATGATCGCGTAGTCTGGCCTGCCGCAGGATGGATCGGTGCTGAGAGGAAATGGCACCGTCGCGTTGCCGCAGCTAGGGCATTGATAGGGAGAAGCGCCATCGCAGATCTGGGAGAAGTAGAGGAGAAGAAGGGAGAATGCTAGCATCTTGATCGCCGCGGGCGCGAGGGTTTGGAGGATTCCAATCCTCCTGCATTGAAATGGGAGCGCCATGGATGAAAATTTCCTGGGAAGACAATCAGGAAGAGAATGCTGCTGGTCTAATGGATCGCGGCGCTGCTTGCCAGCGAAGAAAGCACCGAAATTTCTTCTCGCTTCCACTGCGCCGTTTCCTTGAATTTGTCTCTATATGCGGGTCAAGGCAAGCATACAAACATAGGTAGTATTCTCATCATCATCATCGGCTCGCGAATCACAAGCACTGTTTCGCAGAAGTTCCCAGAATCATTTTAAACTTGTAAGAGAATTGATAGCCGTACATTTTAATTTACATTTACTGGGGTACGACATCACAGTTTAACTTTTACTTCCAGTCGAGGATGTCGAGGAGCAAGAGGACCTCATCATCGGAGCTAGCCGTGTCAAGGAAATCCAGCTCGATCCCAAACACCTCGGCCATCGTATTTGGCGGCCTCTCCACAAGTAGCAGCGCCACCCAAGCCCTAATCTCCGAGAGGAACGGGTAGAGCGGCGAGATGTGGAGGTAGTCGTAGGCGTGCGCGCGCTTCTCCAGGCCGTCCACGTACGTGAACCGCGAGCCGTCGATGATGGTGGCGATCTGATCACTGTCCTTGCGCCTCACGAGCATGGACATGCTACAAACGCCATCGTCGCTGTCGCTGACATCGCTGCTAGGGCTAAACTGGAAATAGGGCAGCACTGGGACGCTCATCTTGTACTCGCTGCTGAGAAGATGCTGTCGCATGCTGTCGCAGATTCCCTCTGGCGGGTCCTTGATCCGCGACTGTACGACCGGGCCGGCCACAATGGCCGAGTATACGGACCTCCGCCCTACCCACACGTCGACGTAGAACTCCAGGTCCCTGAAACACAGCTTGGGCGCCGGGAGTGCTCGGTTCCTCTTGCTCCTCGCGATTGTGGAGAAGAGATTGCGGTAGCCGCGAATTGCCCCAATTGTGGATGATCCGATTGTGGATCGCTGGTGGGAATTGCTGGAATTGAGGCAGATCGATGGCCAGCGGCTAGCGCAGAGGCGTCGCCAGAGGAAATCGTCCCTGCCCACGTCTCGCCACTGCCGGCACACGCAAATGCATGCCGCAAGATCCCTTCCCGTGAGGAGGGGGAAGACTTCCTTGAGCACCTCGCCCATCTGGCCCTCCTCGTCCATGGCGACGACGACCCTGTTTTCTCTCTCTTATTTGACCTAACCCTAGGGCGGGTTTGCATTATAGGGCTCTTGCGATGGCGATGGCGATGGTCATGCCGGGACCGGCGAGCAGGGAGAATGCGGGGTGTGCGGATTGCAGCGCGCACGGACTGCTGGCCTATGGCGCCGGTAGCGCGATCGTTCTTGTGGATGTTCGATCCATGCAGCTGCTGCTCGTGCTGCCAATGCCCGCGCCCCGGCCATCGCTCCCGGCGTCCTATGTCTCAGCATTGCAGTGGCTGCCCCAGGGATTGCCCCATTCCGCCATGGAAGATCTCTCGGCTCCACAAAAGCTCCAATTGGCGGCGGGCGATCGGCAGGGGAGGATCGCAATCTGGGATGTGAGCTCGGGTTTGGTCGCGACCTGGCTCGGGGATGACAAGAACACCGGTTCTAGCAGCGGTGGCGTTTATAATCTCTGCTGGATCCATTCGCATCCGTCGTGGTTGCTGGCGGCAATCCATGGCGCGAATTTGCTCGTGATCTGGGATCCTCGCTCGAGATCCGCGATCTGGAGGTATGACGCCGCGGATACTCTCACTTGCCTGCGTTGCGATCCTTTGGATTCTCGCCAGCTCTGTGCTCTGGGAGTCAAAGGTTTACTTCTCTCGATACTGGTTACTGGGACCGAGAACAACAGTGTGTTATCCAAGAGTTATCAGCTGGAAGCTAGAAGCATTGGCGATCATGACGAACGCGAACGATCGTCCAGTAGCGCTAGCAGTGCCAGTGGAACAGGGGGAACTCCGTCCTCGGGTGGTGGAGGAGCTTCCAATTCCACGACTGCGGCTGCATTGCCTTCCATGATGATGGGAACCTCTGCTCGATGCCACTTCTCCTCGTCGTTTGGAGCCAGCCGGGGCATTCTCTACGTGGTTCTTCCCAGAGAGATTGTGGTCTTCGACTTACACTTGGGGATGACACTCTCGTCCATGCCGCTACCCCGCGGCTGTGCAAAGTTCCTTGACTTGGTGGCGGACGTGGGTGGCGAGCTCTTGTTCTTTGCTCACGTCGACGGCAAGCTCAGCAGCTGGAAGAGAAAAGAGTGAGTATAAAACGTCTTTCTGTTTTTTCTCATACTAATTCTTCTCGCTCGAACGTATGATTGCAGGAACAGCCAGGTTTTTTCGATTGTACAGATTGACAGCCTCATGCCCTCGTTTGGGACCCCGGTTCCTCCGCCTTCCGTGCTTGCCGTCACCTTCTGCCCGATTGGAATGCCCCATGGCGTCGAGCTCGAGCCTCCGAAGCAGCAAGCTCATATAACGTTCGTCTCGGTTTCAGACGATGGGAGACTATGGGAGTGGCGCATGAAGCACGATTCTTTGCATCAGCTAAGCGAAAACTCTAATGTTGAGTTCGCCTTTCAAGTAAGTTTTTCTGTTCCTTGGTCGCATTGCAGTTTAGGTGTTGGTTATGGTTGAGTACGGCATGCATGAACTTAGCAAGCAGCTAGGTGTGACTTTCATGCTCGTTGATTAATCTAGCTACACGGAATGGTATCCTTGCAGCCGTGACAGTGGGATTTGCTCTTCTTCTTGAGCTGCAGCTAGAATTAACTGGACAACTACATCTCCTGCCATCTTCTGTGATAACTTTAGCGGTCGCCGTGCCTTCCTTGCTAGCAACCATGTCAGGTAAAACTTTTTGTGTCGTAGGCTCTTTAACAAGCGGTTTTCCATTTCGTCAGGTGGTGGAAATGCGGCGGCACCATCTGTCCCACTTGTTGCTTTAGCCACACAGTCGGGAACTTTAGAGCTTCATGATCCCTCTGCCCATGCAATCACATCCTCGTTCTCTGTACATAACAACAATGCTGTTCGAGGAATTCGTTGGCTGGGAAATACGCGTCTCGTTTCTTTTTCATATACGGAGGTAAATTTGTCAACCTTTCATCACGATTTTGCTCACTATAGCGCAGGTGAAAGGAAAAGGAGGTGGATTTATTAACAAACTTGTTTTGACTTGTATACGGAGTGGCCAAAGTCGATGCTTTCGCGTTCTTCAAAAGCCTGAGAGAGCGCCAATGCGAGCTCTTCGGACCTCCCCTTCTGGAAGGTAGCCTAGTTTTGCTTGTGTTACTCCTACTTAAAGTGCCTTTTAATCAGATACATGCTGATTCTGTTCCGGGAGGCTCCAGCAGAAGTATGGGCTATGACGAAAAATCCTCAAATGGTATTTTCCTTCTTTTTCTCATTTGCTTTTTAGTGAAAAACATTTCTGTTCTGATAGCTTCGATCTTTGGCGTTGCCGTTTACTGTGATGGAATGGGCATTGCCACCAGCACCGAAGCCTTCGGACCCGCCGCAATTACCATCGCATCGACCATCTCTTGCATATCGAGAACGCCCGACTATAGCTTCCACTGTTGCTGCAGCTAACGCATCTCCGGCTGGTGATGATCAAGGTCAGGACAATCAAAGCACCTTCATTGTGATCACTTAGTTCGGTTATTTATTTTGCCAGCGGACGCATCGCAACAAGACGAAACAGCCGAAAGTTTTGCATTCGCTTTAGTAAATGGTTCGCTAGGAGTGTTTGAGCTTCGGGGCAGAAGAGTTCGCGACTTCAAGTAAGCGTTTCCACTTCTGGTTTCCAATGTAATTGAGTTTTATCTATCTGGCAGGCCCAAATGGCCTGTGTCATCGTTTGTATTGACGGATGTTCTAGTCACTGCAATGGCATATCGGATGCCCCATGTGGTAAATGTTTTCAATGTCATCGTCGATGCACATTACCATCTTGTGTTTCTTTCACAGGTTATGGGAGATCGTGTTGGAAATCTTCGGTGGTGGGATGTGACATCTGGTTCATCATCTTCGTTCAACACCCACAGGGGAGGTATTCGAAGAATTAAATTCGCCCCAGTGTCCGCAAATGACTCGACTAGAGGACGCGTCGCAGTTTTGTTCAATGACAACACGTTTGCGGTTTATGATCTGGTAAACATACCTTCTGGAAGGTTTTCTTTCCTAACTAGTTAATACAGGATACACAAGACCCTGTGGCCAACTCGCTTGTACAACCTCAGCTGGCTGGAATGCTTGTGCTAGAGCTTGACTGGTACCCTTTGCGCATAGAGAAACAGGATCCGCTACAATTATGCCTAGTTGGTGCTGACGGGAGCTTTAGGATGCTTGAGATTCAAACCACGAAGTGAGTTTTTCGTGTTTGCATATCGAATTAAACTTTCTTATGATCCCTACAGAGGCCGTGGATCAAGGTCGATGGTGGCATCTTGGGAGAAATCAAGACCAATGCCAGTTTATTCGCCCGCGCTACTTCCTTATCCACAAGCTTCGGTAATACTGTTTCCAACCTAGAGTTTGTAACTTCAATTCACGAATTGCAGGCTTTTCGTATACTTCTACAAACCGGAGTTTCTGCTTCGTGGTTTGGTACATCACCTGTGGACAGATCCAAAAGTTTGGTTGAATTTTCTGGAGATTTACGCCAGTTTCTCCTGGAGACCAATCTTCCCGCTATCGGAGACTCTGTGGTTTTGGAAATATTGTTGAAGGCACTAGAACCATTTCGTAGGACAGGCAAGCTCTCGTGTTTTTGTTAATTTTCTACATGCTAAAATGGTGTATGCAATCAGGACGGTTGCTGGATGCTCAAAGTATACGTAATTACACAGCTTTAAGCAAACAAGGATGTGCTTCCCGGCTGGCATTTGCGGCTGCACATTTTGGAAATTACTTTGAGGCGTTATTCTGGCTACAGCTTCCGAGAGCGCTTGCACTCTTGGTTGATGGACCCACTGAGCCTGCTCCAACTTTGAAAGAAAGTTTAAGTTCTTTCAGGGAGCAGGGGTCTGCCAAGCTATCAAACGATAACGAGAATTCGCGTAAAGAACAAACTTGGTCGACGAAGAAGATGGTCTGCCTTACGTTCATACTGTAGACATTATGATGCCTAAATTTGTTATGCAGGCAGCTTTTGCCTGCGATCGAGCTACTGTCCGTGCGGTATCCGAAGAACGAATATCATGGCACAAAACGCTTGGGGGAGATGAGGCAGCACAAAAGCTAGTACATGAGTAAGTCTTTTCGTGGCTTGTGCTTCGGTTTTCACACGTTTGATAGATATGTATCTGCTGGAGATTTCGAAGCTGCTGTCACACTGCTCCTGGCTACACCTCCAGAGAATCCTCACTTTTATGTTGACGCTCTTCGGGCTGTAACTCTCGCCGCAGCTGTCTCTCCGGGACTACATGAGCTAGCAATCAAAGTAAGAACTAGATGGTCGTAAACATCTATGTATAATTCTACTTGAACGCAGGTTGTTGCCGCGAATATGGTGGCCACGGACGATTCACTTGGTGGCACACATTTGCTTTGCGCTGTTGGGCGTTATCAAGAAGCATGCTCACAGGTAATCCCCTGGCACTTCCATTTCTGTAATTTACCTTTGGTTCTCCAGCTCCAAGATGCTGGTCGTTGGGAGGATGCCTGCACTCTTGCTGCATCGAAACTAAGCGGGCCAGAGCTCTCGAGGTAGCCTGACGCTTTGGATTTTGTCCTTGTTTAACACAAATCTTTTGCAGAGTTTTGGAGCGTTGGGCGGAGCATGTTTTACAAACAGAGCATAACATCTGGAAGTGAGTTATCTCCAAGTCCCTCATTTTTTCTCATGCAACTTCCATTCGCAATGCAGGGCTTTGACACTATTCGTGGCGGCAGGGGCATTGTCCGATGCGCTTCGAGCTCTGAATGCTCAGTGCCCGGACGTTGCAGCTCTTTTCCTCCTTGCTTGTCACGAAGCAAAAGCCGGGGTCGGGTCGAAGTTGGACAGTCTAGATTTGCCTGGTGACTTAGCCCAACACATGGAAGATGTCAACGCAGTCTGCGAGTTCTACTCACATCACCAACGCCGCTTGTCTCAGCAGTGCAGTGGTCTCAACTTCTACTGACAAGATCGGAAAAAATTTCCGAGCAGCACAAATGCGAGGTACAGAGTCGTTTCTCGACAATAAGATTTTTTAGCGCTGATCTTGACGGTGGTTTTCAAGTTTATCAGTGCATTTGAAGCACATTTGCTTCATCGAATTCAAGCTCTTCATCTCTGTTATTCGAGACGGATTTTCCAGTGTCAGTATACGTGTTCGCCAGCAACACGAAAGCCGCAGCGTCCTCCTCGTGTGCTAGAGCGGATTTGGCCGCCATAGCCCCTCGAGCAGTGTCATTGAAACTTCGACACGCACCGAGAAAGCATCGCCACTCGAGGCCGTCGGGCAGGAAGGGCATGTTGGCGATGAGATCTTTGGCATGCCGCAGATGCCCAGCTCGTCCCAGCAGATCCACCATGCACCCAAAGTGCTGCTTCGTCAACTCGACGTGGTAGTCCATGCTAATCGACTGGAACACAAACTTGCTCGTTTTCACGTTTCCTGCTCGACTGCAAACCAAGAGAACAAGCACCAGGCTCGTGTCGTCGCACACCTCCGTCATTTGCATCGTGTGAAACGTCTCCAAAGCCTCGGAATGATGGCCGGTTTGGGTATTTGCTGCAATCAGAGCGTTCCATGTAGCGGTGTTTCGCTCGGGAAGTCTGGCAAACATATCCCTTGCAAAGTGTAGATGACCCTTTTGGGCATAAGCAGAAAACATAGCGTTCCACGACACTATGTTCTTCTCAGGCATTTGATCGAATAGCTGCTTGGCTTCTTCTAGACAACCACATTGCGCATAAGCCGCCACCATTCCAGTCCATAGTATGATCGTGTGCTCTTTCAGGCTTTGGAACAAAATTTTGGCTTCGTCCATATACCCGTTTTGGGCATAAGCAAATAATAAGGCACAGGCAGAGATGAGATCCTTCTCAGGCATGCTTTCAAACAAGCACCTAGCCTCCTCGACTTTCCCGCTTTCGGCGTAGGCGGCAATCACTGCTGTCGACGACACTACGTTGTGCTCCGGCATCTTTTCGTAAGTTGTGATGGACTCCCGCAGATATCCGCTTTGCGAATATCCCGCCACCATGGCGTTCCACGTTACCAGATTCTTCTCCGGCATTTTGCTAAGAATCTCCTCTGCCTTTTTAAGATTCCCTGCCTGGGCATATGCCGAGAGCAGAGCATTCCAAGATATCACTTCCCACTCGGGCATCTCATCGAATACTCCCTGGGCTTGCTCTAGATACCCATCACCGGCATATGCTCCAATCATAGACGTCCAGGCAACGAGATTCCTTTGAGGCATCTCTCTAAACATTTTCTTAGCATGGTCTAGATGCTCGTTCTTAGCATATGCCACCAGCATTGACGTCCACGATACCATGCTCCTCTGCGGCATTTTATCAAACAAGGCCTTAACTTCTTGAAGATTCCCATCCTGAGCATATGCAGAAATAAGCGCGTTCCAGGAAACGGGATCTCTCTCAGGCATCTTGTTAAACAGACGTAAGGCATCTTCCAGATGCCCGTTCAAAGCATATGCCGCAACCATACCAGTCCAAGACACAAGATTCCGAAGTGGCATGGCTTCAAAGATGCGTTTGGCCTCTTCCACTTGCCCACTTTGGGCATATCCAGTCAGCATTGCGGTCCAGGAAATAAGATTCCTCTCTGGCATGCGATCAAAGAATTGCTTTGCCAGAGAAAGATTCCCATTCTGGGCATATGCTGCCATCGTAGCAGTCCACGACACCAGTGTCCGATCTGGCATTGTGTCAAACAGCAGCTTGGCTTCGTCTAGCTGACTGTTTCGTATGTATACGGATATCATAAGATTCCAGGAATAACAGTCTTTCTTGCCGAGAGCATCGAAGATCGCTTTGGCTTGCTTTAAACCCCGGCATTTCCCATAGGCTTCGATGAGCTTGTTTGTGAGGAACAAATCGTGAGATCCAACTCGGTTTTCTATCTTCGCGTGGAAGCTCTCCAGAAAAGGAAGAGTTTTGCAAGATTGAATCACCGCAAGGCAGTCGCGACGATCCATCGTAGAAGCCCATCATGTAATCGACCAGCAAATGCCCAAGAACATCTCCCCGCCCAGACTCTTGGATTTGAATTTGAAATGGATGCGCAGGGATATGCCTCCCTGGTCAGTGCGTGCGCTAGGGCGCGCGACCTCGACACGGGAAGGCTAATCCATGCCGATCTCCTGGCGAGCCCACACTCGAGGAATCGTTTCCTCTGCAATCGCTTGATCGAGATGTATGGAAAATGCGGCAGCGTGAAAGATGCGAAGCTCGTGTTTGATGGGATCGCGAATCCAAACATCTTCTCGTGGAATTTGCTGCTGGGAGCCTACGCCCAAAACGGGCATGTCGATGAGGCAAAGCTGGTGTTTGACAGGATTTCTCGGCCAGATCTCGTGTCCTGGAACTCCATGCTCACTGCTTACGCACAGTCCGGGGGAATTCAAGAGGCAAAGTGCCTGTTTGATCAAATGCCTCACAAAGATTCCATCTCCTGGAACGCCATGGCCACGGCATATGCCCAGAATGGGAATCTACAAGAGGGGAAGAGAGTCTTTGACAGCTCTCCAAATCAAACCGTTGTTTCGTGGACGGTTATGATCACAGCATATGCACACAATGGGCAAATCGAAGAGGCCAGGAAATTATTCGACAAGATGCCACAAAAGAATGTGGTGACGTGGAATGTTATGCTTTCGGCATATGCCCAAAACACGGATTTTGCCGAGGCAAAGAATATCTTTGACAAGATGCCCAAGCGTGACGTAGTGTCCTGGAACGCAATGTTATCGGCATATTCGCAAAACGGGCTTTTGGCACAGGCAAGGAGCCTTTTTGATGCCATGACTATTAAAGATCCGGTTTCATGGAACATTCTTCTCACGGCATATGCCCAGAACGGGCAAATGGACGAAGCGGAGGACTTGTTTAAGCGGATGCCTGAGAAGGACGCTGCCACGTGGAACGCCATGATTGGAGCTTACGCAGCGAACGGTCAGCTTTACGAGGCGAGAGAGTTGTTTGATCGGATGACGCAGAGGAATGTGGTCTCGTGGACGGCTATGATGACGGCGTATGCCGAGAAGGGGGACTTTAAAGAAGCGATGAGCATATTCATGGAGATGCCACAGAGAAATGTGGTATCTTGGAATGCCTTGGTTTCGGCATATGCCCAGAAAGGATTCCCGGAAGAAGCAAAGAAGCTCTTTGATTTGATGCCTCACCACGATGTCTCGTCCTGGACTTCCATGGTTGCGGCCTATGCCCAAAATGGACATATCGACCAAGCAAGAGCCCTGTTTGACAAGATGCCAAATCGCAATGCCGTGTCTTGGAATACTATGATCGTCGCTTACGCAGAGGATGGCAATCTGGAAGAGGCGAAGAGATTGTTTGAGAAGTCTCCCAATCGTGATATTGTTTCTTGGAACTCTATGATCACAGCCTACGCATCAAATGGTCGCCTCGAGGAGGCCAAGGCATTGTTTGACGAGATGGAGAGAAGAAACACTGTGTCCTGGAATGCGATGATCGCGGGATACTCCCAGAACCATCGCTGCAAGGATGCTATTCTCTCGTTTCGAATGATGGACATTCAAGGCGTTCAAGCGGACGAAGTTACCTTTGCGGTGGTTCTGGAGGCTTGTGCAAATCTACACTTGCTCAAGTTTGGAAAGATCGTTCACTCGGAGATCCAGAGCCGGCGATTCAGGCTAGACAAGTCACTGCTCGGGAGTGCTCTGATCAATCTCTATGGAAAATGCGGGAGCCTGGACAACGCGAGGAAAGTTTACGATGATCTCGGGAGGAAAGACGTGGTGGCCTTGAACTCCATGATCGCAGCCTATGGACAGAACGGGCATGTCGACGAGGCTCTCGAAACCTTCGATTCCAAGGACTTGGAAGGCATTCGACCCAACGACGTGACGTTCATAGTTGTCTTGTTCGTGTGTAGCCATGCAGGGCTCTTGAAAGATGGCCAGGAATACTTCTCCTCAATGGTGAATGACTATGGCATCCAACCTTGCCAAGAACACTATGGCTGCATGGTTGATCTCCTGGGACGAACGGGAAGGCTGGAAGGAGCCGAAAATCTCATCAAAGAAATGCCGTTTGAAGCCGACACTGTTACGTGGATGACACTGCTGGGCGCCTGTAGAGTTCATGGGGATGTTAAGAGAGCGAAGCGAGCGAGCAGGAAGCTCGATCGCTCGAGACATTCATCGCGGTATTTGCTCTTGTCTAACACTGTCACTTCATAGTTTTGCAAGGTTTTAGATCTTTTCCCCAATTGCCAATATCATCACCAACAAAAGCAAATGACGAGCATCACTAGAAATCACAAACAAAGCAAAAACAACAATACTTTGCCACCAACAATGCAAAAACAACACGTTGCAGAGGATGATTACCATGAGATGATGAGATTTGGCACTCATTCGCTATTACCCATGATATAGTTGTGTGTGATCACTACACAATCAGATACACAATCAGAGAAAAAAAAATTTTCACCACCATTGATGAGCAAGGACCCCAGAGGCCCTGAGAGACTGGAACAAAGCCAGGCATTGGGTGTAAGTGCGATTGTACTTTGCGCTCCGCTCGCCCGGGCAACACTTTTGCCAGCGGTTGTAATGGCACTCGAGGAAGAGCTCGTCCACCAGGCAAATCGCGCCACTCTCGATAAGCCTGGGCAGCAGCTCAAACTCCGTGCCCTCCACGTCCATCTTCATCACCACGTAGTCGCTGGGCGCCACCGTGTCCGCCAGCCAGGCAGCAAAGTCGAAGCCCTGCACCGACGTGGACGTCCGACGCGGCGCCGACGAGGACGCCGACTGTATCCTCCCCATGCTGTCGTCGCCCGCCGTACCGAACATCAGCGTCTCGTTCCTCGTCCACGCGGCGTACGGCAGCAGCGTCACGTCCCGGCGCTTGGCGTAGCCAGCGTGGAATGCCGCGTCAGCCTCGATGGCGTACACCGTGAAGTTCCTGCCGTACGTCGGGTACGCCTTCTTGAACCAGCCGCCAATGCTGGAGCCGTACGTGCGCGCGCCAACGTCCACGTACACGTGGCGGCTCCGGCCGTGGAAGTCCGACGTGTCGAGCAGGCGTGGCAGGTACTGGATCTTGGCCACGTTGCGCTTGAGCACTATCCACGGCTTGGCCGGCTCCTGGACGATCAACGGCTCCGCGAGGCGCATCGTGTGGCGCGAGATCTTGGGCGTACAGCTGGACGGCTGGATCGGCCTCTTCCTCATCACTAGCTCCGTGTCTAGCCCAAACGCGTCCACCGCCCGGACTTCCACGACCTCGGATCTCTCGAAGAGCGCCACCAGCGGATCCAGGCTGCGCAGCTGGTTGGCGGAGAAATTGTCGCCGCGGGCGTGGATGATGGCGTGGATCACCGCAATTCCCCCTGGCTTGAGCGTGCGCTCGATCTCCGACACGAATCGCGATGGCAAGAGGGCGTGATCGAAGACGTTGGAGAATTCGAAGTCGAAAGTGTCGCTGGGGAAGGGATGGCTGTGGATGTCGCCACGGATCACCAGCGGCGGCGCCGGCACGAGATCGATGCCAGTGGAATCCACCACGCCATTCTCCCTGAGAGCGAGGACCTCCTGCCCTACCCTGGCGCCGATGCACAGCGCCTTGGATTCCCGGCGGAGGAGATCGCGCTGGATGAGCCGCCGGAAGATTGCCCCAAACGCATCCACCTTGCGCCGCCAGTCCCTGCTCGTCCAGATCTTGCGCAGCTTGGCGTCGCTCGTCTTGCGCAGCTGGAGCTGGAGGTACTCGTCGTAGGAGGAGAAGCGGTGGCGCAGCGTGAGATCCTCGCCCGTCGCCGCGAATTCCTCCGCGATCATGAGCTGCTGCCGCGGCTGCCACTTGATCTTGGCCGCCGCCGCCGGCCGCGCCCCCGGATCATAGACGAGCTTGATGGAGAGGAAGGAGACTAGGGTAAGAATCAAGGCGAGGAAGAGGGGGCGGAGGAGAGAGCCGTGCCTGATCCACCCCATGGATCGATCGATGGGGGGAAAAGAATCTTGGAATTGCTGTACAAACCCAGGGGGACAATTTGGAGTGGCCTAGCGAGCACAGAAGCGGGCGGCGGTGTGATTCCCACCCACGAGGATCAAACAGCGAGAATGAATCGACTGTAGCGGCATGATTGCTGTTCGCCTCTCAACCTCATGCCATTCACGACGACGCCGATTCCGCCACCGCCGCGCCACTCCTATCATCGCACCAACCGCCCACAAAAAGATAAAAGACCTTTCCCCCCTGCGCTACTGCAAACCCTAGAAAAACAGGAAGCCGCGTTGCCTCCTCTTTCCCCTTCCATTTAGTTTCCGTTGACTATAACGAGAAGATTAAACATGGAAAATTCCACGGTAAAGAGTAAAAGTGAAAGGTGAAATCAAAGTTGGTAGAGTAAAAAAGCACTCCTGTTTGATCAGTACGTATAAAGAATCAACTTTCTCATCAAATACAAAGCGTCATCTGAATGCAGATGGTAGTGTCTACTACAAAGTAGAAAAAAAAGGAACACAAATCGATGATCAGAAGCATAATGCTACCGGAAGAATAATGCGAAGAGAATGAGACGAGGGGCCACAAAAAAAAAAAATTCCTGAAAACTCACAAGCATCGCTCGCGCAGTGTATCATATTAGGCCCGGATTCCCGAAAGGATTGTTTTGGAACTGTGGATTTGCATTTGGCGGCGCGGGAACACCGAAAGGATTGTGAGGATTGCGACTCATCATCTGCTGCTGCTGCTGCTGCTGCAAGAAGAGTGCCTGCTGATGTTGAGCCATGGCTGCCATTTGTACATTCGGCGGAGGAGCAAACTTGCCAGAAGCCATGAACGGGTCGTGGTTCATTGTGTCGAATGGATTCATCATCTGCGGTGGTCCGCCGTAGCTCGTCCCCGCCCCTCCTGCGTACTGTTGCTGCGGTCGTCTGGATAGCGCGTCGTCGTATAGGCTGTCAAGCGTCAGCTTGTCAAAACCACCGGCCTGTGAAACGAAGAAGCAAAAGTGTGTGTCAAGAGATACACAGAAAAGTTGCAAACAAGGTTACCATACCAGTCTGCTCGAGCTGACAGCATTCTCGTTGCTGCTGGGATTGGTCACTAGAGCCAGCTCCCAACCGGTCGTGCCACTCTGTGGTGCCCAGGCTCCATTTGACTCCGAAGTGCCATTTGCCGTTGGACCTGGCCGTATATATTTCGTTCGTTCGTTACGATGAACTGAATGCTAATCACTTACCGGAAGGAACAATGGCTAGTGCCAGCGCATTGCTTTCGTCCAATGCTGAAGGGCTTGGAGCCATCTCTCCCAAGCCCTGTGACCATGAACGGCTATGTCAATAATGAACGAGAGACAAGCCAGACAAGCCATTGCTTACCAGAAGATCATTGCTCTCGAACGCGGAGCTTTGAATTGGTTTTGGTGGTGCTGGTGCTGGTGCTGGTGGAGCTTCTGGTGCGGGTTCGTCAACAGGCTCTGGTTCTGTTGGAGCCGCAGCGATCCGATTAGATATGAGACGTTCTCCATTATACTCGAGCTTCCAAAACAAAGTAGATTCATCAGCAATGCAACGTGCTGCCAGCTTCAGTTAGCTTACCGCAAGGTCCTTTGGTACTATAGCGAGACGAGGTGCATCTTTAACATACTCTTCCATCGTGGTCAAAAATGATTGAGGAGGCTAGAAACCAGAAAAGAAGATGTATAGTCAATGAAGAACTCATTGGTGGATACCTGTTCAAGGGTAGGAAACTGGAAGCTCCTAGCGAGATCCAACCCTTTGCAGATTTCGTAAAATTCTGATAGCCTTTCTGCCTGTAATCACTGTGTAGATGATACTTTGACGACAACAATAAACTTGAATTTACCTGCTGCCCTGCTCTTTTGTAGACTTCCAAAGCCTTTATAGCGTCATGTCGTTGCATCTCAAAGAACTAGAGCAGAAAGAAAAACAATTACGAACTAGAATACTACAAAGCAGATTATTACCAACCTTGTCTACAAGATTGATAATCCCGTCATTTATTGCTCTGTAAAGCTTGAAGCTCTCTTTAAAAACCTGCGATGATTTAAAGTCATGATCAGCAACTACAAATGTTTCGGACTGAATCAAGCATACCAGACCCAAAGCGTACTGGATCACGTGGTTGCTCGTGGCAGCTCCTTCAGGCTGAATTTTTTTCAAGAATTACGGACTCGTATTTTGTAAGCATGAATGAAAGTAAACCTGGCATCCCATAAGGCGATGCAGAAGCTGTTGTAGAGAAGGTAACTGTTCTAGTAAGTCGATTGTGTCGAGCTCCCTGGTTCTGCTGTGACCCTGTTCCATCAATGCTCACTCATTGTACCGGGGAAAACGAGTGCGAGGACTAACCGATGAGCGCTCTGACTCGACATCGTATTTCAAAATCCGAAAGCACTCGAGCCGCTCCTCGAGAAATAATGCGTAAGTTCGGACCCAAGCCGAGTAGTCCCATGCTGGTAAGTTCAAAGTATAATCAACATCTACAAAGAAGATGAACAGATTGCCTTGCGTACCGTTGGGACTAGAATCGTCCTTGAAATTGGACAGGTTGAGGATATGCGCTCGGTTCCGTGAATAATTAATGAGCTCCTCGCGAAACGTTGGATCCCCCTCTCTGAGTGTCCGGTGGATCACCATGAGCGCCTTGAGGGCTACCTGTGAGCAAAGAGCATAAGTCCCGGATTCGCGTGTTTCTCAACTACGAGCTTACTTACGGTCCAAGTGTGGGTCTTGGAGATGCGCCTGGCAAGAGCGTGAATGCAGTAGGCAACGTCTGCTCTGGGCCTGGCGGCCGAGGTGGCAAGGAAGATCGCTGCGGCGAGTAAGAAAAAAGAAATCGATTGAGATGATACAATCCAATTCATGCTAAGGAACTTGATGGCTAAATCTCACTTACTTCTGACATGCTTCTCTTTGGGAGGGCACTCGACATGATTCGTCGCCTTGACCACTGCAATGTCCAAGTCCTGGGAGGAGAGAAATCGGCATCGATCAATCGGAGAGACCGCAAGAACAGTACCTTGAATTCGCTGTTAACCTTGGCGAGGCCGACTTTGGTGGAATCCTTGAGCGCGCCGAGAGCTTTGCGAATCGTCTTAGATCCACCGGCCATAGCTCTGAGCTTACCCTAGCGACGCGATCTAGTGACCTAGGAGCTGCGCAAATCCAATTGCGCGCTCATCCTCCCCCGCCATGCTCCTCCATGGATCTGAGACCTAAATAAAAACAAACACTCTCCATTTTCTCATTCATAAAGCCCACACTGGCATTTGGCCAGGGTTCGAGTCCTGCCCTAACGGGGGAGCGCGGATGGTTCTCCATGGCTGGGCATCCGCGACGGCAGCGCTATCTCCTCCGATCACTCCTCCAAGAAGAAGAATCGATCGTCCGCCGCATTGCCTGCTGCCGAAATCCAAGCTCCGGAGCTGGCTATGGCCCCATCGGAGAAGAAAATGGAGCATCCTCGCCGGCAACAGCAGCGGCAGTGAATTCTGGCAATGGCGCCCCGGATCGTCTCAAGCGGCAGGGAGCAGCAGCGCCAGATTGCTGCGCCTGATTGCGAGGTCAGTAGCAGTGGTGATCGTCACGATATTGTCTGGGGTTGTGGCGCTGCGAATTCGAGGTCTAGCGCAGGATTACATCGAGACAAAGCTCTTGCCACCGATCGCGATGCTGCTTGGGGAGCGGCTTTCCAGGCAAGTGGAGCTGGGAAAAGTGGCTGGGCTTTCGCCGCTGGGAATCAGCCTTAGAGATTGCTCCATTGGGCCTCACGACCAGGACTTTTCATGCGCGCAACTTCCGGTTCTAACCATCCGCATAAATCCGGTTCGTAGCTTCCAGCGCCGCCAGCTCGCGGCAGACTTGATCTTAAGTCACCCGCATTTGCTCGTAGCACAAAGGCAGGACTGGACGTGGCTGGGGCTTCCAGCGGTTCCTCCCGAAAAGATCAAAAGGTTGCTACATGATGGTGGTAATGACGAGACTGTGGATTCGAGGACACGAATCCGGCGGCTTGCCAGGGAATCGAGCGCGCTCAAGCAGGCTGACGAGAGGATCAAGGCGGCCCGACGCTCGGCCAACCTTGGGTACAGGCCGGCAGCATTTGGAAACGATAACTTGGAAGCAGGGAACATAGCAGTGGGAGAAGATGGCACTGCGGCTATGAGGGGGCCTTTGCACGGTGCAAAATCGTGGGTGAAGGAACACTTGCCTAGGCAAACTTCGTCAGCGTCGGACAAGGCTTACTTCCAGAAAAAGAATCTTCGAGCTAGCGCTGCAAAAGCTCGCACGTTTTTCCAGAAGACAGGCGGAGCTCCGGTTGGCAGCCACCGTATTCCACCCTCGATGTCGCAATCTTACAAGACTACAGAGTTTGAGCGAGCCCGGAACAGTAATGCTGTTGACTTAACGAGGCAATCGTCCACAGCAGCAGCAGTTGACGATCTCCAGCAGGACGGAAAGTCGAGCACAAGTCCCGTGACCATTGAGTCTGTTTACATCAGAGATGGAACCTTTCTACTACTTGCGTTTGGCGACAATGAACCAAGGTAGGAGAAACGGCACTTTATTTTTTTCTTTTAATGCTGCTGACGCTTTCTCTTTTGATCTTGACTTAGAGTCCTGGATCAGTTTAATGGGCGTGTCGACTTTGCTAGTGACTACCAAGTTATAGACGCGCAAGTGTCTGGTGTTCCGAAAGTTTGGAGACGACCCGCGTCAGAGCATGATGCAGGGTTGCTAAATGTGGTCGTCCATTCTGACATTAAACAGCAACAATGGGACGTCAAGATCAAAGCTCGAAATCTTTTTGTTCCAGTAAGTCCATTGCGTTTTCTTGTTTTTGTCCTGACGCGTGTGCTTCCCTTAGCTTGTAGAGAGGTTGCTTGAGCTGCCAATCGATTTTTATAGTGGAACGGCACACGGAGAGGTAGTGCCCGATCATATGCCAGCTCATTGACCTGTTTTTTTTTGCAACGTAGGTTCACGTTAGAATGAACAATGAAGACAATTTTCCTCAACTTGGTGGTAAGGTGGATATAAAGAATGTCAGCTTCAAAATCGTGGAAGCTCCAGCTGCATTCAAGGTAAGGTAAGGGTGGTGTTCCTGTCTCATGAGGAGTTTTCTTTCTTTTTCTTCGTCTTTTTTCCTAAAATTATCTACCTTCAGGAAGTAAATGGAACAATATTTCTACAAGGGCAGCGAGCTTTCCTTCACAATACTAGTGGTCTATATGGTAAAATTCCCGTCAATGTTTCAGGAGACATGGACGTAAATCCTGAAAATGGAGAATTTCGTCTTAGCTGTCAGGTATTTTGGCACCACTAATAAGTTTCTATCTATTTTCACTTTTTTGCAGGTTCCTGGAGTGGAAGTGAACTCTCTTATGACCACACTCAAAGTCCGTCCGCCTCCTTTTCCAGTAAGCTTGGAATAGATTTTTCTGTTGGTATGTTATAACATGGATGTATCAAAGGTTGCTGGCGCCGTCAAGGCTGTGGTGTACTGTCGTGGACCCTTGGATGCGCCAATATTTGAAGGAAGTGCTGAAACGTTAAAGAACCGAACGGATTTGACATTCAATGCATCGCCTTCTAAAGCTATCGATTCAATCCGAAACAACCTTCACAAAGGTGCAGCAGCTGCTTACGATAACGTTGCTTTTACGATGGCTTCTGGAAGTTTTACTTTCGATACCGATGGTGCCGTGAGTATTTGCAAGCACTTGTTTTCTCAACCTGGCTCTTCATCTTGACAGACGGCAAACATATATGGAATCAGAGCGACGCCAGTCGGTGGAGGAGAGATTCGCGGTGCGGGCGATATGTGGATCTGTCCTGAGGTAACAGTATTGCATTTTCATTTCAACTTTCACACTTGTAATAAATCAGGGCGAAATTGATCCAACGGCCATAAGGATCGATTGTTCAGGATACGTGATGATCAATGATATTATTGGAAGCTACACAACTAATGAAATGAAACTGCCGCTTTTTGGCGCGATGCACGGGGAAGCTAAAGTTCGTGGATCACTTCAAATGCCGTAAGTGTCACTCATACGGAAAGTATGACTTTTACGTTTTTTACAGGGTATTTGACATCAAATGGGTTATGCCGGATGCAAAGGGATCATTCACCGGATCACGAGGGGATATTTCTATATCGGACGAAGCCATTGTCTTAAATTCCTCTTCATTTACTTTTGACGTGAATTCTAAGATGTCTACGGTACCGGTTGCAGTCAGAAAAAATAAGAGTATACCGACTCTAGAAGGCTTAGAGCTCGACGCACGATTTCGAGGATTTGATATACTGGATTTCCTACCTTCTGCGCCTTCTATTTCACCTGACAGTACACAAATGAAGGCCACCTGTAAGCTTAAATTCCAGGGCCGTTTTGTTTCCGACAAAGATACTAAGATGTCTGGGCTGGTTGGTGACGTTTCTCTTTCGGGATTGAAGTTGAATCAACTTCTAGTTGCTTCTCATTCGAGCGGATTGCTAGACGTGTCAGGATCTGGCTTTAAGGTAAACCAGTTCATACCTCAGATTTTTCCCCTTGCGTTAACATTTTGTGCAGCTGATTACAAGTGGAAGAGGAAAGGAGCATCTTACTGTTCAATTATCAAAAAATGGTCATGAGCCATCGTCGTTTTCGTTGCAGAGAGGCAAACTTCAAGTTGATGCTTCTCATTCGCCGCATTCTTTGGCAAAGTTAGAGGTAAGATACTGACTCCTTGTGTGCAACGTTTTAATCAAGTGCTTTATTTTCAGATCCGTAATCTTCCACTGGATGAGTTGGAGCTATCGTCATTGAGGGGTATGATGCACAAGGTACGATGCAGTCAGTACGTTACTATGCTCATTACAATGCTGCTACAGGTTGATATACAACTTAACCTTGACAAGCGAAGGGGCCATGGTTGCTTGTCAGTCGGACGACCAAGGTTTAGTGGCATGCAAGGCGAGCTTCTTGATGTATCAGCCCGGTGGTCAGGCGACGTGGTAAGCATACTGGCTAATGCCCCTTTGTTTTTATCATGCATTCACCTTGAAGGTTACGTTGGAGAAATCTCTGCTTGAACAAGCGGACAGCACATACGAGCTTCGGGGTGAATACGTGCTGCCAGGCCCTCGTGAAAAGGCTGTCGCATCGGGCAACAAAAGACACCTGAGTGACGGAATGTGGCAGAAGTTGATGGCAGGACATCTTGAAAATGCCATCAGCTCCTTAGGGAGGTGGAGGCTTCGTCTGGAAGTACCTAGAGCGGAGCTGTCGGATATGCTACCTGTTGCTCGTCTTCTGTCTAGGAGCAGCGACCCTGCAATTGTAACAAGATCTAAGGTATTTATATGTTTTTTACCATCTCCGTAGTGACGTTGCTTTGTGATGCTAGGAATTGTTTTTACAAGAGGTGGAAAAGGCTGCTTTTCTTGCACACAGTTTGAAACAGCAAATGGAGGTACCTTGTTTGCTTTTCTTCGTTTGTTTGTTTTGTTTACGTACTGTCGTGTTTGTGGTGGATCTTTTAGTTTTTAAAGAAAGAAAGCGCTACGTCTCCTCAAGATCGAAGCTCGGCAGATTCGTTGCCTTTGCCGGGTCTTGCAGAATTGAATGGCCGTTGGCATGGTACATTTGAAGCAAGCGGCGGTGGAAACAGTGACATGACAGTAAGATCGTCAGTGCGAGTTGTTTACCATAGTCTAAAATGCTATTACGTACAGGCAAGTTTGGATCTTCACGGCGAGAACTGGGAATGGGGTGTATATAACATTCAAAGTGCTGTGGCGACTGGAAGCTACTGTTACACGGACGGTCTCCGGCTTGAGAAGGTCTTCTTACAGAAGGATACTGCAACACTCCATGCCGATGGGATGCTCGGGCCAAATTCGAACCTGCATTTTGCTCTCTTGAACTTCCCTGTGGAGCTTGTGCCGCCCCTGATGCAAGCCATCCAATCGTCCTCTGTCGAACCTCTCCAGTCTTCGGCACCGCATGCTCCATTGAACGGAGTCCTGCATATGGAAGGGGACCTCAGAGGAGATTGCAACAAGCCAGAATGTGATGTTCACGTAAGATTGCTCGACGGGGCTATTGGCGGTATCAACTTAAGCAAGGCGGACTTGGCTGCATCGGTAACATCCGGGAACCAGTTTGTTTTCAACGCTCGACTTGAACCTGTCGTGCATGCGGGCCATGTCTACGTGAGAGGCAGTATACCGTTGGGGTCCAAGGCTTTAGATCCACAGTCGAAGTCGAGAAATGCTGCTGTGAAAAGGTGGATGGGCGCTAGTATCAACAACAGGGGCCATGGCAACAGTGAGGGGCAAACTGATTATAGTACATCATCGGAGTGGGATTTCATCGATGCAGGAGCTTTATACGTTGACGTTGTTGTCAAGGACAGTGGGATGATGCTGCTGACAACAATTACACCAAATATGAAATGGCTCCAAGGAAACGCGGACGTGAGGCTTCAGGTATTTTCGTTTTCTTTCTCGGTTTCACTCTTTTACTCTGAGAGCAGGTTCGAGGGGCATCCGAGCAACCGAAGTTTGATGGAATGGCTGTCTTTCACAAAGCGACTGTCTCGTCCCCTATACTACCAAAACCAGCACATAATATTGGCGGAACTGTCACCGTGAAGAATAATGAGCTGATTGTTGATGCTATCGAAGGCAAAGTTGGGAAGAGAGGAAGGCTTTTGATTAAAGGTAAACTACCTTTGAAAGCTGCTGTCGATAGCAGTGACTGCAGTTTGGAAGTGAAAGCCGATTCTCTGGAGGTCCGTGCAAAAAATATGTTGAGGTATGTAATGCTTTTAGGCGTCAGGAAGTTCACATGGCGCATCTGTGTGTAGTGGACAAGTAGATGGACAGCTATCTGTCATGGGAAGCCTTTCAGATCCCGAACTTACAGGTGTCGTCAAGCTCAGTCGGGGCGAACTGTATCTTTCTCAAGAAAAGAATTCGAAGGCGGCAACCTCGACTATCCCTCGTGCTTTGTCAGGTCTGTAGATCTGTTTTGTGACGTATATAGCTGACATAATTTTCAGATCTCGAGTTGGTCAAAGAAGAAAGCCACGAACGTAAACTGCCAGTGGCCGTACGCTTGAAAGGCTTGAAGCTGCAATTTGGACCTGAGTTGCGAATGGTTTACCCTTTGATATTGAATTTCGCGGTAAATGGAGAGCTGGAGTTTCATGGATTTGCTGATTCCGAACGTGTCAAGCCCAAGGGAGTGCTGACGTTTGAGAACGGTGATGTAAACCTTGTTGCTACTCAGGTAAGCTAAGCTGTCTCTTGCACCGCTAATGATGTGTTTCAGGTGAGATTGAACAAGGATTATCCAAACCGTGCCAAGTTCGAACCGGAACAGGGTCTCGATCCTAACTTGGATTTAGCATTGGTCGGTTTGCATTTCCAGCTGAAAGTTCAAGGGCGTGCACAAAATTGGCAGGACAGCATTGTTTTGACTTATGCTCGCTCTGGAGAACAAGACACATTGACTCGTATTGAAGTAAGCTTCTATTGTATATTATTTATCTCGCTGATGCGTGCGATCGTGCAGGCCGCTAAGCTGTTTGAAAATCAACTTGTGGATTCGCTGCTCGAAGGCAACGGTCAGTTTGCTTTCAAGAAGCTTGCGGCTGCTACGGTCGAGACACTCATGCCGAAGATAGAAACCAAAGGAGAGTTTGGACAGGCTCGTTGGCGGCTTGTTTACGCACCGCAGATTCCAAACCTCCTGTCCCTGGATCCTACAACAGACCCGTTCAAGTCGCTTGCAAACCTCTCCTTCGGTACGGAAGTTGAAGTGCGACTCGGCAAGCATCTACAGGTTGGTGTCGTTTTATAAACGTTTTCCTCGTTCCTGAAGACGTGTGTCATTCGTTCACTGCGCAGGCATCAGTGGTGCGACAATTGAAGGAGTCGGAAATGGCGACGCAGTGGACACTGATCTATCATCTCAACAACAAGTTGCGCCTCGTCTTCTCGTCAATTCCTTCGGTTGACAACAGGCTACTGCTCGAGTATTCGGCGTCCTAAAGTAGAAACAGGCACAGGGTTCGCCATCGTCACAGCACAGGGACAAGGCTCCAAATCCTCAAATCCCCGAGTCCTAGCATAGCAGCGCACAAATACGCAGGTCGGAGGAGGTGCAACCGGAAGAAAAAGAAATAAAAACGCTGGAGAAGGTTAGTGGCAATCAGCATCATCCAGCAGAAGCAGAGCCGAGGGGAATTGCGTGTTTGGATCGTAGCAGCCCAAGAATCAAGGTGGTCCGTACATTATGAACATATGAAAAAGGTGAAGGTGCCAGTTTTTCTTCATCGCCTCGTTCAACCTTTTAGCGCTTGCTCGGCTAGTAGGGCGCTACCACCGCCACCGCCAGCGGCAGCAGCAGCAAAGAGAGACATGGCGGCGTCGAGTCAATTGCCAGCGTCGACCGGCTTCGACAGGCCCGAGATGTACAAGTCCCCGCTGGCGGGGAGCGTGTCTTTCTACCAGAGGCACTTGTTCGTGTGCTACAAGGATGCTCTCAGCTGGCCGTCGCAGGTGGAGAGTGCGGAATTGGGTGGCCTTCCGCACGCTCTCTTCGCTGCGTTCAAGGCTCGCAAGAACGATATGCCCAACAAGGTGCTGCTGGCTCTTTTTAAAACAGGATTTCTTTGTCTGATCTCCTCTCTCGCGTGTTCTTGCAGATCCGGTTGACTGTTTGTGAAGCATCTGATTCAACGGAGGGAGACATTCTTGTCTTTCCAGATCTCGTGCGCTACAGGTTTCGGGCATTGTTTCTTTTATTTTCTATCTGGATCCAAAGTTGCATGCACTGACTTTAGTATTTCGTTTTTGCAGAGGTTTGAGAGCCTCTGACGCGGAATCATTTGTGGAGGAAGTGGTGGTCAATGAGCAGATATGGAGCCATGGTGTCGAGGAGCCTCTCAGTGGCAGCCATGTCTTCATCTGCGCTCACGGAGCTCGCGACGCACGCTGCGGAAGCTGCGGCCCGGTTCTGGTCGACAAATTCCGGGACGAGATTGAAGCCAGGGGCTTGACTGGTCGTGTCACAGTCAAGGCTTGCTCCCACATTGGTGGTCACAAATTCGCTGGCAATGTCATCGTCTACGCCGCTAGCGGAGGAGGCGGTCCAGTCTCGGGGCACTGGTAAGTCCTCGCTCACTTTTTCTTAGTTTCAAATCTGACTCGTTCTCTTTGCAACGCAGGTATGGATATGTCACTCCCAACGATGTTTCGGTGCTCCTGGAGCAGCACATAGAGAGAGGCCAGATAGTTGACAAGCTGTGGAGGTGAGTGTTACTACGTTGTTGGTGTTGTTTGATCCTGGTTTTTACTCCTTTTGGCAGGGGTCAAATGGGCCTCACCGAGGATCAACAGCGCCAGTCTCAAGTTTCGAGGCAAACCGCGGACGAGACAGTGTACGCCTGTCCCTGTGGCGTGATAGGAGGCGTTTGCGGAGCCAAGCAACAGAAGCGTGCTGTCAACGCGAGAAGCGTCACTGTCGCGGCTAAAGCAAAAGGAGGAGGGGATGCTCAAGACAATGCGGAGGACGGACAAGCAACAAAGATGGCTCCCACAGAGGACGAGCCGCTGCAAAAGAAGAAGACGACGACCAAGAACAAGGCTCGGGGAAACGACGGCGGATGGAAGACGAAGATCACGCAAGACAAGCTGGCGGCTGCCGTGCTCGTGCTGGTTGCTGCCATCACCACTGGAATGTGTTTCTACGCGGCCATCCCAGCGTTTTAACGTAGCTCTTGAGTGTCTGTCACTCACGCTACTCTTTAACCATTACTCTTCTCAAAATTTCTTGGCAAAGATTTTCCTTTTCTATGTTCTTCAAATGAAAGAAAGATGGGAGTTTGTTATGGAAGTCCAAACGACATGACAATCCGTAGACGTTTCGTACAAGCCAGCATGTTACATTTTTAATATATGAGAGGAAAAAGCTACTAGGAAAGCTATTTACACACCCAGGAAATGGTACACAGCGCGCAATACGAGAGAGGAAAAAAAATAAAAATGGCGGCGGCTTCCAATGTCTCATCGCCACCACGAGCAGCACTTGGTAGACTTGGTTGTCGACTCGGTTGCGTTCCTTGCAGCGAGGCAAGGGCCAGCAGCTTCATGGTCGGGAGGAAGATTGTAGAAACGATACGGTTGCGACGCGCAGCAAAACTCGGTTACATTTCCACAACCTCCTTTGCTGAAGGGGTGCGCATCCTTCGGAAGGTTGCTGCAAAAACCCAGTCTTTGTGAGCTGCGTTACGAGGATTCCTGCTCACCGGAGGTATGGAATTCGTGTGCGACGTGTTTTCTCATACGTCGTTTGGTTTGTAAGCACCAGATAACTGCAAACAGAAGTTAGCGATCACTCTTTTTTTCTATCTTTACCTGTGGAAAACGAGCAGGGTGGCAAGAAATATAGAACAACAGAGGAGGCCCACGAACATCACCAGCAGCAGCAGATTCTGTGGCCTGTGGAGCGAAATAAGTGTGAATTGCAAACCAAACGCACGACAAGAGGGCACTTACCATGCCGAGCTCTTTTCCAAGTGGAAGGCAAGAAAGTAGAGGACTGTCGACCAGATGCACAAAAAGGTCTCCAGAAAAACATACCACCTGCGTGCTCCAGTCAGAATCTGGGACGCAATGAACACAAGGAGCCTGTGAAACGTACCAGAATCTGCGATGATTGTATTGTCCGATGCAAGTGTCCAGCCAGACGCAGTGATGATCAAATCTCAGCACGCATTTGTTACAATCGTGGCAGTGTTTTGTTCTTGGGGGCTGCAATGGAAGAAAACAAAGCAAAATGGGATTTTTATCAAGAATAGGTTAGAAGAACTTGGTTTCTTACCTGGACAACGCGACAGGTACTGCAGTGAGAACTGACAGTCGCAATCAATGAGGAAAGAATGTAAGCGAAGAGAAAACAAAAAGGAAAACTCACAATGGAGTGGAGCCGGCTACAGCTTTAATTCCCGCTTCGAACTCTGGATCGTTTTCCAGATCCTCCACGTAGCTTCCAATCACTGAAATCGTGACAAGAATCTCGCAAGGATTTTTTGCTTACCCCGGTGACGAACCAGCAACCCGGTAGTACTGGATGACAGTAACAACGATCAAGACGAGATATAGCAACGCATACCTGAGAGTGAGAGTGTCAACGAATGAGCAGTGAAAGAGTGCACAAAAACAAAAAGGGATCTCGTTTTTGAGGCTTACCAAGTGTAGGAGAAGATCTGGTGTTGCAATTCCTCGTAGAGAAGGATGAGCAGCCCCACACCGAGGGTGTGAGCTAGAAACCAGCAAGTCTTACCCCCAAAACCTGGGAAATGGAGTGGAATTGGAGTGAAGTGGAGTGGAGCGCGACTGAGAAGAGTGCTTACCTACCTGTGCTGCAGCTGCCACAAGCATCGCTGGTGAAGCACCGCATCGGGGCAGAGAGGAAAAGGGGAGAGCTTTCTCACTCTCGCATAAGCCCTAATTCGTTTTTGAGAATCTTTTTTGTATTAGACTTGAGTAAAGGGAAAGGATCGGTTAGTTTGGTTGTAGGTCAAAATGAGATTGGTGCTGGGATTCGTGATCGCTGCGCTGGTAGTCGCGAGGATTGGAAGCGCGACGCCGAGGCATGGATTGGATGAGAGCGCTGTGGATCGCGAGAAGGACAGGAGCGATCCGGAGCTGAATCGAGCGCTGGATGAGTTTATGGATCTGGTGGCGCAGCACAGGGTTGTCATCGTCGGGAAAAAGGATTGCACGTAAGCTTACATCACAAACGCAAGTTCTAGCAAGCTTAAAGGAATGAAAAGGCTCTGTTTCCTTGATCTGAGGAAGTGAGAACTTCCACTTAGGATGACGAATCGCGTGAAAGCGGCGATGTCGGAGCAAGGAGAGAAGCCGCATTTCATTGACATCGACCACACGAAATCAGGTAGCTCCTCTGTTCTCTTTTCTTTCTTTCGTTCATCTCTTTGCTTTTGCTTTCCAGACGAAGCATGGATGATACAAAAAGCTCTCCGGAGGTGGCTCGGCTACTGGATCACTCCACAGGTGTTTGTCAATGGAATGCACTACGGAGGAGCGGAGTGTGAGTTCTTTCTCTAGTTCCAAGCTTGCATTCTGTTTCCTAAGTTTGCTGCTACTCTTTTCCCAGTGTTGCTTGACAACCATAAGACCGGACTCTTGGCGGACCACTTGAAGGAAATGAAGACCGAGCTTTGAGCTACAGGGACTTTGTTTTGTCTGATCTATCCATCCAAGAGCATATTTGCGATTTGGCTCTTTGTTTGCGTGAGTTCTTTTTGTGTTGGCAAAGTGCTTTCCTCTTGCAGCTATGGAGGTGTGCCGGGCTGAAGTTGAGCTCGACGTTTCAGCGTGGGAGGCGTGGCAAACGTTCAAGGATGCCAAATCGCTGGCGGGCATCATTCCTGGTGTGATCCAGAGCGTGGAGTATCTGGTGGGAGGCGGCGAAGCTGGTACCATCAGGCTTGTTGGCCTCAGTACGTAGCAACTCTCAAGTTTGATGATCCACGCTTAATGGCTTGCTGGATTTGCAGAGCAAGATGGAAGCTCCAAGGTGGTGTTTGCGAAAGAGAGACTGAAACTGGTCGATGATGCTTCCATGACGATTCGATACACTATGCTGGAAAACTGTGACTTTAGTCACTTGTACAGTCACTACGTTGGTACGCTGCGTTTCCATCCGATTCAAAGCGAGCCAAGCAAGAGTGTGGTCGTTTGGGAGATTGAGTGTGTGCCACTCGGCTCCGCTCCTCCTCTCCGCCCCGCAGCCTACGTAAGAATCTGGAAAGAGATTGAGAAACACTTGGTCGAGAAAAGACTCATCAAGTAAAAGTCCATCACAAACTACAAAAGTGCATCTCCTTGTATTTTTTACAGTCCTTTCAATACAACACCATCAAGAATATGAAAAGATGAATGTACAATGTTCCGCTTCTCTTTGCCTTTTTTTTTTTTTGGTTTTGATTTTCTTTTTTCAACTTTTTTGCTTTTACCTGTGTATAAAGAATCAATCCGAATGAAAAAGAATAGTGTTGAGAGGAACCTGGCTTGAGCTGAAATCGAAGCTTCAAGCATGCTTTTGTTGCTGGCCTTCGAAGACGAGCTGTGTTGCTCATTCCGACTGAGGCTGCAAAAAATGGAATGCATTGCTCTCTCTCAAAAGCGGTGGCAGATCGATGTCGTTGAGGTCCATCTCCTTCATCGACTTGGATATGTCGTCAACCGAAAATGGAATGCTGAAGCAAACGAAGAAGAAACATTCATCAGAATTTTATATGCCTCAGACAGAATTCGCATGCTCGCCTTGAATCATCGTCCAGCAAAAAGGAGTTGCTCACAGCATTGTTGGAGTCTTCAGTCATAAGAACTCTCATATTTGCAATAACCTGCGACCAGCACCCATGCGTGTTACAAGGGAAACAATAACAATACCCACGCACCTCTGGAGAAACGCTGTGGGTGCCATATTTATCATCCCAGTACATGGTGCTGATACGATACAGTTGCTGGATGCTTAATACCTGCACATCAGCGATAATATTTCACGATCCTACACATTGTATGTCTTTATGTTACCGGACAGAGGTCATGTGTAATCTCGTCGAGTGACTTTTTGGGCTTTTGATGAATGACCTGGTAAATTTTGTCTTAGAAAAAGTTCTGTGAGCTTGTAAGTAGCTTACCAAGAAACCAACCGCTTGGCGGATGTATTTTAATTCGTCCCAAGATGCACCAGCGTACTGCACAGAAAGGTCCGTATTACACACCCAAAACGAATCCCGTAAAACGTCCTCACCTCTTCGGTGGCTTCATAAACCCAGTGTTCCAGCTCTGCCAAACCAGCTTTGACATACTCTCCATTTGAAAACGAACAGCATTCCCGCCTCAAAAGAAGACTGGAAGTACAAAACGTCAACACACAACCTTAGTGTGAAGCTAGCAGATTACCTGTTGAAGAGCTGAACATTAATGAACGAGAATATTTGCGTGAACAGCTTTCGAACAAGAAACGGTGGAGCCTGAAAGAAGAAAATTAGAAACTAAACGATAAATTGCCCCTTTCTCACATGATTCGCTCTCAGCGTGTTGAGCAGACCGGTCAAACTCTTGATTATACTGTGCCAGTGACTCAACATTTGTTGCGCTGCCAAGGCCATATTTGGAGACCTTCCCGCTTTGCCTAAAGAACGCGCAGTTCTTGGGGTCTGCAATAGAACTTTAGCACAAATCTATCTGGAAAGGTAGTAAAACCACCTGAATGCAAAGTGCGAGCAATGACGTTATTTCCTTTTTCAGGTTGTCACGCAGTATTCCGTAGATCTTTTCAACGTAAGCCGTAAGCTGCTGCTTGAACAGCAAAGCGGGGTACTTGGCTTCCACTTGTCGAGACGCATCTAGCCCCCCATTGCCAAATGATCCTGGAGATGATTTAATAAAACCCTGAAACAAAAAGTTGTCAATAAGCGGTTCAAGTCGAGAGGTATTGTAACCTGAGTCATCCTCCCAAACAGTGTAACAGATGGTGCACGTCTTCTTTGAGGACCAGAACCACTGGCCTTGAGTGTGCGTTGCAGTAGGAACAACAATGTAGACGTGTTAGACAGCCAGTACGCCAACACGTCATTGTTTTCTTGGCTCTGCAGTACCGTTGTCGAAAACATAAAGATCAGGCCACTCAACAACAGAAACGTACTTCAATTGCAGCTCCAACAGTTTGAATGATCCGGTCAAAGACATTAGTCCTTTCGGCTTCAAATGACCGCCAATGTAGGAGAGACTTGTAAATTACAACGGCCGCAACAGGTCGATTTTGGCTGAAACCGACATCCTTCATCACACATTGCAGCAGAATGTCCTGGTTTTCCTGTGAGAGTAACAGCCAGTTGATCAATAATATTGGTAACAAAGCTGACCTGCTGCCTGTCCGTGAGTTGCTTCTGGCGTTTTTGCTCGGTCTCGGTATTTTCCTTTTCAGCTTGTATGGCGACAGGGGTTTCCTGCTTGTTTTGTAAAAAGTATATGACACACGTAATTGAGGCCGAGAATTTCAAGACTTACCGGCATGATTTTGTTATCACCATTTGCAAGGTGCCCGTTTTCCGGAGTCCTCTGCACGTGATTCGCAGCTATAAAGTGATCAAAACCTTTGGAGGCATACCTGGAACACTGGTGTTTTGAACCGGTTGCTGAGAGTCCGTTGTGGTGACATAACAAGCGCTTGCTGCCTCAGAACTTGATTCTCGGACTCCAGGTTAGCCAGTTTCTCCTCCGACCTATAAACACAAACATAGAAGCTTGCTCCGCAAAATGTTCTAACTAACCTGTGCTGTAGGTCCTGTAATTGCTCAACTTTGGACAATGCATCAGTAAGTTTCCTGAGGTTCTCTTCAGCTTCTCTCTTGGTCGATACTAAGTTGTTGTTGAGCTCAGTAGTCCGCTTCTCAAAAGATTCAACCAAGGCCTACGGAATCGGATCAACGTCAGTGTGGTTCGTCCCAGCGGAGAACAAACAACGAACCTTCAGTTTTTCATTTTCGCTGGCGAGTTGGTCCACTTTGGAGTCGGGCACTTCTGAAGCAACAGACTGCCGGGCTGCGTTCACTGCGTCACCTATAGCTTTCTTGTTCTGTGTTCTCTCCTTCACTAACGAGGCATTTAGCATATCCATCTGACTTTCCAAGTTCTGTATTGCCGCCTGTAGCTTTGCAATATCCTGATTCTTTGATTCTTCAGAGTCAACCTGCTCAGATTTATCAGTTCAGTTTACCAAACTACAACAAAAACCGATTATTTACCCGCAAACGTTTTTCCAGCTGGAGACGCCAAGTCAACTCCTCACAACGTTTCTCTAGCTTCGTTTTAGCCTCTTGTAAAGCACCTGTTTCCTTTGCCGCCTGAAAAAAAATGTCAAATATTTCATCCTGATGCGGCTAGTAGTTCCCTACCATCTTAAGCTTCTTGAGTTCTTTGCGGGCAACACGTCCTCGCCAAGCGCATTGCGTTGTAAGAGCCGCTTTCCGAAGATTCCTGTAATATCTTTTTGCTGTAAAGCCTCGCCACCGGGACTTCAGCATAGTTTAACAGTGAGAAATCAGTATAAGGCTAAAACGCGAACTACAAATACCTGAATGACTGTCGCAGCCTTTGTTTGCCTTTTGAAACGATACTCCTTACGAGCAACCATCCCACGGACGCCGGACTGTACAAATATTGCTGCCTTACGAGTCCTCTGGAATTCCTTTTGATGGTGCCACCTTCGAACATGTTTCTGTATGCAAATAGCTGCAGCCTCCCGTCGCATGCTTTCGTATAGCTTTCTCGCACATCTTCCTGTAAAAATGCCAACAACAATACAATGACAGAAAGAACAAATCGTTATGTGTTACCTCTCCAGTGAGCTTGAACACAGACGGCAGCCTTACGGATTGCCAAGAACTCCTTACGCGCAAGGTATGTACGGACTTGCCTCTGTATCACTCTTGCTGCATTGCCTAGCAGTTCCGCCCTCCGAGCATCCAACTCTGCCATTTGGCCCGCACGAAGAAAAACTTTGGTTTTACCAATCTGATATTTAGTCAGATTCAGCTTTTGAAGCAGCTTCTCAGTTGCCGCCCTTTCGTCGTACCTACAAACACAAACGAATCTTCAATGCAGCTTAGAAAGAGAACAATAAACATACCGGCCATCTAGGAATTCCGGTGCAAGTAAGCTGAAACGATCCAAAAATTCGTCAAACAGGCGTCTAGTTGGATAGCCAGCGCAGCTTATCCGCACAGCCTCGAGAACTCCCTGTATTTACCGGACAGAAGTTAGAATAAAAACGTGGAGAACCCGAAGTAACATACACCACATCGAAGCTGTTGTAAGACGTTGGGGTTCTCAAAACGCCCGGGCTTGTTGAACATGTTTGGTTTAACGCACCGTATATAATGTGGTTGTGTAGAGCTCAATGTCTCCATTAGAAATCCCAGTTGTTGCTGCAACGTCAAAAAGGAAAAAAAAAAAATTAGATAAACAGTCACAAGAAAATAAGAGCTTACCTTGAAGCTAGTTCCTATGGAGGAAAATTTATAGGAAGATTTCATAAAGTCGTCTGAGGACAGCGGAAACAGTCCCGCAACAAAAGAACATTTCGACGATCCTAGCAATGCTTGGTGTTCAGCCACAACATAGTCTTTATTTTTATCAAGGAAAAGGTCTGTTTGGTAAGTGACCTGCCAGGAACAGTAAAAAACGAGTAAACCACAGCAATGGTGCATTACCTCTCCAGCGTAATGTGCAACTGTAAAATCAGTTCGAGAAAGTTTTGGCTTGCTGAACCTCTTATGTGCTTTGAAAGTTTGGAACAGTTTTGTAGCAAACGTTTCATGGGTTGATTTTGGGAACATGCTGCACAAGACGATATAGTCACACGCAATCCGAGAAAACCCTGGCCTTACCAAGCTTCGTCGAGAAGAGCAATGATACCCAGTGGTTTCTGAAAAGTTTGCATGTCATATCAGAAGCATGGACAAACTCAATGACCTTACTTTTTCAATAAGGTCCAGAACATCTTGATTGTCAACAAAATCTATATAGCTCCAGTCTATTGCTTCCTTAGTGTATTCTTCTTGCTCCATTTTGAACACATGCTGCAGTCAAAACAAACAATTAGCAGCTGTCTCAACTTCATAACGGCGTTAGTTCACCTGATTAAAATGCTGCTGTAATTTTTCATTAGCAAGATTGATGCAGAATTGTTCAAAGCTGGTATGATGAGTTAAGTTAAAATGCTAATCTAATGCATTCAATAAGAAGAGCACCTGTTTGTTTTGAAACTTTCAAACCCATATATATCAAGCACTCCAATCAGCGTCTTGGATTTGGAATCCTGGCCAATTGATTTGTTGACCTTCTCTACAAGCCTGCAGCAAATGCAAACATGTTAGCGTTAAGAAAATGCTACACGGGCGAGGAGATAATAGACCAATCAAATAGCCGTGCGTAGATAGTTTTTGCAAGAGTGTCACGGTTGACTGTTGCTGCCATGGGGTCGAGGGTTTTGGTAATAGTTTCGTCCCGCGTTACTATAACACGCGTACATAATGAATCTCCAAGACCCTTTACGTCGCACCTGAAAATGTCCAAACTTAAATACTCACTATTGGATGGCAATACAGACCTGAGTAGCTCCGCCGCAGCTTCAAGATGAAACTTCGACTTGTCATCCTTGAGCTTGGAAGAGTCTGATTCCTTTCCGTGAACAAATTCAACGTTTCCTAAGTGCAGGATGGACGCTACGACTCGGAAGATGGCTTCCTGAAACAACACCAATAAGAGAGTGCTCGATCCAAACCAGCCATTCGAACCTGTTCGACAGGACTTATGCCAACAACATCCATAGCTCTCCTTGTTTTGGCGTAATCTCTGCTATTGCTGACCCCATTTAGATCATAACAGTTGCTTTGATTCAAGTAGTGGAAGGTTGTCGGATCGCCAAGTTTATACTTCTCAACATCCTGTAGAAAAGATTTTGTCAACAAACGCCACTGTCATCAACAAAAAACGATAGTTTCAACCTCAGGTGACGCACAAAGCTGATAAAAACAGTGGTAATTCCTTTCAGGATCAGCAATCTGAACAACCCGGGATCTCTCCAGCAAGTATGTCCGGACAGCTGCTCCAGAGATTCTCCCGCTCTGGTCAAATTGAATCTCGACAAACTTGCCAAATCGACTACGAACATGAGCGAAGTTAGTATTTGTCGATTATTGACATGGGGTGCCTACCTTGAATTGTCATTCCTAACAGTCTTGGCATTACCAAAAGCTTCGAGAAGCGGATTGGACTGTCGACGGTTAACAAAAGCATGAGAAAGTCGACACCACCAGCTAAAACAATTACCTCCAAAACTTGTTGCTCGACTGTTCTGCCATCCGTTGCAGCACGGCCACCCATGTAAGCAAGATACTGCATGATAAGCTTTGTCGTCTCTGTCTTCCCAGCCCCACTTTCTCCGCTTACGAGAATCGCCTGGCTCTTGTTCTCATTCAGCATGGCTCTAAAGTTTATGGGACTTGGCACGGAAGCATCATTAGAGTAGGGAAAAGGTACCTGAACGCCGAGTCAGCCACCGCAAAGACATGCGGACTTAGCTCCCCAAGAGGGGCACCCTTGTACTGCTCCATCATGTGAACATCGTAGAGATGCGGGAGCTTGGCAAATGGATTCACAGCAATGAGAATGTTTCCTGTGTACGTCTGCAGAAGCACAAAGATTTGTTACAGCTGTCTCTAAGACACAATGCTTTTGCATAACTCACGTAGATTTCGTCAAGCTCGTATCTGCTGGAAAGATTGTAAAGAACCCCAGGCTCGTGCAGGTATGCCAGCTTTGTCATGTCGTCCACTCCTCCAGGCTTTGTATCGGTATCTTTGGGGTGTGCATGGCCGACGTCTACCGAGACCTGCAAACAGCGAGAGTGATCGGAAAGTTTGTTTCTTTTCTCCCTCCGTTTTGTAAAATCTTTCTCGCCTCACCGTGGTTCCAGAGCTCGTTCGAGCTGTGATCGTATTGCCGGAGATCCGCACCACTTCCGCGTCCACCCAAGCGAGCCGATCATCCTCGACCCATACTTGAGAGCCAACAGTGATGTTGGCAGCAGCCTGAAAAACAAACACACAGGATATTCACATGCACATTGCGGAGGAGTGACCTAGAGAGACACCAAAGGAGCCAAGACAATGTCAACAATGCCATTGCCAATGCTAATCCAAGCACGCAACCAGCTCGAAATTTTCCCAGTCGTGGATCTGCTACAGCTTCCACCCCTCGAAATCAATCAATCCGACAAGCAGGAAGCGATGGAATCCAATCAATCGCAGCAAACGTACCATTGCCGCAACAGCCTTAGCGAGCGACGCCTTGTTCTAGATCGATCGCTGCGCGGCGCATTCCCTCCGAATTGGCGACAGCATGCGCAGCACGCAGATCTGATCGCGGCCCGGCGCCTCGGCCCCCAAATCTTCCCTTCCCCCAAGCTCGCTAGGGCTCTTGCTCGCGAGAAGAGAGTTACTGCTATGCTATTTTACTCGGTCACTGGCAGGGAAACGAGGGCTTTGCTTTGGGGGGCTTTTCGGCCTTTTGAATAAAGGAAGAAAAACAAAAACGAGGGCTTCTTCTTTTCTCCCTTTGGAAGATTTTGGCCCTCTTTCTTTCCCTCTTTCTTTCTCGGCAGCGCAGCGATCGCCACCGGCGGAATGGAATGGATCATCCGCGGAAGACCGCTTGAATCGATTTCTTGGATTGTAACGCGCGCATCACTGTTGCTGTAGCTCCCCCATCGGTCTCTTCATTACTTACGCCACTAACAACAAGATCTAGGAGGCATCGTACAGCTACTTAGCGGCGTGGTGTGTGGCCTTGCGAGTCCCTTTCATCCAGAGGTAGGCGATCCATCCAGTCGGGGCTAGCGGCTTCTTGTGGCCTGGCTGGGCGTGTAGTTAATTTGGTAGATGGGCGCGACGAGTTTGTTAGTGGGTTCTTCCGTTTGTGGCCCCTCGTCTCCGGCATTCTCTCGTCCCAGCTTCCATGACGCCAGGATTTCACGCGCGGCCGCCACGCTCGCCCGCGCAACTCCAAATTCCTGCCGCCCTCCCTGCCTCCATCCTCGACGCCTGCTGCTACTCAATGCCACTCCTGCCGATCGCAGCAGCAGTACTAGCACTAGCACGGATGATGATGAGCACCAAGGAGGAATCGCTGGCTACGAGGTGAGATTAAGTTTGCTGTAGAGTTTCTTTACTGTTTGTATTAATGCACAGGGATCACCGTCGGGAACTTGCGACCCTCTGTGCTCGGTGGATGACATGAGCTCGCTCGAGTATGAGGCCAACTACAAGCCCAAGACTGATCTGTTCAAGGCTTTCGCCATTGGTGCTGCTGTTCTTGCTGGCGTTGCGGTCATCAACCAGTCTTGGGTGGCAGAAAATCAGGTCGCTAACTCTACTCTTTTTTTCTTTTTTTTTTTCTGATCCATGGCTGCTGTGCAGAATTTAGCCCTGGTGATTGTTTTCGTAGCAGGCTACGCGGGAATAGTTTTTGAGGAGTCTCTTGCATTTAACAAGAGCGGAGTTGGCCTGTTGATGGCTGTTACATTGTGGGTGATAAGAAGCCTCGGGGTAAGCTCGGCTCGGAGAATCCGCACTACACTTCCTAGTTCCCGTTTCTCGTTTCTTCCAGGCCGACTCCCCCGACGTCGCTGCGGAGGAGCTCTCAAAGTCGTCCGAGGAAGTTAGCGAGCTCGTCTTTTTTCTTTTGGGAGCAATGACGATCGTGGAGCTCGTCGACGCGCACCAAGGCTTCAAGCTTGTCACAGATTCCATAAGCACACGGAACCCGCGCACACTCTTCTGGGTGGTAAGCGTTTCCATCGTGGTGAAAGCTTTGTTCAAGAGTTTCTCAAGCAGACACAGCTATCATGTCTCAGATAGGCATTATCACCTTCTTCTTGAGCTCCATCCTGGACAATCTCACGTCAACTATTGTGATGGTATCCCTCTTGCGCAAACTCGTCCCCGACCCGGAGCAAAGGAAGTACGTAAACTTCCAGACTTTTTTCACCGCACTAAATCCTGCTCGTTTGCAGGCTACTCGGCGCCGTAGTTGTCATTGCTGCGAATGCAGGTGGTGCCTGGACGCCTATTGGTGATGTTACGACCACCATGCTTTGGATCCATGGACAGATCTCAACAGTGAAAACGATGCAGGTACAGCTGTGTAGCTCTTTGCTGCTGACTGATACATGGTATTGACTCAGGGTTTATTCATTCCGTCGGCTGTATCTCTAGCTGTTCCCTTGCTCTTGATGTCTGTTTCGAGGTAACCGACCCAGGTTCATGTTGCAACGTTCTAAACTCTCGTGCGTTTGTTTTGCAGCGAGGAATTTCGCAAAGAAGCACCTCCGGAGCCAGTCATGTCTAGCGAGCAAATGGCTCCTCGAGGGAAGCTTGTCCTCGCGGTAGGAGTGGGAGCTTTACTTTTCGTGCCCGTGTTCAAAGCACTCACGGGCTTACCACCTTACGTCGGGATGCTCTTCGGACTGGGAGTCCTCTGGATTCTGACGGATGCCATTCACTATGGTGACGAGAATCGCCAGAAGCTTAAAGTGCCGCAGGCACTGTCGCGAATTGACACTCAAGGCGTCCTGTTCTTCCTGGGAATCCTTCTATCCGTGGGAAGGTCTGTGAAACTTTCGCTCCTCATTAGAAGCTCACACCCCTTTCTTGTTTCCGGCACAGCTTGCAATCCGCTGGTGTTCTCCAAGACCTGGCGACGTTCCTAAACTCCCACATCCCGGGAGTGGAACTCATTGCTACTGCCATCGGTTTTGCATCAGCCATCATCGACAACGTTCCACTGGTTGCAGCCACCATGGGAATGTACGACGTGTCCTCGTATCCCATGGACTCGGAGCTGTGGCAGCTCATCGCTTTCTGCGCCGGGACTGGCGGTTCACTGCTCATCATCGGCTCCGCAGCTGGCGTTGCTTTCATGGGGATGGAAAAGGCTGACTTCTTCTGGTACTTTAAGAAGGTGAGATCTCCTCTTTCTCGCGTTTCCATTCGGCTCAACTTCGTTTTTTTTTTTGTCCAGGTGAGTGGCTATGCGCTCGCTGGCTACGTTGCAGGCATCGCCGCCTACTTGGCCGTCAACCATCAACCCGTGGCAATGCTCAGTTCCGCCATTCAAGACGTACCAGCGATCATGTAAAAGCTTACGAAACTTTGATACAGACACATTTAAGCGACAGGCTTGAGTTTCTTCCGAGCCAGATACCGTTGCCTCGCTTCCTCTTCTTTCCGTTTCCTGGATTCTTCCGCGCTCTCCTGCTGCTGCTGCTGCTCCTGCTGCTCTTGTCCTTCGACGGATGGCTCTTGCGTTTGCAGTTCTTCCTTGTCAGTGTCTTTTGAGACTGGTTCCTCCTTGTTTCCTGGAGTTTGGTCTGCAGCCTCTGTGGTGTTGTTCGGAGATGCATTCTCGGACGCCGAGCGTTGATCTTGGCTTTCAGCTCTATCTGCGCGTTGAGAGCTTTCAGCATTACGGTGGGATCCGCCGCCACCAAACGCAACGTTCCTGGACAGGTTCCTGTAGAAGTCGCTGAGGTCGTCACGCTTGGTGACCTGGAAGTTACTGTCAAATAAGAACATCGCAGAATCGATAAACATACCTCCTCCACAGTTTCCTTAAGCTCTCTCATGCGCTCTTCTGCCAACCATTTCTCTTGCTCTGCGAGCTTCTTCTTGTATGCGGAGGTCACGAATTTTTCTTTGTCACCATACAAATGATCCTCCTTTGCTCGTTCCTTGGCTAGCTGCTTCTCGTAGATTATGTCGTGCTCCCGTTCCCGGAGCTTAGCCTTCTCGATCAAGTGCGGAATGTATTTGGACTGAAGCACAAGTAGAAGATAAGAAAACCGGCATAGGATTAGAATCAAACTCCATACCTCACGCTTCACAGCTCGTTGTGCCGGACGAGCTTGGCTCGACTTCATACTATCATAAACTCCATCGTAGTCGAAAGCACTTGGGTCCTGTTCTAAAGCCTGCTTCTGCTGCTTCTCCGCCTGTTCGATCCCACACAGAGTAAAAAGCCAAAATTCCTCATGAAGTGCTACATTCGTACCTCTCGAATGCTCCTCTGCTTGGCAGCCTGGCGGGCAATCTCCCGCTCGACATTATCGTCGTCGTCGTCGTCGTTGAAGACTGCTGGAACCGATTTGGCCACCGCCGGCTTGGCCAGCGTCTTGGCTCCACGCAGCTGGAGACCATACTTCGACATACCCTAAATCTCAGGAACCCTAAAACAGGGGCCGGCCTTAAATTTGCTTGCTCTCTTTGCACAGAGTTGTGGACACTACCACCCCTGTCGTGTCGTAAGTCCGAATGATTCGTCGCCGCTGGTTGGGCGACTCGATCCACGCAAACTCGAGGAAGAAGGAGCGACTCTTCTTAACGCAATTCCCGACACTGATGGGAGCAGTGATGCACATTCCACCGGGAAGGAGAGTCGACTGTAAACCATCTGTGAATCTCACCAAGTTACCCGACGCCATGCCTTTGACTGTCAGGTTCGTCTGCTTATTCGTTGCCCCGGCCTCTGAATTCGAGCTGCTGGAGCTCGAGATTGTCTGAAAGCTTTCGTTGGGAAAAAAAAGAAAGCGAACTCATCTCCATCTTACCTGCGTGATCTCGCTCTTGTCATTCATGTCAACTCGAAAGTCCAAGTACTCCTCAGCGATTGTGGAACCATACATTCCTGTTCTTTGGGTGACTGCGCGGCCAGACCATACTCCAACCAAAGGATCCAAGCCCGTGCAATCGTTCTGTGCACCAAACCAGATCAATACTCGTGCAGAAAAGGAGGAAATGATTTGCTCACCCGCATGGATTCCGGAGCTTCGCCGTCTTTGTTCTCGTGGAACACACCGATCATGTCGAGCAGGCCTTGAGGATTCAAGACGTGGAATGCACGAACTCGGCTGTTCCCAGTAGCCGAGAACATACAGCTCTCGTTAACCAGAGCTGGCCTCCGACATGGAAGCTTGACACCCCTGCACGGATTTAACAAAGACTTAGTCACTTCCATCACTTATCGAGAGAACTTACGGGAAATAATCTTGTTCCTCGTCGTCATTCTCTCCAAGTACTCCAGCTCTCAGCACCACGTCCAGCACCTTGGCAGTCAAATGCGACAGACAGTATGCTTTCTCGTCGCCAAAGTATCCAACCTGTGATCCAAACAAGCCTCTAGTTTACTCAGCACTTTCAAGCCTTGAGCTTACCCGGTGGCGCTGGTTGATTGTCACCGAATCTAAATCTGCAAGATTGAATTCAAGCCATTGTACATCCTCAGCATCCCCAGAGAACGATGTCGACGACTCTGCTTGCTTCACGCAAAGACTAGAAAAGCAAAGATAATAAACGATAAGTTCATGAGCAATTGGGCCATAGCCATGGCGCTTACGTTTGGTAGAGAGCAAGGTGCTCCCCTTTGCCGTAAACATTCGCTTTCAGCTTGATGGGAATGCACGCTAGCACCTTGCCGAGACAGTCGTATTGCTACTGCCCAACAATTAAAAATTTAGAGCTGAAACAAAAAGCAACCATACCGTGAATGTGCCACTCCAAGACCCGCGATTTAGCTCGATATACTGCTCCAGCCTTTCAAACGCCTTCTTATCGTCATCGTCATCTTCATTTTCCTCATCGTCGTTTGGCTTCGGTTCTGCTGTAGACTCCGCTGCATTACTGCTGCAATGCACAAGCACTGGTGAGCGCTTCGGCCTCCAAACGACTGACCACTCTACTCTACGAAGAAAGACGGCTCTACTGCCCCTGGTTCGGAAAGAATGGTTAAGAGCACGAGATGGCAGCAAGCATACACATGAGGATGTTGCTACTGCCATGCCGGTATTGAAACAAAGCCTTGGTACCTAGCAACTTATGACCACAAATGCAATTACATTACCAAACACGGCATATGTTCTTACGCTCAGGAAGAAGCTCTTGGAAGAACAAGGAGCTCGTCGCCCGCCACCCAAGCTAGCTTCTCCGACTTGTTGGGAGGATTCGTCACCCACTGGTTCCCATTAGCTGCGCATTTATGAGCAACTATAATCTCCCCTTTCTGGACCGCTCGAGCTTGCAGTTCCCAGAAAGTGAGTTTCTCTGATTCGACATCGTCCTGGAGGTAGCTCGTCACCTGCTGTAGCACCATTGTGTTCTGCGAATCCCCCACGACCTTGTCCAGGACGGATCCCACGTCCACGTCCTCGGCAAGGTTGGCAAGAACCATGGCTTGAAGGTAATCTGGATCGACTGTATCGTCCAACCACGCACCATGCACTTCCTGGAGTGCAGTATCTTCCAACGTCGGTAACTCGGCCACAATTGTCGAGTCCTTTCGGCCTCTTTCAATCTGATTCCACACAAAGACAGAAAAAGAAAACTGAGCTAGCTGAATAAGAAGGATAACACCAAACCTGTATATGGCGGATGAACATCGCGGTTACTGCCGTGTTATTGAGATCCGGACCCTTGTCTTCATCCATCAATATTATAACTTTGTCAAAAGCTTCTACCGGCAACTCTTTAAGAACTTTAAGAGACAATGGATCTCCGTATACTGAGAGAGAGGCATGTTAGAGACAAAGTGGATCTCAGATGGGCTTACTATGTCGAATGCTAGCATGTTTCAGCTTGAAATCGTCCTCAAGCAGCTCCTGCGGTTTTACAATTGAGAGGACAGTGACTTGACTCCCTGCACAACAAAGCCTCCATTTTTATACATAGGCTTTAAAACAAAAGTCTTACCTCTTGAAACAGACGAATCTATCAGATGCAGCACGTCGTCAAGGTCGTTTCTCCATCCAACAATAAGCACGTTGAGACTCGGCTTCTTGTGGCTGGTCTTTGTAGTCAAGCTCGGTACATGGGGAGGCACGTACAATGTTGCAGCAGGCTTGTAGCTTTCATCGTTCTCTGAAATCACCAGCAACCTATCACCTTCCTTCACACATTTTAGATGATTAGCATCAAAAACATCCAGCGCAGATCCAACCTCGATGACAGTTCCTGGTGGAGGATTTACAAGTGTACAGCTCTGGCCAGACGGAAGTGTCTTCCTCAAACCGCAAGGGATAGCATCCGGAAATAGAAAAATCATTTCTGAAAATTTCCTCCCCACGAGCTCCGGCCTACAGACAAGTTTGTGAACCGCAAAAAAGTATTCCAAGCACAGTACCAATATTTAAGACGGAATTCGCAACCTTCAAACTGTAAAAGCTCTTTCAAAACTTCTACAGTTCCTGGTTCAAGTGCCCGTTTCACCATTATTCGTAAAGCCATGTCACCCGTAGCAACCGGCACCATTTTCCGTCGTCTGCGCAACCATACTTTCAGATGGCAGTTAGAGCTCTGTAATCAGCTTAAATACCTCATGTAAGGGCTCGTAGATGCTTTCAGCATTTTAGACTGGCCGAAAGGAAGAAGGGTGCCAATAATTCCTTGCAATTCAGACACATGATCAAGTTCTGCCAGTTCTGCAATAATGTCAGCACGTATCTCTGGAGAGTTTGCAAGTAAAGTGCATGTCTGGATAACCTGCATTGCAGTAAACGTTTTCAACGAAATATACTTGAAGCTTGCAAAATACTTACAATAGCATCTGCCTTTAGCGGGCTCAATGCGGGTGACAAAACGACAATGGTTCTCGCCAAGGATGCAGAGCATAGCTTTAAATCATCTATCGATGTAGCAGATCCACTCCTGGTAACCACCTGATGTGAAAGAAATCAGGAGAAATTGTCAAATACAATAACTAGAAGCTCACTTTCGTCCCGAACCGATCAGGCAGAGGAAGGTTCTGCTTTAAATTACCATCCATCTCCTCTTTTGGAGCATCTCCTAAAATGACGATGCTTCTCTTGTTTCCCCGAGTTTTATTTGCTATCGCGAGCTCCTTCACTAGTGGTATTGTTTTCTTCGTCCATCCTAGAATCGTTAAAGCTTGTTAAAGTAGACAGTAAACGTAATAGGCTTGACTCACCGATAATCAGCGTGTGGTTCTCCTCAAGTACTCTACTCTCTCCTTTACTCAACTGGTCCACTTTACTGGCAACGGCATCGGTCATCAGCCCGACCAGCAGCGCGAAGAAAAACATTCCCCCTATGCTGATCGGAACCGCGACAAGTCTCTTACGGAAGGTGTCCTGAGTGCACTAAAGAGTGAGGAACAACGCACGCAAGCCGAAAGCAAACGTTGTCACCTCACTCGCATGAGCACCGGAGTCTGCAATGAACGTCCAGGCCGTCCACAATGACTCTGGCAAGTCCTTGGATCTCTGTGGAATTGCAAATTGGAAATAGAGAAAACCTGCACACTAAAACATTATCTCCAACTAGAAGACATCTAACTTGTCATGCATACCACCGAGAGCCGTCATGAGCGCGCATATGGCAATGAGCATGATGGCCTAGCTACAAAGAAAGACGCTGCGTTAGCACGAAAACAGCGAGGTTAACGAGATTTTTTAAAGAGTCTCACCTTTCCAGCCGGTTTCGTGGCGAAGAAATAATCCAGCGCGTACATGGCTTTGTCTTTCAGCGTAGCAATCTGATTTGGAGCTTGAACAGGCGCCGTAGTAATCACTATCTGTTCTTGGCAAGGATCTGTGTCATACATGCTAATGCGATGAAAAGCAAGCCTACCTCCGCTGTAGCAGCATAAGCCAGGTGGTCCCTTGTCTTGATACGGCCCGGAAATCCGAGAGCTCCCATGGCGACACCCAACGAAATGCATGCTAGTAGCTTAGTGAATCGAGTTCCCTTTTGACAATAGAAGAAAGAAAATATAACAAGAAGCAAAGTTGCGGTAGAAGAGAGCTACCTTGTAGTTTGATGTCTTGTCTTGCTTGCACAGGACCAGCAAATCCGCCTGAGAGACACGCGCCGGTGAAGACGCTCGCTGCCTGTGGACGAGAGTGAGAATTGGAGGCTGCGGCAGCAACCTACATTGCTGCAGCTGCCCGCCGCGTGGCGTGCACAGCGGCACAACGCTGCAAACGCGGCCAGACATAGATGCCCTAAATTTGCCTCGCATCCATCCCCTCTCTTGTGATCAGTTTCAAGTACGCGCACTGGAGGGACGAAGTCTTCCAAAAACTTAAAATACGGTATACAATTATGAAAACTGCGGCTGTACACGTCACGTCGTCGTCGTCGTCGTCGTCGTCATCGTCGCGGATGAATCATACTACCTAGAACAAACTCGTCGCGGTCGCTGGAGGCCTACTTAGAAAAGCAAGAAGAGAAACGCCAGGGAGGCGGCGGCCAACAGTGACGATGCCGCCGACAACCCGGGAGGAGGAGACGCGGCCGTCACAATCCCAATCTTAAACTTGCAATCCCCTTGCGACGGATCCACGTCCGTGACTTTGCCGAGGCCATCGAAGTAGCAGCTGTTCCCCATCTGGCCCTTGAGCTGGTAGTAGCTGTTGAAGGCATACGACGCATTGCCGTCGCCGCCGATGCCATTGCAGGAGCCGCCATACATGAGCGCCGTGCAGTCGGCGTACATGCAAGCGTAGGCCACATTGTCGCCCAGCCGCGTCCTGTCCGCCGCCGGATCCAAAACACACCACTTGCGCGGCAAGTAGTCCACGCCGGGAGCATTCACCAGGCTCGCGATGGATCCGCTCCCGCTCAGGTCCAACTGGTACTTGGCCTGGCCATCGAAAGTGTAGATCCCCCAGTGCCGCTCAAAGTTCCCCGGCGCGATGCTCTTCTGGTCCTCGTCCGTGAGCGAGAAGAGGTACACGTCCAGCGGCCGCGGGGACAGCGGAGTCCCGCGGCCGACGTGCGTGGCCAGGCCGCGGTAGAACCTCTGCGCGCTGGCCATGTTGGCATTCGGATCGCCATCCGTCGGCCACCCCACCTCCCCGACCAGAATGCCGACGTTGCCGAACCCGTTCTTGCGCAGCGCCGATACCAGGAGATCATACGACGCGTCGAAGACGTTGGTGTAGGAAAGAGCGCCGTCGACTGTCGGTGGCACGGCCCCGTCGAAGAAGGCGAACTCTCGCGGGAAGTTTGCATCCTGCTGCAGGCTGAGGAAGGGGTAGAGGTTGATGGTGAAGGGGCACTGGTTCTGATCGAGGAATGCCACCAGCTGGGACATGGTGTCCTGGATGTCGGGCCGGAAGATGCCCGCCGACGGGACGTTCACTCCGCCATTACTCAGCACGTCGGCGTTGAGCGGAACCGTGACCTTGATCTCGTCGGCCACCTTGTGCTTCACGAGCGCCTGGTGGATGTTCACCGCCGCCGGCAGAGTGGAGCTTATGAAGCTCCCGTTGTAAGCCGTGAGGAAAGGCTCGTTGCCCACCGCCACGTACCTGCGGCAAGGCAAGCAAGCAACAAAGATGTCAGCTCCAGCGCTTTTCGTCAGCTGCGAGCAAGAAAGGACTCACTTGATCTTGACGCCACCATCGATCAAGAAGCGGGTGACATTGCGCTTGACCCACCTCTCCGCGGCGTCGGTGCTAGTGGCCATCATTTCAAGCATGTCATTGGGGATTGCAACCATGACCTCGATGTCAGTACCTGCGAATGCCCTCACCATTGCGAAATCCGCATCGAACAGCTTCACCCGGGTGATGTTGTTGGCCTTGAGCAGCCGCGCCACAACCTTTGGGGGCAAAAGGTGCGACGACATTGTGCCATAGTTCACCCCGAGCGCTGCCTCTGACACGCCCATCCACGCCGCCATCGCCACCATCGCCACCAATCCCAGCAGCAGCTGCTGGCCAAGAATCGCCATCTTGGGCGCCTCACGCCACTTTCCCTTGGCTACCTAGCTGGGTATCGGGAAAGAGGGTCCCCTGTGGCACCGCCTCCTCTTTAGGTCAACCTCATGGTTTGAAAAACCCCCCGGAACGGTCGGCTGTGTCTGAAAACGTCAGGCTGACACGTGGATCCTTGTCACTTGCAAATTGGTTGCCCTTTTTCCTCAATCATCTTCTTCTTTAGTCCTAGCTGAGCCTTGATCATGGCAACTTGTCCATTTGCCCTAGCTTATGAAATGGAGGTTTTGAGCGAGGTGCATCTGGAATGCGGATCTGGATGCGTCGTGTCCTGCTTCACAATCAGCAGCGCCAAGTCAGGTACACTCTCTGGGCTCGGATCGTCCAGCCAAATATGTTCCTACGCAGACAATGACAAAGTTCCATCGGCTCAAGGGCGCAGCTCGGCTGCGCATCAAGTGGATACAAGGAGTGGAGTGGACGACGATGGTGATCTCATTGTCGCTCGGAGAAGCACAGCAGTTTTGGTTCCAGGTAACCTTTCCAAGTTCCGGGAGTGTTGAGTGCTATCTGAAGGGACTGTGCAGACAGGCCGAGAGAGTCCATACTGATATATCACAACATGGCCACTGCCATCCCTCTAGTAGGTTTGCAGGTACAGCGGGCGCGTCTAAGCTTGCAGTGTCGATGAGTTCCGGATGCCTCCTCAGGTGTGGAGAGGAGCACTACTCCTTGCCGACTTTATAATCCACAAGTGCAAGAACACCTCCGACTTTGAGAATGTCACGGCTCTGGAATTCGGGTGCGGGACAGGTAAAGGTGCTTCCTTCCTGCGTGTGTGAATTTGTTTCCACACCTGCAGGACTAGCAGGCATTACCCTTGCACGCCATGCCAAGCTTGTTTTCCTGACGGACAGGGGTGCGGATGTGCTTGACAACTGCTCTCGGAACGTTTTTGCAAACCGCGGGTCCTTTCTTCGGGGCGAGTCCGGCGTTAGAGTGCGAGAGCTGGATTGGGAGGAAGGCTGGCCACCCCGGACGACAAACATGCAACAGGCAGCGTGAGTTTGTGTTCCCCAATTGTTCTTTCAATCCGCTAGACGCTTGCTTTACTCCACAGGACGAGCTCTCCGTACCTTTGGAGCCAACAGGATCTCAAGGATGTGGAGGACGCCACCATCTTTCTGGCCGCAGATGTCATCTACAGCGACGACTTGACCGATGCTTTCTTCCGAGCTGTGTCAAAGATGCTCCTTCCTGGATCAAACAAAGTTGAGCCAAAGTCCTACCTTAAAGCTCTCGAGTTCCTTCTCACTCCACCTGGTGCACAGGCACTCTACCTTGGACTTGAGAAGCGCTACAATTTTTCCATGGACGCGCTGGACGTGGTAGCCAATGGCTATGCAAACTTTGTTGGACACCTGAGCGTAGAAGGTATTCTCATCTGGTCGTTCCTCGTCAGCCTGATCCAGGATGGTGCAGGGGAAAACACCAGTGCTGCATTCCTCGGCAAACGTTTGGATGATTTCACGGTCCCAAAATACATTATGGAATACGATCGCGGTACAGACTTGGAGCTATGGGAGATATGTGCAGCGCCACAGAGGCAGTGAAAGCGGAGAGCACTATTTGGCCTTGGCCGGAAGGACCTTCTCGACGATCTTGTCGCTGAGCTCCTGCACTTGCGTCTCCAGGCTCTTGAGCGTCTCCTGCTTTTGCTCTTCCAAGTTGGCGAGAGCTTGAGCCAGCTCCTGCTCGATTCGCTCCCTTGATTTTTGCAGCTTGGCCTCCAGCTCCGCGGCAGTCTCCTTCTTCATCTTGTTCAGTGCGGCGGTGGTCTCGGCTCTGGCCGCCTGAATCAACGCCTCGGCTTCGTCTTGGAGCTTCTTAATCTCCTCCGAGTTGTCCTTGACGCTCTCCAGCTTGTTGCGGATCATCTCGTCCCGCTCGTCCATGATTTTGCCGACGGGGGTGAACCAGATCTTGTCCAGAGCCACCATGAGGAACAGGAACTCCGCGACGATGATGGGCAGCGTGGCGTCGAAGTCGAAGAGTTTGCCGGGCTCCTTCTTTTCCTCGGCGGCCAAGGCAAGCGCCGCGGGCAAGCTGAGGGTGGCCAAGTTGAGAGCCCCGAATGCCGCATTCCGCAAGCTAGCACCGTCGAAAGCTCTGCTCAATCTCTTCACCAGCCATTCCTGGGGGCTAGCACCAACCTTGGCTTTGCAGCTCGCCGACGATCCCTTGCATAGGGACGCCGACACTGGGCACCGGATGACGAGAGCTCCCGCGCTGCAAGTCGCCATAGCCACTCCACAAAACCACAAACCGAGACGATAGATGGATGATATTCCTAGCGAGACAAGGCTCACGGGGCCTGGGAGGTCACGTCCGTCGGATGGAGGAGCCAACGCCCAGGATCAAGTCACGGAGCCTCCAGCCCTAGAATGCAGGGGATTCCGTTAAACCAGACGGGCTTTTAAAGGCGAGAATCTGTTAGGAGCCCCCATTTTGTGGATCGATATAGGTAGATAGGCGCCACGGCCCGATCCGAGGGCTCGCTGGATGCGCATCGGACGGCGTCGCGCTCTACGTGCTTGGCAAACGCCTCGCCCTGCCTAGATCCGCCCAGGGTTAGAAGAATCATTGTTTAGGGTTTTGTTTGCGGGGCATCGCTCGCTAGGATGAACGTGGCGCCAGTGTCGTCAAATGGCTACGGTCAGCTGGATGCACAGATCGCGCAGCTGATGCAGTGCAAGCCGCTGGTAGAACACGAGGTAAAATTTCCTTCCATCTCGGGCAAAACCCCTTTGCGCATTTTCTTGTCCGAATGTGTGACCTAAGCTCCTGCATTTCTTGCACTTCCAGTCTTTTAGGTCTCTGAAAACACTGTTTTTTTTTGCAGGTGCAGGCCCTCTGTGAGAAGGCCAAAGAAATTTTGATGGAAGAGAACAATGTGCAGGTAAGCTGAGCTGCTTTGGTGGTCTCACTTGTTTCACAAAAATGTTGAGCAGCCAGTCAAATGTCCTGTCACAATTTGTGGAGACATACACGGCCAGTTCCACGACCTCGCAGAGCTCTTTAGAATCGGTGGCAAGGTGAGTGTATATGTTTTCCTTCTTCACCCTCGGAGTCGTTGTGTACGTTTCAAGTCCTGAGTTTTCCGCCTTACTCACCAGGTTTGATCTTTAATCTCTGTCTTTGTAGTGTCCAGATACAAACTACTTGTTTATGGGCGATTATGTGGATCGTGGGTACTACTCCGTCGAGACTGCAACTGTGAGTTCTCCTCTTGTCATTTACATGCAAGCTGACTCGGTTCTTCGTTCTGCTATGCAGCTTTTGGTCGCGTTGAAGGTCCGGTATCCAGATCGAATCACCATTTTACGAGGGAATCACGAAAGTCGGCAGGTTGGTACGACAGTTATTTAAGCTAGCCTTGGACATTGACTGTTATGTTCTTGCCATGCGACACAGATTACGCAAGTTTACGGTTTTTATGACGAGTGCTTGCGAAAGTAAGTGTTGGATCATTCATGTATCATGTATATGCGGCCGTTTCTCATGTTCTTTGTTTTTTTTTTTTTTTTTTTCAGGTATGGGAATGCGAATGTTTGGAAGATCTTCACAGATCTTTTTGACTACTTTCCTTTGACGGCATTGGTATGTGAAAGCGTCGACACTCACGGTTTAAACTTTCTGCTTCTCTATGTGACAGGTAGAGTCGGAAATCTTTTGCTTGCACGGAGGGCTTTCCCCTTCGATAGATACACTAGATCACGTGAGGCAGCTTGACCGGGTTCAAGAAGTTCCCCATGAAGGCCCGATGTGCGACTTACTATGGTCGGACCCGGATGACCGTTGCGGCTGGGGAATTTCTCCTCGTGGCGCGGGATATACTTTTGGACATGTAAGCCGGGGTTTTGCTATTGTGTGGTGTGTGCCTGAAGGTGCATTGTCATTGCAGGATATCTCAGAACAATTCAACCATACTAACAACTTAAAATTGGTTGCAAGGGCCCATCAACTAGTGATGGAAGGTTACAACTGGGGTCATGTAAGTCGTTTATGGATTGATGATTGGGATGACAATTGCTACTGTCGTTGTCAACTTTTGCAGGAGCACAAAGTAGTCACTATTTTCAGTGCGCCAAATTATTGCTATCGCTGCGGTAAGTTTCTAAGAAGTGTTTTAGGCCGTGTTGAGTTTTTGGTCTTGGCACAGGAAATATGGCGTCGATTTTGGAAGTGGATGACAACATGGGCCATACATTTATTCAGGTAGGTGTAGTTGTCGATCTTTCTTCCTTGTACTGAGCTTGTGTATCTTACAGTTTGAGCCTGCTCCAAGGCGGGGTGAACCAGACGTGACGAGAAGAACGCCAGACTATTTCTTGTAACTGGAGCTCTAAGATTCACCTTAGAATTCTTTTTGCTGAGAGGCCCAGCGATTCCCGACACCTCGACAGCGGCCGCGGCGTGCAGCTCAAAAACAAGACCACGGGAAGTTTTAAGTGCCTCGATACACCTAGTGTGCTCAAAGAATAGATAAGCCCCCCTCCATATCTGCCGGCTTCCATTCGTTCTTCTCTTGCTATCTGTAATACTAAGTAGTCTTGGTTGAGATTTTTTGCTCAGGTGACTGCCGGAACATGGACTTATCACTGTGGTGATGCGATTGTCATTCAAAGAAAGCTGCGTTAAAAGTGTGCGTGTGTTTGTGTGTGTCGTATTATGTCCCGTGTGACTGGAGTTTCCCAAGGAAGGGACCTCAGCATTGAATTCGGGAGGAACAAACAGAAGGAATGGAAGCCTATCTGAACAAAAAAAAAGGAAAGCGTTTCAATGCTTCACCTGGAGACGAGCTCCACAGCTTGGGCAGACGGGATCTTGTCTGGGCAGCATGAAGTACGTCAAACAGCGGTGGCAGCCAAGCGCAACCATGACATTTTCATGCCCCCTGCCGCCTCGTCTTTGTGCTTGCGATGACGAGGCCTCGTTCTGGTGGTCTTGCTCTTCGTCTTCCGAGGAAGGGTGGTATGGTTGAGGGGGAAAGACGGCAGAGGCGGACGACGAGGAAGAGGAGGGTGGTGCTGCCCCTGCTGCTGGCCGCGCTGAAGATGTGTGGCTGCGACTAACAACGCCTTGCTCTTGCTCTTGCTCTTGCTCTTGCTGCTGGAGGTTGCGAACTTGCCTGAGAGCTCGGATTTTATCATCGGCGAGGCGAGCCACCTCTCTGGGGTCCCTGCAAGTCCGCTTGCAAGTGCTCCAGTCGATGTAGTAGACTTCCCCTGTCTGGATGGATGCAAGGAGCGCAATGTGTGAGAGGGGACAGAAATTGGAGGAGCAGAGGACTTACATTGATGTCGAGGAATTGCTCCCAGCCGTAAGGAAGAGCCTGCTGCTGGGGTTGAAGATCGACGTGCACCCGTGACCTGTCGTCGTCGTCTTCGTCATCGCCGCCCCATCTCGTCCTTTTCGGCGATGGCGATTGATCGTCACCCGCTGCTGGCTGCTGCTCCTCCTCCCGCCGCTGCTGCTGCTGCTGGAAATCATCCCCGGTGGAGGAGGCAGAGAGGAGGCCAAGCTGGGCTTCAACCACTTGCAGAGCACCTTGGGGCCATGATCGCGCGGGATGATCTTTCTTGCTACTGCCGCCGCTAATACTGCTGCTACTCACTCGATTCTTAGCGTGCTTGCTGCTGCTGCTGCCGCCGCCGCCACCATCACTGCTACTGCTGCTGCTGCTGTTGCTGTGGCTGGAAGAGTGGTGCTTCTTCTTGGAGAGCACCTGAGAGTGAGGATTGACGAGGATCCGCCCGCCTCCCATGCTATGAAAGAATCAGAAACCGTACCGGACGGCTACCACTGCTCTTGTTCCCGGTGTTGTCAAGAGGTTGAAGAGAGGCCCCCTCCATGTCCTGCACCCCCATAGCACTTCCATTTAGGTTGCAAGAGAAGAAGCAACAAGGACGACCCTCTTTTCTAGCATGCAACCATTCCTTTCCTCTCAATTTATAAAAACAGAAAAAAGTGCTGGATGATGTAATGATGGAGCGCATTAGGGTAACTGTCAGCCACACTGCATTTCTCTTGATAAATTTTTAAACTGCCCCTTGCTTGCTCGCTTGCTTCCACTCAAGGCATTGATTTTAGCTTTTAGGCTTGCCAGCAGTCACTAAAACTACTGGTAGTGCTAAACTTTGGTTTTGTGAGTCCTGGACAGCTGAACAACTACAACCTATATCTTATTGTGCTGGTCAACAACTAGCAAGTATACTACTATTAAGTAGGAAGTGATGATCGTATAAACAAGGCCAGGGATTTGGACCTCTGTTGGGATAGTGTAGCAAGAGAATCGGCACCGCTGCCAAGCAGCCCGATACAAAAATCTCTCCTCAATCATGTTTGCATTTGTAACCATTCTTCCTTGAAGGAGAGGATATTCTTTCTTCCTGTCTTTTAGAATGGGAGAGAGAGATGGATGGATGGATTCTGGATTGAGCCATTCAATTGGCAATGTCCTTTCTAAGATGTAGCAGGCAGCTCTCTCCGTCCGGGCGGCGGCCCGTGAGTAATGCGACGAATTCCAGCGTACGAATCGTCCTGGCTCTTCCAGAAAGCGCGACAGTTTGCAAACTAACAAATATCCCGCTTGCTTTAACGCGCGATCAGGAACAAAGGAGCAAACAACCCAAAGCCTAGGAGAGGTGTGCGGCCCCAAGTTGGACTGTGACGCTGACCATGCGCAGGATTTGAATCAGGGAGGGATATGTGCGCACACATACAACACAGTAGCATTTACTCCTCGTAAATGCAAAGGGCATGGGGCGCAGCACTGCGGCCGAAGAGCTGAGCTCTCTTTGCTTGCCAGCCAGTGATAAATATATATACGAGGGAAAGGTAGCGAGCACGGTGGCAGTGGAAGGTTTTCTATCTAACTAGTCTCTCGGTGCCCAAGCATAACACCTTTGCTACCCTTCTAAGCTACATACTTAGTGTCGCTTTCCAGCGCGTGCAAGGCATCGGAGACGGCGTCCTCACTCTTCGGCTCGCGGACGAGCCCGTCCCAAAAGCCCCGCGGGGGTGGGGGCAGAGATGCTCATTTGGAGGCAGCCATACCATTCACCAAGGAGAGCACAGCGCGCACAAACACAGAGATACAACGGAACCCGCAGACAGACAGACACACACACACACACACAGAAAGAGAGAGAGGGGGGACTTTAAAAATTTGAAAAGGCAGGAATATTCCGAGTGCCAGTAACGTCTTCCTTGTGAGCAATCCACAAATCAGAAACACCACACCAGGAGATTGTAATTATATCTATAATACAAACAATTACAAAGCCATCCGGGTGACCCCGGAGAGTTTGTCGTTGGAATCCATGGCTCGCGAGCTCACTCGTCCGCAAAATACATGAGCAGCACGTAGAGCAGCTGCGTGGCTGCCACCACAATCGCAAACGCCTCGAGCGCTTTCTGCTCACAAAGACAAAAGCAAAACGGATGATAACGGGTCCCCGCTGCATTGCTCTTACCAGTCTGTCCGAGTAGATGTAGCCCACATGAATCTGCTTGCAAGCGACGCTGCAAAACAGAAATCCCGCTCGGCTCGGCTCAAAAATCAAATGGCAGTTCCATCTTTCTTACCCGAAGGCGAGTAGCGTGAGAAGGAGGGCAATAACCGCCGCCGATCCTGCGCCGCCGTGGCTCTCGCTCCGCCGGTGCTTGAGATGGAAGAGACCCACCAGGACGGACGCGATGCCCACCACTCCAGCGATCAAAGAGAAGCGAATGAGGTCGGAAGTGGCTCCGTTCCCTGCGCATGCCCACGTTTTGCATTCTTTCAAAACCTGGTTTTCAAGCGATTGCACGTTTCTTACCTCCCGCCAAATGCCCATCCAGCTGCTCGTCCAATGCCCAGCTCGCCAGCCCCAGCAGGATGATGTAGAGGACCAAGTTCACCCCCAGGAGCGGCGCCGCAAGGCCTCTGTGCTTGGCGTAAGAAGCCATCCTCTCTCACTCTTGTCTCGCTCTCTCTCTCTCCTCCCAGTGACTATATTGACAAGTAAAGGATTTCTCCTCTCTTTCTCTCTCTCTCTCCCTCCCGGTGACCCAATTGACAAGGAAAGGATAAAGAGAAAAGCAAAGAGAGTTGCCGGCCAGCCGGAGATGGTTCCCAAGGGAAGGTGGGAAGCATTTATATACGGCTTTCTCCGCCAATAAGAAGAGAACTCATGGGTACCGGATCGACCGCCACGCGTCAGGGAGAGGATCAAAGAGTTGCACTCCAGCTCCCAGATTGTTCAAGAATGTTTTGCTGGCCCTCCTAGCTAGAAGTTACTGTGGTTGTTTTGCTTTTCAGCTGGCAAATCTAACTTAGCTGCTACTTACCTAGCACAAATTTCTCCATTTACTTACCGTGCGTTGACTCGGAGGAGAGCGAGGGGAATCGAACCGTGGTGGCAAAAGTGTCGGAGCACTCGCGCTTTGACTAGGTGTCGTGCTTGTGTGCGGAGGTGAGAGAGAGACTGACTAGGGTTGTGGAGCAGACGAGGCGCATCCAGAGAATGGCTAGGAGGCGCTGATTCCATCCCTGTGGCGCTGTTGGATCCGTGAATTGCAGGTACCTTGTTGTGCGTGTTCACATAGCAACATGTCGAGCAGCCTGGGCAATCCCTCCAAATCCAAGGATTCCGCCAGAGTTGCCCAAAAAAACGGGGACAAGAGATGTAGCGGCGAGCGGCATTCGCCATCCCCTTGCTCGGGGGACAAGGAGGTGAGGTACGAGTTTGACACCAAGATTCCCAAGGGTCATCGAACAGACAGAGAGAAGAAGCGAGTCAAGAGGTTTGCTCCAGGGGCTGAAAAGGACAATGCACAAGTTTCTGCTGCTGACACGCCAAGAAGCGACACGTCCAAGCATTTGAAAAGGTTGCGAACAAGCAGAGCTAGTCGATGCCAGAGGAGAGACGAGGAGGTTGACGCAAAGCCTCCCCAGCTAGATAAGGTGGCCATGAACGACGACCAACAGGATCATCTGCCCGTGGCTAATCCGGTAGACGCGGACAAGACTGAAGGGGAAGGCCGTGAGACACAAGCTGGGAAGCAGGAGGCTGACGAGCGAGAGGAAGGCAAGTTACAAGACAAGGTAGCGCTTGCTTCCCAAGACAACACTTCCACCGAAGATGTTGTCAATCAAGAGGCGGTGCAAGCTATGGCGGAGAGCTTGGGAAATCACGACGCCGGGGCTGATGCTCCTCAAGAGGAGGGAGTGCCCGACGAACGCCAAGGGAGGGTGGTGCCTGAAGACAATGTGCCAGTTGTTCCCGAGGACTCAAAGCTGCCACAGGCGGAACCTGACACGTCGTTGTCGCTGGGATTGTCCAACTCGCATCGTGCACTCAACAGGAACAAGAGCTTCCAGTCTATGTCCCAAGCAGAAACCTTTTCTCATGGCGTTACCACTTCGCTATCGCTCTCCTGTTCTCACCCGTTTACTCACAACCCCAGCTGCTCGCTCACGCACAATTCACACGACTATCAGGAGTTCTCCAGTGCAAGCCAACCCGTGCGTCCGGAAGCCTCCTCGTATTCAGCTGGTCTAGGCAGCAGAAAGATGGAGTTTGGGGACTACGCTCGTCACCACCCCTTCAAGGGAAAAGCGGTGTCGGAAAGTAACCATTTTCCTCACCATTCTCGTCCCAAAGGCAGCATGCACAGGAAACAGGTGAAGTCCAGCGGCCTTTCCCAGAGTGTGGGATCCTGGGAACGGTCGTTTGAGCGGGACAGGGCGTCGGCAACTTTGCGAGTCTCTGTTCGTGAGGTGGTTGCTGATCCGGTTCTAGTGGTAGCGGAAAAGATGCGAAACTTACCCCGAGATGTGCTGGACGGGCTAAAGGCGTCGGCGAAGGACCTGGTGGAAAGCAGTGACCGGAGAGAAGAGTTTTTACAGCTGCAAAGAATTCTACAAACCAGGAATGACTTGTCGTCGGACGCTCTTCACAAGTCACACCGTACTCAGGTTGAGATCTTGGTTGCTGTTAAGACGGGAAACCCAGCGTTCCTCCTGCAAGACAACCAGCTAAAACTTCTCGTCGAGGTCTTGCTCCACTCTCGATGCCGTAATGTCCAGTGCCTCAGCCAGCTTCCTGTCGACAACTGTGAGTGCAAGATATGCACCCAGAAGAACGGGTTTTGCAACGCGTGCATGTGCGTCGTGTGCTCGAAGTTCGACACGGCGCACAGCACTTGCAGCTGGGTGGGCTGTGACTACTGTATTCACTGGTGCCATACCGACTGCGGGCTGAGAAAGATGTACATTAAGCCGGGGACGACACCAGGGACTTCAGAGATGCAGTTCCACTGCATCGCATGCGGCCACACGTCCGAACTTTTTGGATTTGTGAAAGAGGTTTTTGCCTCTTGTGCCAAGTCGTGGAACCGAGGAGTACTCGTCAAGGAGCTGGATTGTGCAAGGCGAATGTTTCAGGGCAGCGAAGATTTGAGGGGGAGACAACTGTGCCGAAGAGCCGGCCAGATGATAGCCAAACTTGAGAGCAACAACCTGGACGTAGCGGAGGCCTGCAATGCCATGCTTAGATTCTTTGAAGGTACGTATTTTGTCTATTTTACTTTCTATTTCTTAGAGCTGATTTTCCAGATAGTAAAAACGTCTCCCTCCTGGAAGATGACGAGCACGCGACAGCAGGTGCTGCTCGTATTGATCCAAACACAGTATTGGAGAGAGCGACTTTGGCACTTCAGACATATGACCGCGTGTTGGAGGAGAAGCGTACAGATGCTGCTGAAATGCAATACGAAAGAGCCAGGAAGAAAGCCGAGATAGAAGAGCTGGAGAGCATTGTCCGTATCAAACAAGCAGAGGCGAAAATGTTTCAAGCGCGTGCGGATGAAGCTTCCCGCGAGGCCGAAGGATTGCAGCGTATTGTTCTGGCTAAATGCGTCAAGGTGGAACAAGAGTACGTGGCCAAGAAATCCAAGCTACAACTGCTCGAAGCAGAGGAGAAACGGAAGCGGAAGTTCGAGGACCTGCAGTTTCTGGAGAAAGGTTCGTCAAACTTCGACATTGTGCGCAAGTTGATGGGTGATCTGCAAGACCTGCTGGGAAACATGGAAGCTGCCAAACAGCTGCAAGCAGAGGAGGTTTCTGGAATTGAAGCGTACTTGGAGAGATATTTGCAGTCCAGGTAAAAATCAGCGTGACGAAAAGCTTTTGTGAGCGTGGCCAACGGTTTCGTGCTTGTGGGGCAGGGTGGCATAGACCTGGCATGGCGTTGTGTACTATCTAAGAGGGCCTACGTGCGGAGCTGTAAAAGAGCGAGCGCATCACGGACTTGTTGAAAATTTTACCAGACAGACTGAGTGATTCTTGTGATGGTTGCGTAGTCAGATTCGTGTCTCTGTTGATAGCTCTATCTAGCCATACAGGGAGAGTCGTCTCGCCCCTACCTAGAATTCCTAGGATTCAAGGTCAGGTGCACTGCTCTGCTTTTGAAGCGGTCCAATCTCTTCCGTGGAAAAATCCGACAATGCTGAGGTTAGGTGCAAGTCATTGTTCTTGTACAGGAGCTGCTGGATTAATGCCCTTGTTAGCGCAGACACAGCAAGTCTTACGAGCTCCAAGGTGAAGCAGTAAACGACTGTTACTTGTCTGGATGCTGGTGACGCATATATTCTTAAGACAAGAACAGCTAGAGCAAAGCGAGTGTATCTCATATGACGGATTGAGTAGGCATAGGATTTACCACGAAGAACATGTGCAGGTTGGAAGCAGCGGGAGAGGCAGAGGTTCCCAACTGCTGTCTCAGAGCTACAACAGAGCTATTCTACGAGCTGCAAAGTTGAGTGTTCGCTTTCGTTGCACTGTTACTCGATACAAGACGTGGCATGGCAATCTGTATCTTTCCACTATGCCTCTGAGAGACGACAGGTATCTCTAGCTAGTCTGCTGTATAGCTGCAGGAGCTTGCTCACAGCTGGTACTTGAGAATCAAGGCATCCACTTTTGGAAACCAGAGTCGCCTAAGATTCCGGTTCAGCTCTAGACGACACCGACTTCCGAAACATGCATAACTTGTGTGACTCATCTATCTACCTTTATTGGCAGCTTCATAGTTTGTACAAGAGGAATCTAGGTAGCTATAGTCCTCCATCTTTTTCAAACATGCTTACATTGGACGCCTGGGGACCGGGCATGCTCTCAAAGGCTTGGCCATCTCAGCGGAGAGCTTGAGGACTTCCTGTAGCTCCACGGGATGGTCGGTGCAAGCCAGCCACTCGAACTTCTGCAGCAGCCGGGCAACCCACAGGTGCACAGTGGCGAGGCCAAGTGCTCGTCCGGGACAAACACGCCGCCCAGAACCGAATGGCGCTAGGCGGAGATCGCTCCCTTTGACATCCATGTCGGCTCCGCCGGCTCCGGCCATGAACCTCTCGGGCAAGAAGCGGTGGGGCTGAGTCCAGATGGTGGAGTCATGCGTTATGGCCCACATGTTCACCATGGCGTTGGTACCTTTGGGAACATGATGGCCGCCGGCGATGGTGGTGTCTTGCGTACAGAGGCGAGACCACGACAACAAGGGGCCTGGGGGGTGAAGCCTCAGCGTCTCCTTGACCACTGCTTGCAAGTAAGTCAACCTGTGAACATGGTCGTCCCTTACGTCCTCGGCGCCAAGAGTAGCATCCAATTCAAGGTGGAGCTTGCGCTGGATGTCTGGATGCACAACGAGCTCGGCTAGCACCCATTCGGTCAGGATGGCAGTGGTGTCCGTCCCCCTGAAGATCATCTCCTGCATCAACAGCGTGCAAAAAAGGAAGTCAACGGCATGGCCACCTTGATGACAAACAGAACTGTTTGCATTGTAGGCTTAGATCGCTCGCTCACTTACCCACAACACCGCAACAATGTCGTCGTCCTGGAGCTCGTCTTCCCCTTGAAGAGCGAGTAGAACATCCACAAAGTCGTCGCTCCGCATTCCCGCGTTGCCCGTGGCTGCTGCCAGCCTGTGCTGCCTGATGATGCCGCCGACAAACGCCGACACTCGAGCAGCGAGAACTCGGGAGCGCCGCTGAATGGCCTGCGCGTCCAGGTGCTTGAGCAACGGGATGTGATCCGCCCAATTCACGGCCCCGAGAAGGTCAAAGCCTTCGCGAACCATGCTGACCAGCTCCTCCTCTTGTTCTTTGTTGGACGACCGCCACCCAAACACGCTCCTCATCATCGTCCTCACGGACGTTTGCTGCAGGATGCAGCGGAGAGGCAGCGGATCCTGCTGCCCCTGCCGGCGGATCGCCCCCAGCATCGCCTCGCTCTCCTGGAGCCGTATGTGCTCCTGCGCCGCCATTCGCCTGGGCGAGAAGAGGCTGTGCGCGGCAATCCTTCGCAGCCGCCTCCAGTGTTCGCCCTGCGGCGCGAATCCGATGGCCCGCCCAAACATGAGCTCCTGAGCCGACTGCTTGATAGGCCGATCGCCAAAGCAGGGACTGCTCAGTATCTCTCGCGCCGCCTCGGGCTTGCTGGCCACCACCAGCCTGGTGCTCCCCAGCTGCAAGGCCATGAGCCCCGCGCTGGGATTCAAGGCTGCAGCCAGCTCCGCCAGCCATCTGTGTGGCTGCCCCGCGGCACGGCCGAATTCCACCAGGTTGCCCACCACGGGCATTCCTGCCGGCCCCGGAATGGTGCTGCTCCATGATCTCTTGCAGCCAGGGAGCCTGTTGCACCACACCTTGGCTGACAAGGCCAGCAAGCAGAGCAGGAGGATCGTCAGTAATAGCATCCGTGACGATCTTACCATGCCGGCAGCGAGCTGGAGCATGACATGAAACAAATCTTGATTGCGCTCTCGGCTCGCCAGCACTTGCAACAGCGGCAGCACTTGGAGCCAGATCCCATGACCGCACTCCATTGATCTAGATCACCAGTCACTAATTCTTTTCTGCTCTCGGCCGAGACTAGCTACAAGCATATACTCGCTCGATCACAAAGACCCGGCTCAAGCCTTGGCTGGTATTTATAATCGCAGGATAACGGCGTCTGGATTGATCACTATAACATGGCAGTCAAGTGATCATGTAGCTTTGCTTGCACAAAGGATAGATTATATGGCACAGCGCAGGGAAAAGTATGCGTTCATCCTGGGAAAAGTGGTGTTTTGGAAACTCCCACTTAAAATCTATCTCCGAGGCTCCTGGGCTTCCACGTTAAACCCTGTGGCAATGGATCACGTTTCAAGAGTTCCGTCAACCTCCCTTTTGTTGGTCACGGTCAAGTTTTTCAATGCGTTGGCCAACTTGACAACACTCCTGCCAAGATCGCCAAAGGATCCGCCTTGTTTGTTTAGGCGCTGCCGCTCTTGTCCGTCATGGCTTGCAACCCCCAGTTGGCGTGTCCATTCAAGCCATGGATCCAGGCTGAGTGACGCCCGTCTCCAAACCAAATTTTCTATCCTGGCCGGGAATTGAAAACTCTCTGACATGCTGCTTTCCAAGATTGGGCAATCATTGACAGGAATATATTGGAGCACTCCAATCCAATCGGGTTGCTGGAGGGAGATGACTTCTCTCCAATCACAACCTTGGCATGTGTTGTTGGGTGTGGTGCCCCACAGAAAAACAACCAAACTCCAGAGCTCAAGGCGGCGTGGAGCGGGAAATCCACCTCTTTCGACCATGCTGCACAGTGCTATTATGCTACGCTTATTTGCACCTCAATCGCAATCACGCCACACTTGTTCGATCGCTCATGCTCGCTCCTCCCGAGGCTGGGTAACATGACAAGCAAGGAGGAAAGAAAAAAGAAATGAAACCGCAGACTTGGTCTATGGTTGACTGGTCACCACGGCTTTAGGGCTCTAAGGAGCATGTTCAAGGGGCGAATGCCGTTCTCCAGCGTGGCCGATGCAAGCGAGGTGACCCAATCAAGGTGGTGGAATTCTGAAATTTCCATGACTGCAGGTGCTGGGCGAGCAATCAGGGAGCCTGGCAGTCGGGCTGCTCAACAGGCCCAAGAAGCTCAACTCGCTGAATGAGACCTAAAGCATACCGGATCCGTGTATGGACGCCCCTTCCCACTGCCAGGCCTCGGCCTCGATCCTCAAACTGAAACCCTCTGTGAAAGCTCTCCTCCACAAGTGTACTGAAACTCTACCAGATACTCCGGCACTACAAGTGTAGAATCGAACACAAACCATGATCGTTACGCTGGATCCGAGGGGTGGGGTCCATAAAAGTCGAACTGGAAGTCCTTGGAGTGTCCGGTCCCCGGGATGGCTTCTTGTAGTCAAAGCATACCTTGGTTGCTCAGTTCAGGAGCTTACCGGTATGAATATTTTCGGTCTGGTTGCCGTTTTTGAGCTCATACTCTTATTGTTCCTGCGGCCAAAAAATGACCTGGCCATTATATTTTCACATGGGTGCCTCATGCTGATTATAATACCTGCAGCCTACGAACGTCCGCCAAACCAATAGCGTTTGAAAGTAAAACTGGACCATGACAACCATGATTCGACTGGCCTGGCAAGTAAGGAAATCCTTCTGCAACAATGCACTGAAACTCATTGGCGAACTGTAGCGTCTCTCCATAAAGAAGATATTCGACATGCTTTTTCCTGGACTTGACAACCTGATCGAAGAAAGTTAGAAAGCTCAGAAGCCTGCTTTGATTCAGTACCTTCCCCTCAAAGCTCTTTTCCCAGCGGTCCTGAAGGAAACGATTATGTACGCGAATAACCTTCAGAACACGAACACCAATGATACCAAACGGAGAATAGTCAAGCAGGGAAAATCTCGAGGTGACTAAACTGTCACAGTTTTTGAACCAGACATCCTTTGGATTCCGATTTCATACGAATGTTGCCACCTAAGGAAACAGAGCGGTGTTACTTGCCAAAATTATGTGCCACTCCCACATGAACCAGACACAGAAGCACAAAGCTGTGTCGAGTTCCACTTCAGCCAATGTATTACCCGATCAACAACAGCCTTTTCCTTCGCCTTCACGATATGCATATCCTCCCTTAGGGTGTCCAGCCTGCCCATCATATCTGGTTTTTGAGAGTCGTAACCATGGACTTCATCTGTAGCCACCAATCCTACCTTTTGGACTGCTCAATACCCAGAAACGACGAGAAAGTTCAAGCCTGCAGAGATTAACTAGGATAAAGCTGAAAAGAATGCCAGCTTTATCCCCTTCTTGCATTCTATTATAATGCCAGATTACCAGCAGTGCAAATCTAAGCACAAAGAACAATGTTCGACAAAGAAGAAGACGTCATTCCTGTGAAGGGTAAAAGTCCACGAGATGCCAATTCACCCACTGTCACAGCTGCTTATATGCCCTAGCCTAAGAGAAGTCTTACCTTGTCCTCGCTGCTCCTCTCCAGCCACACAATAAGCAGGGAGACATTCACACCGACTTCTACCTGAGATTCCTCGAGTCAGACACGAAATAGTTTCACAGCAAAATATAAATCCTCACCGTTTCCAGCTGCTCCAAAAAACCTCTTGGACGATTCTTATTGTCTTCCTCGCTATCAGTTAGATTAAACTGAATAGCCCCGGAAGTGAACATCCAGTTGAGGAGACCCTGGAGTTCCTTGAATGCTGCAGGATCTACATCATTTGCTGTGCCTGGCCATTTTAGACGTATAAATTCCCGAAAGAGAGTCAGTAGAAGACAAAGCTGCAAAATACACGTACATAAGCCTGCAGTCGAAAACAGCGAGCGCAACACGTACCTTTGCAGATGTCTCCATTTGCGGGATGAGCCTTCCGAAAGCATCTATGACGCCACTGAAGGAGAGACCTTTAGAAGCTGCACAAGCAAACATGTCATATATCATTCTCTTAAATACCAACCTTGATGAACAATGTCCGAGCTAAAGACGACAATGCCACTGGAATGATGCGATCTTCTAGACCGAACACGACCACAAGCCTCTGTTTATCACAGTTTTTCCTTAAGAAAAAAGAGGGAAAGGGCCAAAAAAGAAAAAACTTACGCCGAAGAGGGCGTAGTCGAAGCTTGTACTTCACATCTCTTTAGCGCTTCGCAAATGAGACGACGACTCCTGTCCAGGTATTCAACGCACCGGGAAGTGTGCGGCATAAAGAACATGTTGATTGGGCCATTCGCGAGTTCTATAACATCCCTAAGTTTGATTGACTTGTCCAGCTTCTCAACATCCACAGACACTGAAAATTGTATGTATCTGGTTTGCACAAACAGAAACGCATACCTTGGAAGGCCAAACCACTGTGAACAAGCTGACTGCACTCCGCAGGCAGACCTCGTAACATGCTTGACCTGCAGGTGACTGAAGCAGAAGTGCTGAGTGCTAATGATTGGATAGAAAGTCCCTTACCAGTTTCCGCCAGCTGCATCCCAGAATTTAGATTTCGAAGATTAGCTAGCCTTTCCGAGGCACCGGGAAGACAGACAGCAGGGCCTACATTACACATGTAAGCGAAAAACAGTTAGTGTGTTCACAAACCCACCATCAGAGACAACGCATAAGCTCTCCATAGTTGCTCTGCACAAGCCAGTAAGTGTTAAGGTCATACCACTAGTAAATCCGAACCTGATTCGACAAGCAACATGCAAGCTTCTCGCAAAACCTCACGCCCAAGCACCTGCACCATTTTTCAAAATAAGTATATTCACAAAGATTTCTCTGTTTTCCTTCTTACATTCTTAGAGTCCGAGCTGCTGAGTACCCGTGATCATCATGACGGACGACTGCGCGCTTCGTCGACCTCGCACGCTCGCTCAGCCTAAACCCTAGTTTTAAAACATCCAAGGACAATTTCGGAATAGGGTTTCGGCAAGAGTGATGATGTACAGCGCGACACCGACCCAGGAGAGGAACTGGCAGGAGCTGGTTGCTAAGGCCGTGAACTGGGAGGATTTGAGCGCCGCTCTGACATCCTGGAATGACGGCTTTAAGGTACTTTTTTTTTATTTATCAATTTGACAAAGCTTTTGCCCACAGTGGGATCCTTCGCTCCGTGCATTCAGATTATTGAAGGTCTGTCCTGATGAGTATTTTTTTTTTCCCTTTTTTGGATTAATATTTTTCTCGTCAACCCAGCTTCTCGCGGATGACTTTACGTTTCATGTGTTTGACCGGTCTTTTATCACTTTTGATGAGCTGCTCCGACACAGTAAGTCAATTGGATGAATGTCAGCTTTTTATTTGTGTTCTTGATGCAGGCACTACAAATGCTGAAATTGCCACAACCGTCCTTCGTTTTCTCCTGCATGCATGTTCGGCTGTTTACTATGACTTAACATCTGAGACTTTTGATGTGCTAAATGGGTTCTGCGAGAAGCTTGCATATCGCTTCTCGAATCAGGTTCGGATTTACTAGTGGTATGACCTTAACACTTACTGACTTGTGCACAGCAACTATGGAGAGCTTACGCGTTGTCTCTGATGGTGGGTTTGTGAACACACTAACTGTTTTTCGCTTACATGTGTGATGTAGGCCCTTGCTGCCCGTCTTCCTGGTGCCTCGGAAAGGCTAGCTAATCTTCGAAATCTAAATTCTGGGATGCAGCTGGCGGAAACTGGTAAGGGACTTTCTATCCAATCATTAGCACTCAGCACTTCTGCTTCAGTCACCTGCAGGTCAAGTATGTTTCGAGGTCTACCTGCGGAGTGCAGTCAGCTTGTTCACAGTGGTTTGGCCTTCCAAGGTATGCGTTTCTGTTTATGCAAACCAGATACATACAATTTTCAGTGTCTGTGGATGTTGAGAAGCTGGACAAGTCAATCAAACTTAGGGATGTTATAGAACTCGCGAATGGCCCAATCAACATGTTCTTTATGCCGCACACTTCCCGGTGCGTTGAATACCTGGACAGGAGTCTTCGTCTCATTTGCGAAGCGCTAAAGAGATGTGAAGGTACAAGGTTCGACTACGCCCTCTTCGGCGTAAGTTTTTTCTTTTTTGGCCCTTTCCCTCTTCTTAAGGAAAAACTGTGATAAACAGAGGCTTGTGGTCGTGTTCGGTCTAGAAGATCGCATCATTCCAGTGGCATTGTCGTCTTTAGCTCGGACATTGTTCATCGAGGTTGGTATTTAAGAGAATGATATATGACATGTTTGCTTGTGCAGCTTCTAAAGAGTCTCTCCTTCAGTGGCGTCATAGATGTCTTCGGAAGGCTCATCCCGCAAATGGAGACATCTGCAAAGGTACGTGTTGTGCTCGCTGTTTTCGACTGCAGGCTTATGTACGTGTATTTTGCAGTTTTGTCTTCTGCTGACTCTCTTTCGGGAATTTATACGTCTAAAATGGCCAGGCACAGCAAATGATGTAGATCCTGCAGCATTCAAGGAACTCCAGGGTCTCCTCAACTGGATGTTCACTTCCGGGGCTCTTCAGTTTAATCCAACTGATAGTGAGGAAGACGATAAGAATCGTACAAGAGGTTTTTTGGAGCAGCTGGAAACGGTGAGGATTTATATTTTGCTGTGAAACTATTTCGTGTCTGACTCGAGGAATCTCAGGTAGAAGTCGGTGTGAATGTCTACCTGCTTATTGTGTGGCTGGAAGTGAAGGCTGGGACTGATTATTGCGGCTTGCTTGCCACTACTGAAAAAGTACGCAACTCATGGTTGAAACCTTTGCTGGAGCAGGAAGTCGAGATCACAGAACCGCTCTTTAACAATTACCTTACGGTGGCACGATCGGTAATAGAGTATGCTTTGCTCGTAAACAGCGACCCTCAGATCGTCATAGAGGAAGGCCTCCTACCCTGCTAATGATTCTGTGCACTCACGGAAGAAACAGAGGTGGGAGTCACTTTATAATTTATTAATTTATTTATCACCGGAAATATTTGCTGTTTATATATCAGGCTCATTTGTTGTTTCGGACTCTCTGTGATGCTTGCAGAAATTATTCAGCTTGTTATGGCATACAAAAAAAAAGCTTTTAGCTCCAACCTCAGTAGATCTGCGTTACTAGTAGTAGTAGCTTCTCTACAGGGTCTCGTAGCGCGCTGAAGTAAGTTTCTGCACGAGGCCACGACATTAAAACTGTGGAACTTTGGAACTTTCTAAGAGGACTTAGAAAGCAGTACCTCTTTAAGTAGACCTCCTCCTCCTCCTCACCCTGTCGGACACAGCCCGCTTACAAGTTATTGTAGAAACATAGAACAGACACTCCATTAATGTTGGAGATGCTGAAGTTCTCGCAGGTGCCCCCAAAACGTGGTCATGATATGGGATCCCATCCGAGACGTGATATACGTCTCCATTCCCAGAAACCAAGTGATGTCAATATGCCAATATCAAGATCATTGTCTACCATGTAGCCACAGATTTGGGAGAATACGTTCTTGTTCCCAATAGCATCCTTTTGAGTTGACCCGGCGAGACTGATTTTCGAAAATGCGTACTCGTAAGCACCTGTTATAGCTGGGTTACGATTTTAAAGACAGCCAAAAAGAACACCTGAGGCCGAGTTGAAAAACATGACGTATGAAGATGTATCTAGCCACTCACTGCTCAATCGCAGGGACCAGAAAAATATTTTATGATCGCTCCAATTTTCCTTCAGTGTATCCTCGATCATCATATAATTGATTGGATCAAGCAAGCCCATAAAAAGCCTAGAATCAGGACAAAAACAAGTGAAACAATTACATTTGACACAAGAAAGCAATTACCTCTGAGAATCCGCTTCACATGAAGCGACAATGGCCTGGTTACGAGAATGAGGCTCATGCATGAACCGAGGCTCGACTTATCCCCATCGGTCCATTGTGCGGGACACCTCCTTCTCAAAGCCACGCCACTTCTTAATATTTTTCTTGTGGCAGTGTATGATATGCATGAAGATTGCTCGATCCCAACATTTCTGTTGCTAGAAATGGTGCATATGGATGCGATTTGAGGAGTTGCATTCGAGGAATTTTGCAACCGTTGAGATGTTGTTATATGCCCACTGCAGCACCTGCAACATTTTTCAAAATAAGTATTCACAGAGATTTCTCTGTTTTCCTTCTTACATTCTTGTTGCTGCTGCTGAGTACCCGTGCATGACGGATGACTGCACGCTTCGTCGATCTCGCACACTGTCGCGTCCTAAACCTCGCTCAGCCTAAACCCTAGTTTTAAAACACGGTGTAACGTGTTTAATAAGGACCGACTTTCCATTCAAGCAAAAAAACCAGATAAATCAAAAGAGATTAAAACATTCTACACGCTCACATCCAGCACTCTTCCCATACCAAGAACCCTTACTCACCCACTTACCACGTCAGCACTCGATTTAGGGCTCGACCAAACTGGACAGCCCATTACAACGCAAAACAGTTTCAGAATAGGGCAAAGCAAGAGCGATGGAGAGGAACTGACAGGAGCTGGTTGCTAAGGCCGTGAACTGGGAGGATTTACATTATTCTTCACGGCCAAATCTGAATGTGGATATATGGCCACGGTATCGGAGTCGCTCCACAACTCATCGGATCGAGGCTTTCCAGTAGCTTTCTTGCGAGGTTCCTGTAGATGATAGCTTACGAGTCCAACATGTCTTTGCACGTCGAGCTGAGCCCCGTATTTGAGGCATCACACAGAAGAACCAACAGAGTATTTTGTAGAAGTATTGAGTCTGTGTGTGTTTTCTTATCTTTCGTAGATGCAGACACCTACATATGGGAGACAACCAAGAGTTGGCTCCATACACAACAAAAACAGTCTAATTTGATCATGGCTACCAAGGAGAAAGCCTCCACGAGTCAGGTTCGACGATGGAGATAATCAACGATCTCGGGCTGGATGGTCTGACCTTCCTCATCGCCACAGTCCTGCTGTCAAAGCTTTCTGTCTTGTAAATGTTGAAAGTTAACTGATGAGATTTTGCAAGCTTCTGTTCATGTGTTTCAGATTCTGGGATTTCTCTTGTCTGGCGTACTTGAATCAACTAGGATTGATATGTGTAACAGATTTTAAAGTTTTATCTGAACTAGGTATACTTTTCCTTCCCTTGCACGCTTGAAAGCTTTGGCCAAATATGCGTTTAGAATGGGATTCGCACGGGTATGTGAATTTAAGAACAATGCCAATTGTCACTCATTGTTTATGTCAGGTACTTCTTTCAACTGTTGCCTTCACAGCGTTTGAGCTTCCACCTAATGGAGCTTAGGAAAATCTTGGAATTTTTCTTTCATTCACGACCTGACCTTGTAAGTATATTTGAATAATGCTTTGCTACTTGACAATCTATTCTTTCGCTTGCAGGTTAATATTCGGACTGTAAATGAAGGTGTAGTTATTGGAGCAGGATTATCATTGTCCTCTTCTGTATTCGTTTTGCAGGTAATCATCTCACTAGTTTTCAACTTGATGTAATTCGTTGAGTCTTCAGCTGAGAAGGGGGAACTTCCAACTCGATTTGGTTCTGCAACGCTAGGAATTCTTCTTTTCCAGGTCTATTGTTCTAGTTGATTATATTGAACTTCTGAATTTGTGTTTTTCAGGATATTGCCATGGTTGTTTTACCTATATGATGAAATGTATATACATTTCCTTTGCATTTTGCTGCAGGCATTTAGACAGTTGGGCTTCCCTATGATATGGATCTAGGCCTCTGGTACTTCAAGCGGCTGGCGTGCAAAAACCCAAGGCAGTGACGGTGATGTACACTATCAGGAAAAGAGAGTTGAGCTGTTGAGACTGGCATTTCCGCAGGTTTTCGTTTATATTATCTTAGAACAGGATTCTATCATAACTGTGTATATTGCTGCACAGATTCCTATATATGCAAGAGCTCAGGGCTTGGGACACTTGCCTCAGCTGAAAGCGGCTGGTGCAACGGATGCTATTCTGGAAACTGCCGAGGTATCATTCCATTTAGCTGGTTGGTTTCAGAATCGTGATGGGTTATGAATTTGCAGACAAGCGTGGAGCTTGGTTCTGTTCTCCTGCGTGGTCTTGGCGTCATGGCCGATGATGTCAACTTCCTAACCCGCGTAATGCGTGAGTCGCTCGAAGTCCAGGCACAGGTGGCAATAGAGAGCAAAAACGCAGGAGAGTTTGATAAAGCCTTTTCAGGTATGATTTATCAGATTTAAGAGCTCGATCCTCATAAATAGGGTGGAGAAGGTGAGAATTTCAAAGGATTCAAAAGATCAAAAGCATCTGGATGGTTTATCCTCATCAGATGATGGTAACGGCAGTGGTAGCCTTCAAGATGATCAGCAGGGAAAACCTGAGAAACGAGATGAAACTGTATCATACTCAGTTTTACCAAGTGGCAAAGAGACTCCATAGAAACATTTTGGAAATGACCTCTAAAGGAATGAGCATGACATGGAACAAATCTTGATTGCACTCCATTGATCTAGATCACCAGTCACTAATTCTTTTCTGCTCTCGGCCGAGACTAGCTACAAGCATATACTCGCTCGATCACAAAGACCCGGCTCAAGCCTTGACTGGTATTTATAATCGCAGGGTAACGGCGTCTGGATCACTATAACATGGCAGTCAAGTGATCATGTAGCTTTGCTTGCAAGGATAGCACAACGCAGGGAAAAGTATGCGTTCATCCTGGGAAAAGTGGTGTTTTAGAAACTCCCACTTAAAATTATCTCCGAGGCTCCTGGGCTTCCATGTTAAACCCTGTGGCAATGGATCACGTTTCAAGAGTTCCGTCGACCTCCTTTTGTTGGTCATGGTCAAGTTTTTCAATGCGTTGGCCAACTTGACAACACTCCTGCCAAGATCGCCAAAGGATCCGCCTTGTTTGTTTAGGCGCTGCCGCTCTTGTCCCTCATGGCTTGCTTACCCCAGTTGGCGTGTCCATTCAAGCCATGGTCCAAACCAAATTTTCTATCCTGGCCGGGAATTGAAAACTCGCCTTCCAAGATTGGGCAATCATTGACAGGAATATCTTAGAGCACTCCAATCCAATCGGGTTGCTGGAGGGAGATTACCTTGGCATGTGTTGTTGGGTGTGGTGCCCCACAGAGAAACAACCAAACTCCCGAGCCCAAGGCGGCGCTGCAACAATGCTATTATGCTAGGCTTATTTGCACCTCAATCGCAATCACGCCACACTTGCTCGATCGCTCATGCTCGCTCCTCCCGAGGCTAGGTAACATGAGGAAAGAAAAAAGAAATGAAACCGCTGACTTGGTCTACGACGGGCCTTGGTTGACTGGTCAGCACGGCTTTAGGGCTCTAGATGTTGAGGCGTCTTGCGCCTAGGAGCATGTTCAAGGGGCGAATGCCGTCCTCCAGCGCGGCCGATGCAAGCGAGGTGATCCAATCAAGGTGGTGGAATTCTGAAATTTCCTTGACTGCAGGTGCTGGGCGAGCAATCAGGGAGCGTGGCAGTCGGGCTGCTCAACAGGCCCAACAAGCTCAACTCGTTGAATGAGAACATGGTGGGCTTACTCATCTTCAACACACTCACGTCAGTGGCCAACTGTGTGCAGATCGTCCGCCTTCAAGAGCTCTACCAGAGGTGGGAAACCGACAGCAACGTTGTCGCAGTCATCCTGAAGGTTGAGCTCGAGAGCTTGTCTTGTTCACCACCGCTAGTCTAAATTTCTTGTGCAGGGCAATGGGAGGGCTTTCTGCGCTGGCGGTGATGTTGCAAGTGTTTGTGAACTTGGTCGTCAGGGTAACCTACGTCTCCCTCGCTTTCATGACAATCTCATGGTGCTCACTTCTACAGGTCGCCAACACCAGGCCAGTGGATTCTTTTACAAGGAATACGTGCTCAACTATTACCTTGCGACATTCAAGAAACCGCATGTAAGGAACAACAAGCCTGACGTTGTGGTGAGTGCGCAGCTCGCTTTTTGACAAGTCTGTCATTGTATAGGTGGCCTTTCTCAACGGGGTCGTCATGGGTGGCGGGAATGGCGTCTCCGTTCATGGCAAGTATCGCGTTGCCACAGAGAAAACTGTAAGTAGCTGTCTGGCACAGACGATGGGAGCCACATCTGATCCAGTTTGCAGCTGTTTGCTATGCCGGAGACTGCCCTCGGACTGCATCCCGACGTTGGAGCATCGTATTTTCTGTCTCGTTTGGATGGGCATTTGGGTGAGTTGTATCCATCGACTTCAAAAGCTTGTTTGATAGAGTTGCCGAGTCAAAGGGGAGTATCTGGGGTTGACGGGCGAGCGTCTTGATGGAGCTGACATGCTCAACATTGGGCTCGCAACACATTATGTGCCGTCGGAGGTGAGCTTTTTATTTTTCGGTTGTGCTCGCTCTCTAATACCCTGGCGTTTGTTGCAGCGGCTAGCATCTCTAGAAAGCGAGCTGCGCAGTGTCTCCTCGCCAGAGAGCGTGGAAGAAACACTCGGGAAATTCTCGGGCAGGCCGCCGGTGCAGGGAAAGAGCTGCTTGCACAGGTTTGCACTTGTCGTCAAGTTCCTAGAGTGATCACTAAATGAGCACGGGTGGTAGGCTGCAGGTGATCAATGCTTGCTTCTCGGGAGACACGGTGGAAGGCATTCTACATGCATTGGTAGGGGCACAAGGTTTGGTTTTGTGTAACATGAGCTGAAATGCTGCCTGAAGGAAAGGGAGCGGGGTGACGGCGACGATGAGTGGCTGGACAAGGCCACGAGCAAGCTCAAGGGAGCATCTCCGACGAGCCTCAAGATCACCCTGGCATCGGTATGTTGTAATCACTGCTCACACACTCACCCAAAGGTTGTCTTGTGCTTCAGATTCGTAGAGGCAGGCAGGAGTCCCTCGCCGAGTGCCTGGCAAGGGAGTACCGCATGAGCTTCCGTGCGGTGTCGGCAAAGTACTCGGGAGACTTTTACGAGGTGATGCTTCTTGGCATGTCTCCATTGGATTGAGACCGGTTTTGAGATTGTGCAGGGGTGCCGGGCGATCCTGATAGACAAGGACAACCGGCCGCGGGTAAGCAGTTTGCATGCACGACCAGTAGCCGTGGTTTTGACGGTGTGTGTGTGTGTGCGTGCAGTGGGATCCCAGCAAGCTCGAGGGCGTGTCGCGCGAGGTGGTGGAGGGCTATTTTGCGGCGCTGGGCGACGGGGAAGGGGAGGAGCTGCAGCTGCCGGTGGGCGAGCGGGGCACGGGAGCTCGGTCTCGTGCTCGGATTTGATGAGAATGGGACGCCACGTAAGACTCCCCGCATGTATAAAAAGGAGGCGTGGGCATGGCTATGGGGGTTTGCCCTATCTTTGTACTTGGGCTCTGCTCAAGTCACCAAATTCGATCTTCGCTTCCAGGAGGTATGTGGAGGCTAGGGTTTTAGGGCATCCCCAATGCCGCAGTGCTAGGATCCATCAGGGTTTCTATCCTCGCGTCTCTCTTTTCTTTGACTGCAGGTATTGCAGATAATGGCTGGCTTGGCACCCGAGACCTCTCAATTCGATCCCCGGCAGTATGACCAGAAGATGGAGTTTGCGTAAGCGCGGTGTGCTTTGTTTGCGTGCGCCTGACTCCCTCTGTGGCACAGGTTGGAAGGAGACGATGTGATATCGAGCTGGGACGAGGTGAACGAGACATTCGACTCCATGGGCTTGCACGAGAATCTGCTGCGAGGGATCTACGCCTACGGTGAGCCGCCTCGTATCCCCAATGGGCGTGGATGTGACTGTGCTTGCAGGCTTTGAAAAGCCCTCTACCATCCAGCAGAGGGGAATCGTGCCGTTTTGCAAGGGGATTGACGTGATCCAGCAGGCCCAGTCCGGCACCGGCAAGACGGCCACGTTTTGCTCCGGCATCCTGCAGCAGCTCGACTACAACAATGTCGAGTGCCAGGCGCTGGTGCTGGCGCCCACCAGGGAGCTGGCGCAGCAGATCGAGAAGGTGATGCGGGCGCTGGGTGACTACCTGCAGGTGAAGGTGCACGCCTGCGTCGGCGGCACCGACGTCCGCCAGGACCAGAGAATCCTGCAGGCCGGCGTCCATGTGGTGGTAGGCACTCCTGGTCGCGTCTACGATATGCTCAGGCGTCGCGCGCTGCGGCCGGACTACATCAAGATGTTTGTCCTGGACGAGGCGGACGAGATGCTGTCCCGCGGTTTCAAGGACCAGGTAAGGTGGAAGGAAAGCTGGTCTATATAACCACCCTGCCTGTGCCTTGTGTGTCGCAGATTTACGACATCTTCCAGCTCCTTCCCTCCAAGGTCCAGGTGGGCCTCTTCTCCGCCACAATGCCGCCCGAGGCGCTGGAGATCACCCGCAAGTTCATGAACAAGCCGGTGCGCATTCTCGTCAAGCGAGACGAGCTGACGCTGGAGGGTATCAAGCAGTTTTACGTGAACGTGGAACGAGAGGACTGGAAACTGGACACGCTGTGCGACCTGTACGAGACGCTGGCCATCACGCAGAGCGTCATCTTTTGCAACACCCGGCGCAAGGTGGACTGGCTCACCGACAAGATGAGGAGCCGCGACCACACCGTGTCTGCGACGCACGGCGACATGGACCAGAACACCCGCGACATCATCATGCGCGAGTTCCGGTCGGGCTCGTCCCGCGTGCTCATCACCACCGACTTGCTCGCGCGCGGCATCGACGTCCAGCAGGTGTCGCTGGTGATCAACTACGACCTTCCGACGCAGCCGGAGAATTATCTGCATCGAATTGGTCGCAGCGGTCGGTTTGGGCGGAAGGGCGTGGCCATCAACTTTATGGTGAGAGAGGACGAGAGGATGCTTCATGACATCCAGAAGTTTTACAACACTGTCATTGAGGAGCTGCCAAATAACGTTGCGGACCTCATCTAATGACCAACGCCGTGTTATGGTTGTGAGAGGGGGGTTTGTAGCAGCATGTTTTGAACCAAGTGATAAGCTTATATACCACAGTAATTTAAAGTCTGCCTTTCTAACATCATCATTGGAAAGAGGTAGGCGATGGCGGCGTGCGCGTGGTGGGCGGCGCCAGCGTACCACGCCCTCGCCGCTGGCGCGTCCGGTGGGAGGCACCGGAGGAGCCGCCTCGACATTGTGGAAGCAAAGGCCAGGCAGACATCATGGCGGCCGGGCGACTTCTGGGATTACGTGGCCTCCCTCAACAAGGGCAAGCGCCTGGACGAGGCACTGCAGGTTGGTTGGTCTCTGTTTGCGCGAGCTCCCCTTGTGACGCTGGGTGTGTCAAGGCATTTGAGTGGTGGAAGCAGCAGCCAGGATACCGGGCGCGGGAGGAGCACTTTGTGCGCTTCATGGTGATGGCCAGCAAGGCGGGGCAGCCACATGCGGCACAGGGCGTGTTCGACGGCATGGAGGCGATGCAGGTGAGGCCATCCGTGGTGGGCTTCAGTGCTTTGGCGCAGAGCTACGCCGAGAGCGGCGACGTGGAGGGCGCCCAGTCGGCCATGAGGCGGATGCTGGATACAGGCATCCAGCCCAACGTGGTCACCTACGGTGGCCTCATCCGTGCCTATGGCAAGAGGGGCCTGTTTGACGACATGGCCAAGGTGGTGAACACCATGAAGACGGTGCGGTGTGAGCCTGACTTCTTCGTGTACAAGAACGTCATCGAGGCGTACGCGAGCGGCGGCCTGGTGGGGCGCATGGACAAGGCATTCAAGGCCATGCGAGCAGACGGCTGGATTCCAGACTCGGACATTCTCAACCTGCTTGCGCAAGGCTACGCGTCCATGGGAATGATCAAGGAGATGGAAGGCGCCCAGGGCGAGCTGAGGCGGATCAAGGGGTGGCCACGGGAGGAGAGTGTGCGCGCCTGTGCACTGGCTTACATCCGCCACGACCAGTTCTACCAGATGGAAGGCTTCGTCAAGTCCCTGGGCATGAAGAGGATCGGTGGCAACTTACTGTGGAACTTGCTGCTGCTCGCGCATGCCGCAAACTTCTCCATGAAGAGCCTCCAGAGGGAGGCGGTCAACATGTGGTCGGCGAGGTGCGCGCCCGACGTCACCACCTTCAACATCCGGGCGCTGGCGCTGTCGCGGATGCAAATGCTTTGGGACCTTCACGTGCTGGTGCAGCACATGAGGGCCGAGTCGGTGCGGCCCGACCTGGTCACCTACGGCGCGCTGGTGGACGCCTACGCCATCGCCCGCTTGCTGCCCAGGCTCCCCGAGCAGCTGGACGAGCTGGACATGGCCGACACCATCCCGGACGTGCGGACCGATCCGCTCGTGTTCCAGGCCTTTGGGCGCGGCCGCTTCCATGCATTCTGCGACGCCTACGTCCGCTCCAGCTCCACGACGCTTGTCAACTACTCCACCCTCACCACCGCCTACCTTGACGCCCGTCGGACAAGTGGCACCTCCCCAGTTTAAAGTGGTTTTTCAAGGGCAGGGCGAGAGGGAGCGGCCTGTTTGCTGCGCGGCACACTCGGCTCATGGAACCCACGGCTGCCCAAGGCACCACCTTGGTGGATTTGCTGCGCGAGGCGGCTGCGGAGGTGATTGATGGCGATGCCAAGCAGGAGCGGTCCGTGGTGCGCAGGACGAGGGAGGCCTTCACCCGCAGGGCACCCCGGTTCAGGCTTGCTGCCAGGTCTGCTTCAGCTGATATCATGCGGTGGATGCACCGGGGAGGACCATGGCGAGCGTTTCTCGTCAGCACCGTAAGCTATATAGCGTGTTACTCCCTCCTCCCCGACATTCTTCGCTGTTTCTTGGGTGTTGCAGCTTGGCATCGTGGTGTTTGTTTCTCTGGCAGCGCTCGCTACGTTCATCCTGTTTCTTGTCACTGCCACAGCCAACGCTGTCGCCATAGGATTCCTGATGTCCGTCACTGGAATAGGAGCTTTCGTGGCGCTCTTCTTCATGATGCTCACGGCCGTCTACATCGGTGCACTTGTAACAGCTGCCGTGGCAATCTCCTGCATTGCTCTCTGCACAATCGGTGCAGCCATCCTAGTTACAGGTGAGGCAGTCCTTGTCACAAAGCAACTAAATGCACTGTCTTGCAGCTTGGATCTTGTTCTGGTGGTGCTTGTGGCAAGGAGCGAAAAAAGCGACTGACTTTGTGCGAGGATCATTAGCTTTGACAGGTTCGGCCCTTTCGGCAGTTTCAGCAGCGGGACCAACTCAGGTTATTGCAGTGGAGAAGTGACTTTGGTGTTTCGTGAAAAACAGCTATGGCTCTTCATGATGCCTGCTCCTTCTGTTTCTGCTGAGCAGCAATAGCAGCTATCACTTCCTGCTTCTCCTTGAGCCTGGCAGCCCGTTGCTCTCGTTTTGACGGAGTGTAGGGCAGCCTGTTGGGAGCCTGGTTGAGGTTCCTGTAGTAGTCATAAGCTCGAGGCCCTCTGGCTTCGCTGGGTGGGAAGCGTGGTAGCACTGGATACACTGGCTCGTACATCCAGAAGAAGTTGCGGGACGGATGGATGCCCAGGCCTATGGCAGGATCGTAGGTCCTCTCCAACACGTCGTCCTTGAGTGTATTCTTGGGGCCACCTGCGGGGCAAGGTAATGAACATGAAACGAGCAAGAACACAAGAACAGAGCCTTTACCATCCAGACGAACTTTTTTGAACGCTAGGCAGGCAGGCCTGGGTATGGCGCTCCCTGTCGCAAGCGTGCCAACGGATATCCTCACTTTGCTCCCGTCCTGCAGGAAGCCACACTTGCTTCTCACTCGACCCCTGCAAACAAAGAGCGTCAAACGAGAAGTGAGTGAGATAGCCAACTGCACCCGCTAACTGGATCCACAAGCATGACGTTGGAAACGTGGATCGGAGACTCCTTGGTCACAACGCCGGTCAGATTGTCTACGGTGCGCTTGACATGCCGCTTCACCTGGATCCAGCCAAAGGATGAGCGCAAGTGTGTAGGCCTACTTACCAGATTCCTGCCCTCCACAATCACTTTGTTTCTCTTCCGGAAAACCTCCTTAACCGTCCCAGTCAGGCCTTTATCATTTCCAGTGATGATCTTCACCTGAAATGCAGGGAGGAGGGGTAAGAAAACGCGCGCGGCCTCGACTCTACCTTGTCGCCTCGCAAAATCTTCCATCTGTTGAATGTGACGATCGGGCGCTTGAAGCCCACTGCCATGCCTTCGCTAGGGCACTTTTAGGGCATTTTTATCAAAAAAAAAAAACAAAGGCATACGTTTCCAGTGAGCCGGATGCATCACCGTCTCGCTCTGGCACGACCTTAATGGATCGTTGACGGGCTCGTACCTAATGAGCATCATAGTTCGTTCATCGTCAAACAAGCGAGATCGTGTCCGACGCCGAATTCTCGTGTCTGGCTCATTACGCATATCGCCCGAGCCACCTTCCACTACAGTGCAGTCTCTCTTCCGGATGGCGCCTTTCCTTGCTCGTCAAATTTCACCTACATTAGATTGAGAAGATTGGGAAAGCTTTCCTTGGTGGCCAAGCTACATACTTTGTCCGACTTACAGTGCATGTAAAAGTAAAGAACAAGGAACCCCCCGGACTCTCACACACGAAAATATGGTTTTTTCCTTTTAAAACGGTTGCAGACCCTAATTCTAAAAATGGGTCTCATATTTAATTACATATTCATCCACACCACTTTTGGCATGAAAACTCTTTGTCACATCTAGTACTAGCTTTCCCTTAGTCCACAGCTGACAAACTGCCCTGCACATGAAAAACCACATAAAGTTCAAGCCCAGACTTACATCTAGAAGGTAGCAATAGGCAATATTCTGACTCTGGCTCTTACTGCTCGAAGCAGACTGTTATTGCTGTGTTGTTTTAGCATTTGCGTTGCTCGCAACCTCTAGAGCTGGCATAAGCTACAGACTGAAACACCATATCTTCTGCAGCTGCCCAAGCAAGCGCTGGGAGTGAATTCTATACCAAAAAACACTTACTTTCGTCATCTTTATGTTTTGCTTGGCATCCAGATCTCAAGTAATGTGTCATCTAAGGCCTCGCCAAGCTCTTGTGGCACAAAAAATCCACGAGAGGCCCAGTGCCATCAATCGGCATGCTTGATGGCGCCCAAGAACCCTAAATAATAGAGCATTAGAATATTCATAAGAATATCCATTAGATTACATTGTAAGCATTAAAATATTCATTAAAAGAAGCCAGGATTAGCTTGGCACCGAAAATGAGGAGCTGGGCTGGGTCAAACCTATCATTTCTGAGTGTGTTTGAGCTAGAGACATGTATGCCACCTGTTGAGTTTCAAATGCTTGCTTAATATTAACCTGATGAAAGGGACCATATTCAAACCATTGCGAGTTTTTGGTTTGTCATAGTAATTGAAAGATTTCGTAGCTGGATGCTCCTGTAAAAATCCTAGAAGGGGGATTTTAACTTGTCAAGGAAACATTTGCGTATTTGAATACCTCTAATTGAGATAAATAAAAATGAGATTAAGCATAGATGAGATAGATGTAACTCTCATCCACTACCTTGAACTAAAAGGGATTTGATGCAGATTGAAATTATTCCTGGAATTTGGTTATAGAACTTATTGTACCATATGGAAAAGGTATGTAGCACTTGGGGGGGGGGGGGGGGGGGGGTGTATGCACCTTTAATTGGTGGAGGAATAAGGCTTGTATGACCACAAATAGCAAGTTGTTGAGAGTAAATTCCTTAGTGTCTAGTATAATCCAAAACTTTTCGAAGGTGAGATTTTGGAATACAATGGCCCAGATTAAATCTAAGTTTTCAAAATAGTAATAATAGTATACAACATTTTAGCCATACACTTGAACTACATATCATGCCCTTCTCTATAAGCCATAAATTTACTAGAAAGTCCAAATTCAAGAATTTACATTTTCTTGAAAGGACAAAAGGTAATTAAGGTTCTTTTGTCGAAAGGTTAAGATTAATGGATTTTGTTGATGGGCTAAGATCTAGAGGAACATCAAGAGGAGACATTGATAAATTTGTAGACAGTACAATTTATTATAATCCCTTTTTACAAAATGCTTTAGTCACTGTATATACATAATTTTTGGAGGATTGATTTGCAACACTTTATCCCAAGCTAATGATATGTAGTTTTTCCAAGAGATGCCTTGCTCAATGAAATGGACCATAACAGTCATTTATTGTGTATTTTATAGATAATGACAAACATTGTAGCAGCATTGTTATATTATTTATAAGTGGCCCAAGTGTTTAGAATTCTTGTCAAATACTAATCCCAAGACCTAGCATCAATAGTTATAGCAAAGAGAAGCTCAACTCTATTGATAATATAAAATCATAACCATATAAAAGTTTAATGTAAACCTCTGAATTTAGACTTTTCAAAAGGTCACCTATCCTAGTACTATTTAGATCTATAGTAAGTTTAACTTTATATATTTCAAGACCCTTAACTAATTAGAAAAAGGGGTGCTCTTCTATTTATATGTTATTTCCCTATATATTTGAACTCTAATAGAATACCTTTCAAGTTCTTCTCTTTGGTTACATACATTTACATGGTGAAATACTAATGAAACTCTACACCTTTGTAAGATACACATACTAAAGAGATATTAAATAACCATTATAATCTGAAGAGCTACACCACATTATGTGTGTTAGAGTGTGAGGTTAAGAGTAAAATACTCCTTGAATACCTTGAGATCCTTATATAAAAACTTGTAGAGCAAATAAGAGATAATATAGGGAAGCATTTGTGTCGCGAATATGATTGTAGGTATTGAAAATTATTTGTTAGCTAGTCTTTTCGGTTATTCTTTTTTTACTGCCACGATGGCAGAAAGTCAGTATTGTTAGACCCTTTATCACTACACCCAAGTTAGTTGAGAAATTGGTTATCATATATATACTTATGCCAGATAAATATAAGGTAGGAACTCCTATGTGTTTCTTGCTAAGCATACTCGGCCTGGTAGGAGAAACTCATATGTTGGCTTGCACTTGTTAGTATTGGGAACCTCTGTAATATTAAGTTTTGTCCCTTAATATTTGCTAAATGATAGCTTACTGTGTCTGTTAAACATCTTTACTATCATACACTTTATGTTAGTTCCATTTGATCCTAATTACTATTTATGGAAAGTGTTTAGATTTGTTAGTTTAGTATATTTACAGAATGTAGAGATTGTCTTGAACACAATGGTGTTTGTCCCATATCTAAATTCATAATCTAGTGTCATTCCATATTTAATAAGTTTCAAGTTAATCCTAGAGGGGTTGTAGGGGTTGTAGGGGGTTCCAAATGTATAATAGCGATAGTGGGTAGGTTGGGCATGGACGATCAACCTGAGGCATAGTCTAGGTCCTGCTTGCGTGCTTGTTTTTTTTTTTGTGTTTGGCTTTGGTCTAAGCTCAAATTCCACACCATGCTAGTGTGAGACAGAAATCCCAGAGCCCTAAACGTGGAAGAAGCCAAACAAGACTAAAAAATCCAACTTCAAAAGGTGAGAGTGGGAGTAGAACTCTCAACGAAGTGCTTGAGGAACAAACATGAAACACGCAATAAGTGAGTTTCTAGAAAAAGGGACACAAGAGGATCAACACATGACACGTAGAAGTGTTGAGATGGAGTCCAAGATGTACCTGAGATCGAGTCTGAGATGGACCCAAGATGGAATCTGAGATGGACCAGAGATGGAGTCCGAGATGAATCCGAGGTGGAGTCTGAGATGAAATCTGAGATGGAGTCCAAGATAGAGTTCGAGATGGAGTCCGAGATGGAGTCCGAGATAGAGTTCGAGATAGAGTTCGAGGTAGACCCAAGGTGGAGTCTGAGATGGAGTCCGAGATGGAATCTGAGATGGAGTCTGAGATGGAGTCCCAGATGGAATCTGAGATGGACCCGAAATGTAGTCCAAGATGAAACTGAGATCGAGACCAAGACCTAGACCGAGTTTGAGTTTGAGTTTGAGTTCAAGTCTGAATCTGAATACTAATACAGGCTGTTAGGTGAAAGCCTAAAGCGATCGCCCGGGGGTGCTATAGAGGGTTCCAAAAGTATAGTAGGGAGAGTGTGGGGGTTGGACCTCAGTGGAGCTAGTTTGGCTAGAAAAGGCTAGTGTGACCCAAGATGATTATGCCCACATGTTGGGTGATGATATATCCACTAAGGAGTCCAAAGCTAGAGTGAATACAGACTAACAAACGGGGTAGCTTAGTGAAGTGTTCAAGAGCTGGCTTTAATTTCCCCAGGAGATCAAATGATTGATGCTTCTAGTCCAAGTGTAAGTGGCACTACCTACTTGGATACCTGGCGTGGCTCAACGGAACCTTGCTCTAGCCCCATGGCTAGAGCACCCAAAGGCAGAAGGTGGGTGTAAGTGACTAAATTTTCCATTCTACTTTAGTCACTTAACCACACCTTCGACCACATGAAAGAGTCTCACTCACAACCTTTGTAAGTCCTATTTTGGACTTAGGGACTTACTAGCCCCAAGAATGGCATCCATGCCACTCAACCATTGCACTTAGTCCAAGTGCTCCATATGTCCGATCCCTTGACTGACATCCCAAGGTACCACTGACATATCAACCCATTATGCTAAGGCCTTGCCCATTCACCTTGGTTATATTGGTGTCTGACACCACCTACATTACAGTCCCGTCTCTCAAAGACTGGGCTATCCGTCCATGAGTGATCATCCCAGATCCACTCCTTAGCATCCTTAGGATGCCCGCAGACATGGGGAATAGCCTTCCCCAATATCCCTTTTCTGGTCCCCACCAAGTCCCTTTTTGCCCATGGCCGTGTTCGCCAACACTGCCACTAGATCGAGGCCCACAGGCCCGACCACTAAGTCCCACAGTCCTCTGGGACTTCCTTGCTACACGATTGTATCCTTGGTCATTACACCAAAGGACTATGTAAGAGACTAAATTTTCCATTCTACTTTAGTCACTTAACCACACATTCGACCACTTGGAGGAGTCTCACTTTCAACCTCCGTAAGTCCTATTTTGGACTTAAGGACTTGCTAGCCCCAAGAATGGCATCCATGCCACTCAACCATTCCACTTGGTCCAAGTGCTCCACGTGTCCGATCCCATGACCGACACCCCAAGGTATCACTGACATATCAACCCATTATGCTAAGGCTTTGCCCACTCACCTTGGTCACACCGGTGGTCTAACACCACCTACATCACAGTCCCGTCTCTCAAAGACTGGGCCATCCGTCCATGAGTGATCATCCTAGATCCACTCCTTAGCATCCTTAGGATGCCCGCAGATATAGGGAATAGCCTTCCCCAATATCCCTTTTCCGGTCCCCATCAAGTCCCTTTTTGCCCATGGCCATGTTTGCTAACATTGCCACTGGATCGAGGCCCACAGGCCCGACCACTAAGTCCCATGGTTCTCTGGGACTTCCTCGCCACACGATTGTATCCTTGGTCACTACACCAGAGGACTACTCCTCTTCCTCTCCACAGTCTAGGCCTTTGGGACAACATTTCGGAACATCGTGGCCTTACGTGAGCCTCATGGGTACTCTCCCTGCCTTCCACCTTTGGGTGCTCTAGCCATGGGCTTAGAGCGAGGTTCCATTGAGCCACACTAGGTATCCAAGTAGGTAGTGCCACCCACACTGGGACTGGAAGCATTGACCATTTGATTTCCCAGGGGAACTATATAGCAATGGGAAATTCAAGAGGAGTTTCTCTAAGAAGGAGTCTTTGGGGTTTTGAAAAGGCAAATCCGGTGGCCAGTGAACAAGGACGTGGGGGAGTCAAGCAAAAAGAGACAAACCCATGGATAAAAAAGTCAAGTCTGTTAGTAGTATGGGAAATAACGTATGCTACAACTGCGGTGAACAAGGACACTTCTCGAGGGAATGTCCCTACCCGAAGAAGGCTAGAGCTAATATGGCCATTAAGTTGTGTGAAATTTAAACTGAGGTATGTGATCCAGTCCCTAGTTCAAAGTTACTCATTACACGAGCAACTTTGGTAGAGAGTTGTTTTACGACATCTATTAGCCCTTCGAGGGAAGCTCAGAGGTAACTTTATTTAGATCCTTATTGATACGGGTGCTTCAGATAATTTTGTGGCTGCAAACATAGTTCGGCAAGCCGGACTAATGGTGCAGTGGCTGGGTGAATCAAGGACAATAGAGTTTGTTCAAGGTAGCCAAAGCACCGATGAGATACTTCGACAAGCGAGAGTCGAAGTGGGGACGTGGAAGGTAGACATGGATTTCACTGTGTTGGACATGGTAGGATTTGATATAATCTTCGGGATGGATTTGTTTAATCGGTTCGTAGTAGCCTTGCATGGACAAGGGAGGAACTTTGTGGTATTGGCAAATGCCCGGGGAGAATGATCCAGGGTGGAGGCCCAGGATTTAAAGGTAGGGCAATGTAAGGCCAAAGACTCTTGCTTAAACCTGGTGTCCACGAGAGGACAATTCACTAAAGGAACCAAGGCAACATTTTTTGGCTTACTCTTGGTGAAAAGTGACAAAAAGACGGGAATGAAAGAAGTACCTTTAGTGATCCAGCGGATGTTGGACCAATTCCAGGATACCATACCAGAGGAGCTATTGGCGGGGTTGCCTCTCGCACGACTAATAGAACACAAGATTGAGCTAGTCGAGGGTGTTAAGGTGTGTAAGCCACAAATTTTTCCTTTCCAATTTGCTAGCTTACCTCGTCTATCCAACCAACACTGCCTTGGTTTGTGCTAAGTTCCCTTGCCAAGGTTCTTGCCTATTGTACCAGCTCCTACTTGGTCCTACTTGGTTTCAGCTACTCATTGCACAAGCAATGGAGTGTTAGCCATCCATCTACGGATTCCCAAATCTCTCCCAATCCCCCTCCCCGAGTTAGACTGGACTTAAGGTTCGGCTACACTCCCGCAAGCACAAGTAGCCAAGCACACCAAGCCTCCAGGTTCCTAACACCCCATGGTACAACAAGACTTAATCATGGGACCCTCTAAATCCCAAGCCTTGGGTGCAGCACTTGCTTTGGGACGTCGGGGCGAAACACCGTGGCCTAACGGCCCGGTATGGGTACCTCTACCCCCCCACTTCCATCCTGAAGGGAAGGTCCAAGCCCCTAGGAAGGGCGAGGACCAATGAGCCGCATGGTACTCAAGTGGGGCACCACTCCACATGAGCCGGGAGCACCGCAATCAATTTCCTTTTCGGGAGTGGGAGCTGCTCTTGAGCACTTCCTTGGATGGCCCCTCTGGCACCAACCAAGTCCATACTCGCTCCCACCCAAGGCCCCTCGGTCCCAGTCTCAACCTCAAGTCGGTTTGGAAGCCCCACTGGAGAGTCCCTTCAAAACTGGTTCCTGGACCTCACTATCCCTACTATACTTTTGGAACCCCCTGCAGCTGCCCCCCCCCCTAGGAGACACACGCTTTGGGCTTTCACCCTTTGACCCGTATTAGTATTTGGACTTAGTCTCTGGCTCGATCTCGGACTCGATTTCGGATCCGACTTCGGATTCGATCTCGGACTCGATTTTGGATCCGACTTCAGATTCGGTCTCGGACTCGATCTCGGACCCGACCTCGGACTCGGTCTCGGACCCGATTTTGGATCTCGGACTCCGTCTCGAACTCGGTCTCAAACTTGGTCTCGAACTCGGTCCCCAAGTCGGTCTTCGACTCGATTCCGGACTCTATCTCGAACTCGGTCTCCAAGTCGGTCTTGGACTCGATCTTCAACTTGGTCCCATCCGATGAACTCTTTGTCATTTTGGTCATGCTTTCGGGGTTCCTTTAGCCTACGACACCTTGGCGAGTTGGTTCCTTACAACTCCACCACCCATAGAAGAAGTTCGATGCCCACATCGAATGTCTCTCTTTTAATCCTACGACTTGTTGACCATGTCTCCAGGGGCATCCCCCTACTTAGTGGTGCGCCTAAGTTAGCCTCCCTGGCCAAGAGCCCATGACAACGGAATATAGGTGTCCCTATACTCCTCACCTCACCACGCCCTAGTATGGGGTCGGGACTTGAACCCAGCCTTGCTTTACTAGGGGGTTGGGACTCAAACCCAACCTCCGTAGAATACGTCTACGGATTCGACATCCGCGCAGGGAGTCGGGCGTAGCTCCCTACGCCTGGTCGACCTAGCTAACCCATGCTAATTAGCTTACCTTCGGCGTGCCTTCGGGTCCCAACATATGCCACTTGCTCAACTTTGCAAATTGATATTTTTAATTGAACTTTGCATAAGTACATAGAGTTCTGCCTTGCAGAAATTCCTCCACTAGATCTCGCGCGTTCGCTAGGTTCTCCTCCGGTTCCCATGTTGCTTCGCAGTGTGGAAATCCTTTCCACTTCACATGGAACTCTCTCACCTCGCGTCCTTGTCGCTTACTCTTGCGCGCATTGAGGATGGCCTCCACTTCGTATTCCTCTTCCCCTTGGATAACCTCAGGTAAAGGTCTTACTTGGTCCTTGCGAAGCGGATCCTCAAAGTACGTCTTGAATAAGTTCACGTGGAACACTGGATGCATCTTCCCCATCTCTCGAGGAAGTCAGAGTCGGTAAGCCACTTTACCGATTCGTGCCTCAATCTCGTAAGGCCCCGCGAACCTGCTTAAGGAACTCAAGATCAATTCATTTACAGGAATACATGCATTTTTACCTTTGGGTCAACTTTCGGCTGATCCCACTTGGTAGCCTGAGGTTCTTGGTGTTCAGCCACACCTTCTCCCCAGCTTGGAACTCTACATCCTGGCGCTTTAGGTTTGCGTACTTGGTTTGCCTTTGTTGAGCTCGTTCCAAGGAATCCCTCACTAGATTCCAAATGTTGAGTCTTTCTACTGTGAATGCCTCCACTGCGGGTAGCTCTCCATGATACTCGGCCACGCCGAGTTCCACAGGACCTTCAATGGCTCGCCCATTGATGACTTCCCATGGACTCACCCCGATACTCGAATGTGGTGAGTTGTTATAACACATTTCCGCAAGTCCCAAATGACTTACCCAATCGGTCTGGTCTCCCGAGACATAGCATCGCAAATAATCCTTAGGCTGCCTATTCACCCTTTCCGTTTGTCCGTCTATCAAGAAGTGTTAGTGTCACCAAACTTGACTTAATACCCCATACCTGTCTGTGGGTGATAGGTGGTGCTGAATTTCAACTTGGTGCGATACTGTTTCAGGAGAGTCCCCCAGAACCTACTAGTGAAGATCTTATCTCGATCTGAGATGATCTCTTCCGGCCTTCCCCGCACTTGAACCACTTGTTCGAAGAACAGCTTCGCCACACCTTTTGCATCCACTTCCGTTGTGGTGGGTATGAAATGTGCCATTTTCGAAAATCGGTCCACCACCACGAATATCGCATCAAACCCCTCGCTTGGGGGAAGTCCCGTGATGAAGTCCATCGTAAGACATTTCCACGGACGATCTGGAATTGGGATGCTTTGCAACAAGCCCCCACTAGCCTTAGTCACGGCTTTGACCTGCTGACATGTTGGACATGTCTTTACATAGTCTTGGACATCCTTAGCCATATCTGGCCAATGGTACTTCCTCTTGAGTAAGCCCATCATCTTGGGCACTCCGCCGTGTCCCGCAAGAGGTCCGTCATGACACTCTTCTAAGGCTACCTTCTTTAGTTCCCCTTCTGGAACATACACCCTCATTTGCTTGTAATAGATGAGTCCGTTGCGTTCCGCATAGCCCGTTTTCTCTTCTGTTGGCAGCTCACCTCTCTAGTGAGCTTCCCGCGCCTCTAGATTCCTCAGCAAGACTTCTTGTGCTAGACCATCGTTCTCATATGCTGTCCGCACATCGTCCTTGAAGATTGCTGTTGCGCTGGATATCGCCAACCTCAAGCTCGCTTTTCGACTTAGCGCATCTGCCACGATGTTGCTCTTCCCAGGCTTGTATAGAATCTCGCAATCAAACTCGGCCAAGGCATTGGCCCACTGACCTTGTTTCCCTCTCAGGTCGGGCTGTGACAAGAAGTGTTTCATTGCCACATTGTCCGTGTAAACCTTGAAGTGTCTCCCAAGGTAGTGTTGCCACTCCTTGAGCGCCTTGACCACCGCAAACAATTCCTTCTCGTGGGCAGGCCACTTCCGTTGAGCCTTGTCCAACTTCTTCGAGAAGATTGCTACTAGATGGTTGTCTTGCTTCAAAAATGCGCCCAACGCAAAGTCCGAAGCATCCGTGTCTACCTCAAAGTCCTTACAAAAATCTGGTAATGCCAACATAGGAACCTTCCTCAACTTCCCTTTGAGGTGGACGAATGCCGCCTCGCATTCCGCTGTCCATACCATCTTCCCTTTTCCTGTTTGGTCCGTTAAGGGCAGGGCTACTCTCAAATAGTGTCTGATAAACTTTCGGTAGTAGTTGCATAGCCCCAAGAATGCCCTCAACTCATGTACATTCGATGGTCACTCCCATTCCTGGATCGCTTGGACCTTCTCTGGGTCCACCTTGAGCCTGTCTTGGCCCACCACATGCCCGAGAAACTTTACCTCTTATTGAGCAAAGTCACATTTGCTCTCTTTAGCATACAATTTGTGTTCCCTTAGTTTCTCAAACACCTTCGCCAAGTGTTTGGCATGCTCCTCTAGCGTTTCGCTATAGATCAGGATGTCGTTGATATAGACAACCACAAAGTGATCCAGATAGGGTACAAAGATGTGGTTCATCAGCGCCGAAAACGTTGCCGGCGCATTGCACAGCCCAAAGGGCATCACCAGAAACTCAAAGCTCCCATACCTCGTTCGGCAGGTTGTCTTCTCGACATTTTCCTCGGCTACCCTGATCTGGTAGTATCCTGACCTTAGGTCAATCCTCGAGAAGTATTTTGCCTTTCCCAACCTATCGAACAGGTCCTCAATTCTTGGCAAAGGGTATCTATTCTTCTTTGTATACTTGTTGAGCAACCGGTAGTCTATGCACATGCGCATAGAACCATCTTTCTTTTTCACAAATAACACCAGCGCCCCATACGGCGACCTGCTCAACCTAATATACCCTTTGTCCACCAACTCCTCTAGTTGGCACTTGAGCTCCATGAGTTCTTTTTCGTTCAAACGATAGGGGGGACGAACCACCGCCTCAGCACCCTTGACCAGCTCAATCTTATGTTCTATCGGTCGTGCGGGGGGCAACCCTGCCGGTAGCTCCTCTGGCATGGTATCCTGGAATTGGTCCAACACCCGCTGGATCACCAAAGGTACTTCTTCCTTTCCTGTCTTTTTGTCACTCTTCACCGAGAGTAAGCACAAAAAAGCTGCCTTAGTTCCTTTGGTGAGTTGTCCTCTCGTGGACACCAGGTTTAAGCATGAATCTTTGGCCTTGCATTGCCCTACCTTTAGATCTTGGGCCTCCACCCTGGATCTCCTTCCTTGGGCATTCGCCAATACCACAAGGTTCCTACCTTGTCCATGTAGGGCTACCACGAACCGATTAAACCAGTCCATCCCGAAGATCACGTCAAATCCCGCCATGTCCAACACGGTGAAGTCCATGTCTACTTTCCAAGTCCCTACTTCGACTCTCGCTTGTCGAAGTACCTCATCGGTGCTTTGGCTATGTTGAACAAACTCTATAGTCCTTGGTTCGCCTAGCCGCTGCACCGTTAGTCCGGCTTGCCGGACTATGTCTGCAGCCACAAAATTATCCGAAGCACCCATGTCAATAAAGATCTTAACAAAGCTACCTCAACAAAGCTGCCTGATATCTTAACATCTTAACAAAGCTTCCTGATATGAAGGCATGGAACGGATCCATATCCCCCATGTCCGTGACCAGTATCCTGTTTGCCATGAACCCATTCACATATTCTTGGATGGTTCCAGTCTGCTTCAGCCTACTCAGCTCATCTCTCAGATGCAGAGTGGCATTCGGAGGAATGTATGTTGCGCGAATCCTCGCCTTCATCATGTCCCAAGTGGCCACCGGTCCTTCGTTGGCCTCCGTCGTTCTCCACAAAGACTTGGCATTATCTGCCAAGTATGGTTTTGCACATAGGACCTTCTCCGACCTCGGTAATCGCAACGCTCGGAAGTAGTCCTTCATATCGTAAAACCAATCCTCCACCACCTTATAGTCATTCACTCCCTTGAAGACCGGTGGGGGCTTTGGTTTGTACTTGGGAACTACCTGAGGGACTGATTCTACTTCGGTCTGTTTGACCTTGTTTGGTTCTGCCTTAATCCCTGCCGAAGGGTCCGCACCTTCTGCGCTGCTAGCATCCGCAGTCTTTCTCTTTTTCTTCCGCTTCTCATCACGCTTTAGCTTGCGTACGAGAGTCTCCAGTAGGGCATTGGTCTGTGCATCCTGTCCTTCTAGCACGTCCAATCGAGCGTTGGACGACCGAACCTCGCTACCGGACTCCTGTTTGGAAGTTTCCTCACTAGAGCCCTCCTCCTGCAAGGATTCCTCATCCATAGCATTTTGTTTGACCGGAGGCTCCAGCTCCGGTGGAGGTTCCGTCTCCGCTTGGGTTCGCTTACGCCCTGCCCTTGCCATCTCCCAGCAATCCGCCTCTATCCTTCGCTAGAACTGAGGAAAAGGCTCCGATACCAAATTGTAAGCCACAAATTTTTCCTTTCCAATTTGCCAGCTTACCTCGTCTATCCGACCAACACTGCCTTGGCTTGTGCTAAGTTCCCTTGCCAAGGTTCTCGCCTATTGTACCAGCTCTTACTTGGTCCTACTTGGTTTCAACTACTCACTGCACGAGCAACGGAGTGTTAGCCATCCATCTACGGATTCCCAAATCTCTCCCAATCCCCCTCCCCGGGTTAGACTGGACTTAAGGTTCAGCTACACTCCCCACAAGCACAAGCAGCCAAGCACACCAAGCCTCCAGGTTCCTAACACCCCTTGGTACAACAAGACTTGATCATGGGACCCTCTAAATCCCAAGCCTTGGGTGCAGCACTTGCTTCGGGACGTCGGGGCGAAACACCGTGGCTTAACAGCCCGGTATGGGTACCTCTACCCCCCCACTTCCATCCTGAAGGGAAGGTCCAAGCCCCTAGGAAGGGCGAGGACCAATGAGCCGCATGGTACTCAAGTGGGGCACCACTCCACATGAGCCGGGAGCACCGCAATCGGTTTCCCTTTCGGGAGTGGGAGCTGCTCTTGAGCACTTCCTTGGATGGCCCCTCCGGCACCAACCAAGTCCATACTCGCTCCCACCCAAAGCCCCTCGGTCCCAGTCTCAACCTCAAGTCGGTTTGGAAGCCCCACTGGAGAGTCCCTTCAAAATTGGTTCCTAGACCTCACTATCTCTACTATACTTTTGGAACCCCCTGCAGCCCCCCCCCCCTGGGAGACGCACGCTTTGGGCTTTCACCCTTTGACCCGTATTAGTATTTGGACTTAGTCTCTGGCTCGATCTCGGACTCGATTTCGGATCCGACTTCGGATTCGGTCTCGGACTCGATCTCGGACTCGATCTCGGACCCGATCTCGGACCCGACCTCAGACTAGACCTCGGACTCGGTCTCGGACCCGATTTTGGATCTCGGACTCCGTCTCGAACTCAGTCTCGAACTCGGTCTCGAACTCGGTCCCCGAGTCGGTCTCGGACTCGATTTCGGACTCTATCTCGAACTCGGTCTCCAAGTCGGTCTTGGACTTGATATTCAACTTGGTCCCATCCGATGAACTCTTTGTCATTTTGGTCATGCTTTCGGGGTTCTTTTAGCCTACGACACCTTGGCGACTTGGTTCCTTACAAGGTGGTGGTTCATCCCCTATCGTTTGAATGAAAAGGAACTCGAGGAGCTCAAGTGCCAACTAGAAGAGTTGGTGGACAAAAGGTATGTTAGGTTGAGCAAGTCGCTGGTGTTATTTGTGAAAAAGAAATATGGATCTATGCGCATATGCATAGACTACCGATTGCTCAACAAGTATACAAAAAAAAACAAATACCCTTTGCCAAGGATTGAGGATTTGTTCGATAGGTTGGGAAAGGCAAAATACTTCTCGAGGATTAACCTAAGGTCAGGATACTACTAAATCAGGGTAGCAGAGGAAGATGTCAAGAAGACAACTTGTCGAACAAGGTATGGGAGCTTTGAGTTTCTGGTGATGCCCTTTGGGCTGTGCCATGCGCCGGCAACGTTTTCAGCGCTGATGAACCACATTTTTGTACCCTATCTGGATCACTTTGTGGTTGTCTATATTGACGACATCCTGATTTATAGCGAGACGCTAGAGGAGCATGCCAAACACTTGACGAAGGTGTTTGAGAAACTAAGGGAACACAAACTTTATGCTAAAGAGAGCAAATGTGACTTTGCTCAACAAGAGGTAAAGTTTCTTGGGCATGTGGTGGGCCAGGATGGGCTCAAGGTGGACCCTAAGAAGGGTTAAACGATCCAGGAATGAGAGCAACTATCGAATGTACATGAGTTGAGGGCATTCTTGGGGCTATGCAACTACTATCGAAAGTTTATCAAACACTATTCGAGAGTAGCCCTACTCTTAATAGACCAAAAGGGAAGATGATATGGACAGCAGAATGCGAGGCGACATTTGTCCACCTCAAAGGAAAGTTTAGGAAGACACCTGTGTGTAAGCCACAAATTTTTCCTTTCCAATTTGCCAACTTACCTCGTCTATCCGTCCAACACTGCCTTGGCTTTTGCTAAGTTCCTTTACCAAGGTTCTCGCCTATGGTACCAGCTCCTACTTGGTCTCAGCTACTCATTGCACGAGCAACGGAGTGTTAGCCATCCATCCACGGATTCCCAAATCACTCCCTATCCCCCTCCCCGGGTTAGACTGGACTTAAGGTTCGGCTACACTCCCCGCAAGCACAAGCAGCCAAGCACACCAAGCCTCCAGGTTCCTAACATCCTTTGGTACCACAAGACTTGATCATGGGACCCTCTAAATCCCAAGTCTTGAGTGCAACACTTGCTTCGGGACGCCGGGGCGAAACACCGTGGCCTAGCGGCCCGGTATGGGTACCTCTCGCCCCCCACTTCCATCCCGAAGGAAGGCCCAAGCCCCTAGGAAGGGCGAGGACCAATGAGCCGCATGGTACTCAAGTGGGGCACCACTCCACATGAGCCGGGAGCACCGCAATCGGTTTCCTTTTCGGGAGTGGGAGCTGCTCTTGAGCACTTCCTTGGATGGCCCCTCCGGCACCAACCAAGTCCATGCTCACTCCCACCCAAGGCCCCTCGGTCCCAGTCCCAACCTCAAGTCAGTTTGGGAGCCCCCCTGGAGAGTCCCTTCAAAACTGGTTCCTGGGCCCCCCTATCCCTACTATACTTTTGGAACCCCCGGGAGCCCCCCCCCCCCCCCCCCCCCTAGGAGACGCACGCTTTGGGCTTTCACCCCTTGACCCATATTAGTATTTGGACTTAGTCTCTGGCTCGATCTCGGACCCGATTTCGGATCCAACTTCGGATTCGGGTTCGGACTCGATCTCGGACTCGATCTCGGACCCGATCTCGGACCCGACCTCGGACTCGACCTCGGACTCGGTCTCGGACCCGATTTCAGATCTTGGACTCCGTCTCGAACTCGGTCTCGAACTCGGACTCGAACTCGGTCCCCGAGTCGGTCTCGGACTCGATTCCGGACTCTATCTCGAACTCGGTCCTAGAGTCGGTCTTGGACTCGATCTTCGACTTGGTCCCATCTGATGAACTCTTTGTCATTTTGGTCATGCTTTCGGGGTTCCTTTAGCCTACGACACCTCGGCGAGTTGGTTCCTTACACTGTGTTAGCATTACCTGACTTTGGTAAGGACTTTGAGGTAGAAACGGATGCTTTGGACTTTGCGTTGGGCACAATTTTGAAGCAAGACAACCATCTAGTAGCATTTTTCTGGAAGAAGTTGGACAAAGCTTAGTGAAAGTGGCCTGCCCATGAGAAGGAATTATTTGTGGTGGTCAAGGCGCTCAAGGAGCGGCGACACTACCTTGGGAAGCACTTCAAAGTTTACACAGATAATGTGGCAATGAAACACTTCTTGTCACAACCCGACCTAAGAGGGAAACAAGGTTGATGGGCCAATGCTTTGGCTGAATTTAATTGCAAGATTCTGTTTAAACTTGGGAAGAGCAACATCGTGGTAAATGCTCTAAGTTGAAAAGCAAGCTTGAAGTTGGCGATATCTAGTGCAACAGCAACCTTTTGGGACGATGTGTGGACAGCGTATGAGAAAGATGGCCTAGCACAAGAAGTGTTGCTGAGGAACCAAGAGGCGCAAGAAGCTCACCAGAGAGGTGAGTTGCTAACAGAAGAGAAAACAGGTTATGCAGAATGCAATGGACTCATTTATTACAAACAAACGAGGGTGTATGTTCCAGAAGGGGAACTAAGGAAGGTACGGACCTCTTGTAGGACACGGCGGAGTGCCCAAGACGATGGGCTTACTCAAGAGCAAGTATCACTGGCCAGATATGGCTAAGGACATCCAAGACTATGTAAAGACATATCCAACATATCAGCAGGTCAAAACCGTGACTAAGGCTAGTGGGGGTTTGCTACAAAGCATCCCAATTCTAGATCGTTCATGGAAATGTCTTACGATGGACTTCATCATTGGACTCCCCCCAAGCGAGGGGTTCGATGCGATATTCATAGTGGTGGACTGGTTTTCAAAAATGGCACATTTCATACCCACCACAATGGAAGTGGATGCAGAAGGTGTGGCAAAGCTGTTCTTCGAACAAGTGGTTCGAGTGCGGGGAAGGCCAGAAGAGATTATCTCAGATCGAGATAAGATCTTCACCTGTAGGTTCTAGAGAACTCTTTTGGAACAGTATTGCACCAAGTTGAAATTTAGCATACCCTATCACCCACAGACAGGTATTGGGTATTAAGTCAAGTTTGATAGCACTAACACTTCTTGACAGACAGACAAACAGAAAGGGTGAATAGGTAGTTGGAGGATGATTTGTGATGCTATGTCTCGGGAGACTAGACCGATTGGGTAAGTCATTTGGGACTTGCAAAAATGTGTTATAACAACTCACCACATTCGAGTATTGGGGTGAGTCCATGGGAAGTCATCAATGGCGAGTTATTGAAGGTCTTGTGGAACTCGGCGTGGCCGAGTATTATGGAGAGTTATCTGTAGTGGAAGCATTCACGGCGGAAAGACTCAACATTTAGAATCTAGTGAGGGATTCCTTGGAACGGAGTCAACAAAGGCAAACCAAGTACGCGAACAAGAAGTACTGAGATGTAGAGTTCCAAGTTGGGGAGAAGGTGTGGCTGAACACCAAGAACCTTAGGCTACCAAGTGGGATTAGCTGGAAGTTGACCCAAAGGCAAAAATGCATGTATTCTTGTAAATGAATTGATCTTGAGTTCCTTAAGCAAGTTCGCAGGGCCTTACGAGATTGAGGCACGAATTGGTAAAGTGGCTTACCATCTCCGACTTCCTCGAGAGATGGGGAAGATGCACCCAATGTTCCACGTGAATTTACTCAAACCATACTTTGAGGATCCGCTTCACAAGGACCAAGTAAGACCTTTACCTGAGGTTATCCAAGGGGAAGAGGAATACGAAGTGGAGGCCATCATCAATGCGTGCAAAAGCAAACAACAAGGACGCGAGGTGAGAGAGTTCCATGTGAAGTGGAAAGGATTTCCACACTACGAAGCAATATGAGAACCGGAGGAGAACCTAGCGAACGCGTGAGATCTAGTGGAGGAATTTCTGCAAGGCAGAACTCTATATACTTCTGCAAAGTTCAATTAAAGTATCAATTTGTGAAGTTGAGCAATGGCATATGTTGGGACCTAAAGGCGCACCAAAGGTAAGCTAATTAGCATGGGTTAGTTAGGTCGACCAAGTGTAAGTAACTACGTCTGACTCCCTACAGGGATGTCGAATACGTAGATATATTTTACGGAGGTTGGGTTCGAGTCCCAACCCCTTAGTAAAGCAAGGCTGGGTTCAAGTCCTAACCTCATACTAGGGCGTGGTGAGATGAGGGGTATAGGGACATCTATATTCTGTTGTCATGGGCTCTTGGCCAGAAAAGCTAACTTAGGCATACCGCTAAGTGGGGGGATGCCCTTGGAGACATGGTCAACAAGTTGTAAGATTAAAAAGAGATGTTTGATGTGGGCATCGAACTTCTTTTATGGGTGGTGGAGTTGTAAGGAACCAACTCCCCAAGGTGTCGTAGGCTAAAGGATCCCCAAAAGCATGACTGAAATGATAAAGAGTTCATTGGATGGGACCGAGTCTGAGATCAAGTCCAAGACCGATTCTGAGACCGAGTCTGGGATCGAGTCCGAGGCCGACTCCAAGACCGAGTTCGAGATAGAGTCCAAGATCTGAGATCGGGTCTGAGACTGGGTCCAAGGTCGAGTCCGAGACTGAATCCGAAGTCGGGTCCGAAATCGAGTCCGAGATCGAGTCCGAGACCGAGTCCGAGTACTAATACAGGATGAGGGGTGAAAGCCCAAAGCGTGTGTCTCCAAAGGGGGGGGGGCGGTTCAGGGGGTTCCAAAAGTATAGTAGGGATAGTGAGGTCCAAGAACCAGTCTTGAAGGAACTCTCCAATGGTGCTTCCAAATTGACTTGAGGTTAAGACTGGGACCGAAGGGCCTTGGGTGGAAGTGAGCATGGACTCGGGTGGTGCCAGAGGGGCCACCCAAGGAAGTGCTCAAGAGCAGCTCCCACTCCTGGAAGGGAAACCGACTGTGGTGCTCCCAGCTCATGTGGAGTGGTGCCCCACTTGAGTACCTTGTGGTTCATTGGTCCTCGCCCTTCCTAGGGGCTTGGGCCTTCCCTTTGGAATGGAAGTGGGGGGGTAGAGGTACCCATATCGTTATGCCATGGTGTTTCGCCCCAGCGTCCCGAAGCATGTGTTGCACCCAAGACTTGGGATTTAGAGGGTCCTATGATCAAGTCTTGTTGTACCAAGGGATGTTAGGAATCTAGAGGCTTGGTGTGCTTGGCTGCTTGTGCTTGCGTGGAGTGTAGTTGAACCTTAAGTCTAGTCTAACCCGGGGAGGGGGATTGGGAGAGATTTGGAATCCGTGGATAGATGGTTAACGCTCTATTGTTTGTGTAGTGAGTAGTTGAAATTAAATAGGACCAAGTAGGAGCTGGTACAATAGGCGAGAACCTTGGCAAGGGAACTTAGCTAAAAGCCAAGGCAGTGTTAGTCGGATAGATGAGGTAAGCTGGCAAATTGGAAAGGAAAAATTTATGGCTTACATAAGATAGAGGGAGGCTCAAAACATGGCTTGCGTTTGCCACTTTTCAGAACACGACCCACTCCAAGGAATTCTTAAGCTACAAGCTGAGAAAGGAATGGTTGTGCAAAGGAAGATCACCAAAGCTACAATGGCCGACCAGGTAGCATTGCAGCTCATCTAGGAAGCACTGGACGACTGTAAAAGGGAACTCATTTTGGCATTGGACACTTGCTCCACCAAGCTTCGGAAAAGGCAGGTAGCGCTCAAAGGGGATGTCCTAAAGGAGGTGAGACTGGTGAGTTAAAGGTGGCGGCGGCCCAAAGAATGGGCCTACACACAAATGACTAGGCCAGATGGACAGGAATATTGGATGAGAGGGAAGAAGAGCTACGAGATAAAGAATATGCAGCATGGAGTGCTGAACTCTACACCATGGAGGAAAGCTGGGCAATGAATGAGAGGCTTCTCAACAAAGCCTTCTTCAAGGGGATCCGTCCAGTCACCGACTCCCCCCAATCTTGGGACTGAGGAAGGACAATGGAGAAGCAATTGAGGACCAACAGGGAATGTAGGGGCTGGCATAGGAGTTCTACCAGAGGCTGTACACCACCCAGCCTTGTTCCCAGGGTAGGAGAGACATAGCAAGCAGGGTGCCGTCCTCTCTCCCATGGAGAGTTCCCGACGAGTACCTGGAGATGCTGGTGGCCAATTTTTCTTTGGAAGACCTCCACTAAGCTCTGGAGCAGCTGAATGGTGACAAGATGCCGGGTATGGATGGTCTCCTTCTAACGTTCTATGAGGAGTATTGGGACAACATCGGCTTGATGCTCCTAGAGACATGGCGAGGCACATAGCAAACAGAGGCACTGTCGGGAGAGATACCAGAGGGACAAATTGCATTGATTCAAAAACATGGAGACCTCCAAGAACTTAGGAACTGCCACCCCATAACCAGGCCCTCTGGGAAGCACGTAATCAGGCGCATTTTGACGGGACACAAATTAGGGTATCACAGATAGTGGTCGAGTGGTGGAGACTTACACTGGCAGCAGTACGGCTTCACCATGCTATCCTCCGAGACATAGGGAAACTAGAGAGGCTCGAGGAATGGCAGAAAGCATGGCTGCCATGTTTCAGTGAAGGCGACCATAAAGAGGTTTGTTGGAGATGGCACCCCTCGGAGTTGATCTTGCGGTCAGCACAAAGGGGGGACTTGGATTTGGATGCGACACGACAGAGGCTACCGCAGCCACTTCTACTTCAAGTCTAGTTTTACTTTGGATGAGGGACCTATCCACTAGGTAGCACGAGCTTTGGGCAGCATGCCTGGTTTTTGTATTAGTCCCTATAGGACATTGGGGAATTTACATACACGTTTCATCAAAGTGAAAGTCTAACAAGCGTAATATGTTTTGACCAAAGGCTTTGATTTGGAAAGTTGAGAGTGAGAGTGGAACTTCAAATGAAGTGCTCGAGGGATGAGCATGAAGCAATAGGTGAAATAGTCTTTGAAAAAGGGACACAAAAGGATTGACACATGGTAAGTGTCATTACACATTGAAGTGTCAAGAATGAGTTCAAAAAGGTGTTTGAGATGGAGTCTGATATGGACCCAAGATGGAGTCCAAGATGGACTTAAAATGGAGTCTGAGATGGACCTAAGATGCAGAACAAGATGGAGTCTAAGATGGATCTGAGATGGAATCCAAGATGGAGTCCGAGATGGATTTGAGATGGAGTCCAAGATGGACCTAAGATAGAGTCTAAGATGGAGTTCGAGATGGACCTAAGATAAAGTCAAAGATGGACCTGAGATGGAGTTTGAGATGGAGTTCGAGATGGAGTTCGAGATGGAGTCTGAGATGGACCTGAGATGGAGTCTGAGATGCACTTGAGATGGAGTCTGAGATGGACTTGAGATGGAGTATAAGATGGAATTGAGATTGAGCCCAAGGTTGAGTCTATGATGGACCTAAGATGGAGTCTGAGGCTGAGGCCAAGAAAGAGACTGAGACCAAGACCAAGACTAAGTCCGAGACTGAGTCAGAGTCAGAGTTTGAGTTCGAGTCTAAGGGTGAAAACTTAAAGCAATCATCTCCCAAACCCTAGGGGGTTTAGTGAGCTCCAAAAGTATAGTAGGGGAAGGACTCTAGTGGTGCTAGTTTGGCCAGGAAAGGCCAGTGTGACCAAGGAAGGCTATACCCATGTGTTGGGTGATGATATAACCATTGAGGAGTCCAAGGCTAGAGTGGATATGGATAGATAAGTAGGGTAGTTTAGTGAAGTGTTCAAAAGCTGACTTTAACTCCCTCGGGAGATCGAATGGTCAATACTCCAATTTAAGTGTGGGTGACACTACCTATTTAGATACCTAGCATAGCTCATTAAAACCTCACTTTAGCCACATGGTTAGGGCACTTAAAGGTAGAAGGTGGGGAGACTACCTATTAAGAAGCTCACATAAGGCCACAGTGTTTTGAAATGTCATCCCAAAATCCTAGTATAGAAAGGAAGAGCAAAAGTCCTTTTATATAGAGACCAAGGATACAATCATGCAATGAGGAAGTCCTAGATGTTAATGGGACTTAGTGGTCCAGCCTTTGGGCCAAGACCTAGTGGCAGTGTTGGCAAGCATTGCTAGGGACAAAGATGGACTTGATGAGAACTAAAAAAAGGATATTGGGGAAAGGTGTTCCTCATGTCTCCAAGCATTTTAAAAATGCTAAGGTGTGGTCATGGGATGACCACTAATGGATGGATGGTCGAGTTTTTGGGAGATGGGACTATGGTGTAGGCGGTCTTGGACTACTGATGTAACGAAAAAGAATGGATATAGCTTTAGCATAACAGGTGGATATGTTTGTGGTACCTTTAGGTTTCTGTTGTGGGATTGGACACATGGAGCACTTGGGCCAAATGTTATGGCAAAGTGGCATAGTGGCCATTAACGGGGCTAAGAAGTCCTTAAGTCCAGAGTAAGACTTATGTAAGTTATGAGTGAGATTCCTCCAAGTGGTTGGAGGTGTGGCTAAATAACTAAAGTAGAATAAAAAATTTAGCATCTTATAATTTGATATCAAAACTATTCTTTAATCTAGCTTTTATTGATGGCCAAGTATATCACCACTTGTATTGGCATTGAAAGGTCTTAGGATTGGGTTTATCCTCGAGGAGTAGTATGTTGGGAGGATGTGGCTCTCCACTCTAGTTCATGTATGAGGTTGTACACAATGTGGTGGATAGAAAGGGGTTGGTAAGGAACAACTTTGAGATCTTGGGAATAGTATAAAGTTTTCCTTAGAGAGTTGAGGATGTGATTCAAATAAGCATTTGATTTAGCAAACTGACTAATATAGTTATGCTAAACAACTATAGTTGGGATCACGAAAAGGATAAAGACTCCAAGACAATAAAGGAGTCGCAAAGTTATCCTTATATAGTTGAAATTAGTGCTCATGAATTTGAAACTAAACTTAATAACTATGGGAAGTCAAATATAGATGAGGACACAAGTCCTTGAAATAGTAGCCAGGGTTATCTTTAAAAGTGCTGGAACAACCCAAGGAGTTGCGGGTGTACTTAAATGGAGCAGAAAGAGTGTCACATAGTTGTGGTCGAAGTGGAAGTCCAACAAACGTAACATATTTCAACCAAAGATTGTAATTTGGAAAGTTGAGAGTGGGAAAGCTTTATTTCGTTAAAGTGGGAATTGTCATTATCCCACTTGTAAAATAAGGTTTCCAAACCTTTATATAGTATATAAATATAACAAAATTCAACTGCATTGAGGCACATGCCATTTTATTTTAAACAAGGAAATGTCTACTCAATCACTTCTCCCCCCCCTGCCACTACTTCACCTCTCTCTTCTCCTTGTCATTGTCGTCCAATTTCTTTCCATCCTTTTAATATTGGCTCAGTTGCTCCGAGTCTAGGTGGAGCCCAAGTCCCCATTCAATCTTTACTTTCCCCTTATTAATAAAACAACTTTGTAGACTTCCAATAACATGCTGTAACACGCTGTAACACTTCTAGTATAATGCACTGATGATTCTTGCAGGCAAGTAGAGTCCACTGGCGGATCCATATGCATGTCCAAATATCTCCCTTCGATTGAGATGGTATCCTCCCTACTGGCTACTAAAAACAAACTCATTAGCACATTGAATCGACTATACTGTATTTACCATCAACTGCTATTGAGGAACTAGGACCGATATCACTTGGGCGCACTGCTGATTCTGAAGGATTGGACATACGTTTCGACCCTTGCTTGGCACTATCCTTCCTCGACACTAAAGGCTAGAGTTTGTATCTTAATTCAACTGAATAATCTCTACTTACCATTTGCTCTACGACCTACATGGACAATGTTAGAAATGGTAAAAGGTTAGGAATGGATGTACTATTATTTACCTGATGGTTTGTCTTGTATGACCTTCCTCCGCTACTCTTTGGCCACCTCAAGCTGGCCATCGTCGTCATCATCGTCGTCGTCGTTATTGTGATCGTCACCATTGTGTAAGCAACTAAAGGGAATGACTTGAGAGACGATCCATAGGGGTTCAAATATAGAGGGAAAGGGCCCATGAACAAGAGTGCACCCCCTTTTCCAATCGGTTAAGGGTCTTGGGATATTTGGGGTTAAGCGTCCTTGGGTGTGAATAGTACTGGGCTGGGTGACCTCCTGGGAAGTCCAAAACTCATGAGCTTACACATTGTGAGGACCATCCAAGTCCTCTTCGTCCTCCTCTTTTTTGTCCTCCTCTTCTTTGTCCTCCTCTTCGTCCTTCTGCTCTTCCTGCTCATTATCTTTCTCTGGCTCCTCATCCCCCTCCTGCATTTCTTCCATAGGCTGCTCAGGCTGGATGGCTTGTTCTTCCAGGACCATCTTGGGAAAATCATCTGGCCGAGTCTCCATCTCAAAATACAAGACATCCATAGCCTGTTTTAGTGCGTGACCTAGGACCGTATCCTCACCCGACTGTCTTAACATGGTTTCTGCACGTTCTTGCACCCTTCGAAGACGACGAGATGAGAAAAACGTGGCCCTGACTTGAAAAGTATCCCTCATCCATTGTACCTCTCCATTGAGATTGGGGAAGGGGAGTCCGCCATAGGAATCTGAGTCAGGAGGTGGTGACTGGCTGCTTTCGCACACATGCCATAACCGCGAGGCATTACCTATCATCTTTTCGTTGCCCTTCTTCCTTTTCGAATCAAACACCTCTGATCCCGACGACTGTCCAACGTGCTTTCGCTTTTTATGACCACTGTCAGTTTGAGCTTGGCTGGTGCTTGCTTGTTTTGCCTTTGAAGAAGTGTCTCCTGCAAGGAATGGCATGAGACCACATGCCATTGCAAATATAATTTGTACCTCCTTTATTCCTATTGCTTGTCTGTTTGTCCTTCTTCGACGCGCCACCAGTGCGCTTTTCAGTCCTCATGTCTGAATATTCACAACGATCTATAATCAAAATGGCGTGAGGCCTCACGTGACCTTACCTTGTGCAGGTTGTGAGCTCGGCCCAACATGGGTATCTTCAACAGTAGATGTTAACGCCGTTTCAGCATCTGGGGGTGGCCACGCTCCTGCATACAGAGCTTGTGAGATAACATTTAAACTTAAAGTGCGTATTCACCAGGTTCGCAGAGAAGATACTATTTTTCTTTGGCAACTATAATTATATGCTCCATTGAAGTCACCTCTTCAATGGAGTTTGTCACCGCAACACACGGGACACCCTTGAGTAGTGCGGCTCGAAAGAATAGTCCGCCGCAGTTGTACTCGACAACGCATTTGCCCTTGGAGTCGGAAGCAGGTGACCCACCCGCTATTGCGTTGAAGACTCAGCTGAGCATTTCCCATGCTGCACCTAGAGCTTTCTCTGGATTCGAAAGCTCCATAGCCGTCTTCAGTTCCTCAGGCACGGGTAAATTGACCTCCCTCAGATCAATTCGATCGGCCTTGTCGAACGAAGATGGGAAGTCACTCCAGTCCCACTCTGGTGCAGGACCAATAAAAGGGCGAGTGTGAAGATGCGGACATTTGTCGGTATCTTCTTCTTAGCCATTATCCCATGGATCTCCTACATCTCCTTGCCTTTCAACCGAGCTTTCACCTCGTTCAAGGCCTTCCAGAACTTGTGATAGGATTCGGAGTTGTAGATCATATAGTGGACTGAAGATTCCACCTTCGCAAGTCCCACCATTAAGTCAATGATGGAGCTGACTTCGTCTGCATGAGTGATCTCCTCGTTTGTGAAGTCCATCACACAAAAGATGTTCTTGACCTGCTCATCTCCGCGGGAAACGATGCTCCTCCACCTTTGATCCTCATCCGAATTCACGTATACCCGGTAAGGTTCTCGATAGGCCTCTGCTGCGGGGTCGAGCTGTTTCTGAAGCCGGCGGTCGACATCCCTCTTAATGAAATTTGGATACTAATCCAACTTCTCAGCTTTACTTTTCGTGGCATCCCGTAGCAGATCGATGAACTTGGGGGCCCCCTTCACGTACTCGTCGATGTCTTCATTTGACAACTCCAGCTCTTCCATCATCTCTTGCGTGGTGTCGATGCTCACCCTCTCCACGGCCACTTGCTCGAAGATCCAATCCTTCAATAGCACACGAGCTCTCAGAGTCGTGCACAAGTCCTCGTATGTCACAATATGGCCGGGAGTCATTTTGGTCTTGTTGAAGACTACCTCACCACGTAGAAGAGCATTAGCCACTGTCAGAAGGTCGTCGTCGTCTAGAGACCGCGAGAAACGCAAGGCGTTGAGCTTCAAATCATTGGGCTTCCGGCCGTCCTCCACACCCATTGAGTTTAGCAACTCCCCGTCATGGTACCTCCTTAGCACATCTACCCATTTGTCAAAAACAACTTTTGTCGCGAGTAGAATGTTATGGATGCTGAGTGTGTCATTCACCCCCAGTGTTTTCGAGAGAAAACTCGAGAATTCCTGCAATGGAAATGGCGTGAGGCCACATGCTATGCCACATGCAACGAGGCTTACCTGCCAGGCGCTAGTTGCTAGTGCACGTCCTTGTCCTAGTTTTTGTGGCTTCTTCAGTTGAACCCAGAGCTTCCGTGTTCGTGCCAATGTCTCGTGCAGACCCGATTTGTAGCACGTTTCTTGCTTGACATTCTGCGCGTGGGAGATGGATATGATAGATCGGAGGGGCGAGTTGCCTTTTATCAGGCGGACAACTCTTGTCTTGAAGACTTTCTTCACCTCCTCGCCCACCATAATATCCACAACTATCTCTTGCATCGCTAAGCTAGAATGCTGCCCGGAGACGGCATAGAATCAGATGTTCTGATCGTCCAACACCTTCCTATTGATCAAGTCTGGAAACTTCATCTCGCCCTTCATTGTTCGGTAGTAGGGGATCACGTCTGCGATGTCGGGTGTTACTGGACTTGTCAGCATCTTCTGCTTCAGTTTCTCCACCCACTCATCAGATACTAGCTTGTGGTTGTATTTGCTTTGGATGTCGATACGGCTCACGTCGATTGTATATACTTTGTTGGAATAGTAACAAGTACTATTATCTGCGACGATTTTTGCTGCCTCGTCTTACTCTTTCTGCTCTTTGCGGCTCTTCTTTTTGGTGGGTGTAGTGTTCGAACCCGAGGCAATGGCATCACCGAGTAGCTTCTTTTTTGGAGCAGGAGAGTCGGACGTCGGCTTGAGCTTAACCACCCTTTTCTGCTTCGGGGTAGTTTCCAGATCGACCCCCTTCCCCTTCGCTTCGCGAACTGGAGGCACTCTCAACGGCTCAATGTTGGAATATAGTTTTTGAACATCGCCGTAGGTGAGGTCCGTGGATTCCATGTGATCTTCATAGACGCGCAGCGTCTTTGAAATTGTGGGCCTCCTGGACAACCTCTCCCTAGCTCCCTCTAGGAATTCCTCATAGCCACTGCCCCCCTCGGGGAAGCCGCTAGGATGTGCAAGGTGGATCTTGAAGGCGGACGCTGTCTCTACCACAAGTGCCAGTCCATATTCTTGCATGGAACTGCATGGAGTGTCTGTCACTTGGATGAGGATCCCCATGCATTCTTTTCTCCCACCATCTGTGTTGTACAGCCTCAGATCCTCACCTTCCATCCCGAAAGTCCAACTGGTGAGCTCCTCCCCCTTCTCTACATCCACATTGACAGTGGCTGGAAGAAAAACGCAATTCCTCGCCTGTTCAGAAATGCACAACAATTAGAGCTGACAGATGAAAAGCAAGCAGCTGGAAATAACGTGAGGCCACACGCCATTCACCACTGCATCAGATGTCTTGAGGCTGCATCCTAAGATGGCGTGAGGCTACATGCCATCTGTAACCGGACTGCACTCGAGAGCCCAATCGGTGCATGCCAATGTTGCTACTGAATGGCATGTGGCCTCATGCCATTTTCTACTTGGCCTAAAAGACTTACCATTTGAAGCCGAATGGAGGCGTGACAATCGAGGCCGGACTCGATGGCAAATGTGCACTGTGTGTGCAGCGGATCGTAGTAGCAAGGCTACTCTGCCACTTACAGTTGGAGAGTGGCACTGAAATCTCCTGGGACGCCAAGTGAGCTGTGTGTGGGTGGCGGAGTGGGCGGCGGAGTTGGCGGCAAAGTTACAAACTGGGTGTGTCTTGAAGTGGACACCGATGCACACGAGCGCGATGCGAGCGCGAATGTGATGCAAGCGCGAGTGGACACCGATGCACACGAGAAACCTGTAGAGAAAGTAGATGAGCGCGAATGTGAGCGTGATCGCGAGTGGGAGCGCGATGCGAGCGCAAGTGTGATGCGAGCGCGAGTGTGAGTGTGATGCGAGCGCGAGCGCGAGTACGAAGCAAAATGCAAAACTTAACCTCACACGCGTGAAATGTCATGACAGTTGGTAATCCCGCAACGTCATCATTCCTCGGACTTGGGCGCCACCATTAATTTCTGGATTGCCGCGCGCATGCAAGCACGCAAAATCCAAAAGAAATCCGCAACGTCATCATTCCTCGGACTGCATGCACGCGAAATCCAAAAGAAAGATCATGATTGGGATATCATTTAATACCCTCGCTATATTTATACCATGCATGATTGGATATTCCAAAGCATCTTGTATTTCCAAAAATGGCAGATGTTCAGCTAAATAAAGAAATTCTATCTGTTTCTATTTTTCTCTCAAATCAATATTATAGCGTGTGGGCTCATGCAATTTTGAACCAAAGAAACCCAAAAAACGTTGGACCCAAAATATTTTGGAAAAACCCAAAAAACCCTAAACATTTTAAACCCAAAAATCCAGGCGTCCTGTGGCGTTATTCTTTGAATGGCGTGTGGGCGCATGCCATTTTCAGGGCCAAATGCTGAATGGAGAAAAATTCCCTTTCAATGCAAATGCTGCAAGAGGCAGATGCCGAGCACAAAGGACTGTAACTACCTCACATGACACAGATAAACTTTTCTCTATTTGGCAAAGATAAACTTTATAGCGTGTGGGCTCATGCAATTTTGAACCCAAAAAATGCACCAAAAAATTCTCGGCGTCATCTGGCATTATCTCTTGAATGGCATGGGGCCGCATGCCATTTTCAGGGGCACATAGGAGTATATTCCTAGGATATTCTGACACGCGTGAGATTTTTTTGAGTTTTCTGGAGATCCAACCGTTAGATCGCAACTAGATTTTACAGAATGGTATACAATGCCCTTCTTGATGACCCTGCAGAGAAGCATCTCGATCGGACACCACATGAGACCACACGAGCCTTACAATGTTTCAGGGGCATTTGCCATAGATCCAACCGTTATTTTGCTCCAAGATTCTACAGTTTGGTGTGCATTGACCTTTCCATTGACACTGCAAAGGGACACCACAATCAGATGTGAGATCACAAGAAACCAACTTCACTAACTCTGGTTTCACCAAGATCTACGTAAGGAGTTATGAAATGAAAGGACCTTCTCTATTGAAATGTGTTTATGGTCCTAGGGGCATTGTGACATATCAAAGGATTTTGCATCAAGTTCTGTATTTGCATGTTTATCAAGCTACTGAATTGCTAAACCCTAAACCCTAAACCCTAAACATGTGGCAAATGCTGCATGAAGAAAGATGCGGGCAAATGCTGTAAGAGGCAGATGCCGAGCAGATGTATCTCAAGCTAGCGAAGGGGACAAACGAAAGCTAGCTATAAACATGATGGGATGCAAATAGATTACTAGGCTGGTCTTGCGAAAATCAAAAACCATAATTGAAAACATTGAAAATGCAAAAAGAAAGGTTTATAATATTTTTGAATTTTAAGCAACCAAAGGAATGTAAGTAGGGCATGTGTTTGTAAGTTTAAAAATGCCTGAACCACTTAAATTCCCAAGTAAATAAAGCTATTTCTATTTTTGGTACAGATAAACTTTATAGCGTGTGGGCTCATGCAATTTTGAACCCAAAAATGCACCAAAAAATGCTCGACTAGCATTATTCTTTGAATGGCATGTGGCCTTATATTGCCATAAATGGACGTACACACACAGCATAATTATTCCTTTACACGGCGAATAATCTTGGTGCGGATCGCTGACATGGCATGGCAAAGTTCGAATCACTGACATGGCACAGCTGGATCGAGGCAAGGACATGATGTGACAAAGTTCAACCTCCGACAACAAAGTCTAGAAGCTACTCAGTTTGAAATTTGTCAGAGGAATCATAAGATCTGGTTTGTCAGAGGATTTAATGTGACGTTCAAGCGTGTGTTATTTTTGAATTCTCGAACTCATTCCTAGGTCTATCATTTTTGTGCGCCGTGTTCTTGGTTCCGCTGAGCGCAGTGAGCACTGCTTGTGTAAGTGGCGTTGTGAGCTGTGGTTTATGCGTCTACGAGCGGTTGCGGCATTGCGAGCGCCATTGCGAGCGGCAGTTTATGCGAGTGGCAGTTTGTGCGAGCGGCATTACGAGCAGTTGCGGTGTTGCGAGTGGCGCTACGAGTAGTTGCGGTGTTGCGAGCAGCACTGTCTTTGGTGTGGCTACCGCTTCCTCTTGATATTCGGCACTTGTGCTTCCTGGTATGTTCACCATGGAATGGCTTAGGACCACATTTAGAAATGGCATGAGGCCACATGCCATCTTGGGCCCTTGCAATTTCATGGCTAATGTATTGTCATGTATGTTTTTACTTGCCTGCAGCTATGTGTATATCAAAATGGCATGAGGCCTCATGCCAATTTTGTGAATGCGAAATTTCACGTGGGTGTCAATAGCATGTTTGAATAATGGCATGTGGCCTCATGCTATTGAGGTTATTTGGTATGTTATGATTTAGGCCATTCTCCAATCATTTTTTGTATGGTCTTAACTTCTTTTCTGCACTTTCAGAATGGCCTCCGCAAGTGCGACGCATGTTCCCTCCGTGGATCTTAAGAACCGTGCTACATGGATTCAGGCAAAGGTGTTTCTAAACAACCCCGAAGGGGAGGTGGTAGCTGAGGGCTTAGCCACAGTTGTCGATCCAAGAGATGCGGTTGCTAATCAAGAATTGGGCTGGGATGATATTGGAGTTGCGATTTTAGAGGTTGTTGACACAGAAGAAAACAGTCTGACTATTGGAAGCATTGTGCGGTGGAAATTGAGGCACTTAGTGTTTGAGAATGTGAAGGATTCACAATCAAACACCACTACAACTGATGATAGAACATCTCTTCATGGGAAAAGAAAGTACACCTTCCTAAAACGCAGCCAAAGGGATCTGAGCAACGAACCGAAAAGGCAGAAAATGGCGATGGAGGTTCGAATGGTCTCGACAGTTGCTTGTTGCAAGAGGAGGTGCTGTCAACATGCTGATTGGGATGCTATTGAAGAGGAGAGAGCAAGATACAAGACATTGTCCTGGAAGGCAGCTCGCAATTTTGTGTATGAGGCATTACGGTCATCTGTTGATGCTTCAGAACATCAGGTGGGGGGCATGGTCTTCCAAAGGGGTTTGGTCTACATTAAGGCATGGAGAATCATTTATGGAGTCCCTCGAACCACATTCTACAGAATCAAAACTGAGTTCGAGGAACAAAGGGTTCAACAGGCAGTCCATGGGAACGATGGTACTCACAAAACCAGGGGTCATGTTGTATATGGAGAGGCAATCTTCAAGAGGTTTGTCGAGACATGTAGCGAGTAGCAACCACATAAAACCCGCCTCTTGGAAGATGGAACTCGAGACACCTAACGAGTTCTCCCTTCCATGTATACCAAGGGGGCCATATTGGAAGATGTGAATCGGGAACTCCAGAGTAATGGCTACAGGAAGCTGAGCCAATCTAGATTTAGTAGATTGTGGAGCAACAAGTTTAGGGATGTGAGTATAGGAAAGTACTCCAGCTTTTCAAAGTGTGACGAGTGCACTGCTATCAAAATGGCTTTGTCGAAGAATTCTTGCATCGCTCAAGAGCGAGAGACGTTGGTTAGAAGGCGGCTCGACCACAACATCGAGCAGAGAAGCTGCAGGACTGCATATTATCATAACAGGATTCTCTCCATGGAGAGACCTGACTCTTACCTCTGCATCATCCACGACAAAATGGACCAGAAAAAGACGTGCTTACCTCGACTCAATCCTGCCCCCAAGGCAATCTCTTCATCCATGCAGCTGCCTGTGTCTCTGTTTGGCATAATCGCTCATGGGCATGGTGCCCAGAACTATGGGAACTTCTTTGTACCTCTATGGGGTGGCAGGGGTGCAAACATGATGATTGCGTCCCTAGCAAAACACTTAAGGTCTCTGCAAAGTGCGCAGACTGAGCTGAACGGCCAACCTTTGCATAAGGCCCTTGTCGATCGAACCCCATACAGGGTTTAGCTAGAGGAGGAGCAAAGGCTTGCAGTATCGCATGGGGCCCTATGCCATCCCAGTGAATATGTTGGCCGTCAGATTGTAGGGTTATCACGTGAGGCCTCATGCCATTCCGACGAGGCTGGTCGCCCGGTGAATGCACAGCCTCATCCAAACAAAGCAGAATCTCAAGGAAGTTCTTGCGGCCGATGTGGCCTTCCACCCCATCTTCTGCTCCAAACAGACAATGCTGGCAGTGAGAACAAAAACATGTACGTCTTCGCGTACTTGGCGATGCTTGTTGCCAAAGGCATATTTGAAATGGTTACACTTGGCTTTCTCATGGTTGGGCACACTTATGAAGACGTCGATGCCATGTTCAGTCACCTGGCAGAGTCCCTCCGGCGATCCAATGTCCTCACCCTCCCACAACTCTACGATGAATTCCAAAATTGCATCAAAGGCACTGTTGAAGCTGCACTTCTGACAGAGGTTCCAGACTTTAAGGGGTTTGTAAGAGGCTACATCAGGGACGGATCCGAAACGCTGATTGGCCACTCTAAGCCTCTTCAGTTTCATTTCAGCATGCGTGACGGTGCTCCAGTGATGAGGTACAAGATGAGAGAATGGGACACAGTGTGGCTGCTAGTGGACGGCATTGAACTCTTCAAGAGAGATCCCATAACTGGGGAACCTATGATTCCTCAGGGTTCCCCACGGCCGATGCACCCGGATGGACTCAAAGACCAGGAAAGTATAGTGGCCGGGATTAGACAGCATATTGCCTTCTAGAAGAGGGGGTTGGTGTTTGGTGGAGAATCCTATTTTCAGAGGTGCAAGCCTTTTCTCGAATACTGGGAGAAGATTATATCTGCTATCCAAAATGGGCCGGTTGTATATGAAGAATTGGAAGAGTCCTTTTGGCCAGAACCCAGAGCACCAGATAGTAGCGGAATAATGTCCTCTGGAAATGCAGTGACAGATAACGATGTTGAGGATCACTATTGTGGGCCGAGGAACAAGAAGCCGGATTCAGCATTCAATCCAGTACAGGTTTGCAAAGGAATGGTCGTGCTTGTCAAACCCAGTAATAAAAAACAAATGATATGGGTGGGGCGCTGCATCACTGATGCAGAGGAGGACGCGGAAACTAACTCCTTCAATGTAGCTGTGGAGTGGTTCAAGCCAAGTTCCGGATATACGAAGGATTGCCTAGAAAAGAGATGGGTGCTGAATCCAAGGGATCCCAGCATGAGCATATCGGTGGATAATGTTGTGCATGGTTGGATGCGGAAGCAGAGTGCCACCATCACCTTGCCAGACCATGCAAGAGATGCAGCAAGAGCATTCATAACCCGGGTTCAAGGTGAGATTCATTAATATTCCTTTACTAAGTTTCTAATATATTTTATTTCAAGGTGAACAATCCGAATCTGAATCAGAGGAGGCGTGATGGCATGTGGCCTTATGCCATTCCTAGATGAGATGATACAAATAACAAGTATAAATTCTTAGTTGTTCTAGCAAATCTTACTTAAAGTTCAAGGTGAACAAGCCGAATATGAATTCATCGGATTGTTATAACAAATTGCGAGGTGATGGCATGAAGCGATACGCCATTTGAGAGTGGTAGCCATTCCTATATGAGGTGAGTGAAATATTTATTAGAAATACCTCATTCAATTGTGCACTTCTAAGTCTTGGTCCACTCAGTACTGTTTGCATGTTTCTATTTTAATTCTTTCTCTAAAATGTTATTTAGCATGTGGCTTCATGCCATTGCTCTCCACAATCATGCATTGAATTTTTCTATCCTTGCATAATACTTCTTCATATATATAGCATGTGCGCACATGTGATATGGTTCATTAGGCCTGATATAGTGTGTGAGGTAAAACAAAGATGATGTGACATATGCATTTACCAATCACACGTGCATAAATCTAATAATATGGCATGTGGCCCATATTAATGGCACATAAACCCATATTGTGGGCTTACGTGCTTTATGTACCATCATTCCCTTGCAGCGTGTGTGTTGGTTTCCTTTTATAACACAATGAACTCCATATTTTAGGGTGAAGAGCGTTCTCATGGCAAGCACAAAATCTGTAAGTGAGGCAGAAAAGGAGACGGAGAAGGAGATAGGTGAAGATGTAGAATATATAAGTCTTCCAAACTCCCCGTACTATACTCCAGGTGGTCATTTTTCTAAACAAACGGCAACATTAACAACTATCGAGAACGCCTCAGTAATGTCAGAGACAACAATCCAAAGCAAAATAACTGACCCGGAGAAGGATGATAGTACCGCTGAGAGTACCAAAAAGGAGGTGTCCACTAGCACTTAGGCTTATAATGGCGTGTGCCCTCATGCCATTTACTTGATCACCAAATACCTTTTTCCCTTTGCACTAGTATATCTTAATACCGGTCTGAGAAATAGAATGGCATGTGCCCTCAGGCCTTTTACTAAATCACCTTTGAAAGAAATGCAAGCCTCTATGTCGTAAAAAAAAGGTACTAGAGAAATTCCTTAATAATATGAATGTTATTTAGTTTCATGAAAATACACTAAGGGTCAAATGAGTTAAATGACTTCTCCAGACTAGCAATGCCTCTTGCTACACCTTCACAATTAGATTCGTTAGAAAAAGATAATATTGAATAATATCTAAATGTTCTCACCATTAAGTTATATGTCTGGCTAATAGGAATGACGTTCATCTTGGAAAGCTCACCACACGCTCAATGAACAAACAAATAGTGTGTGCGCGCATGCCATCGCTCTTCTTTAGCTTCAGATTCGGCTTGTTCACCTTGACAATGAGATTTATTATACAACCAGATGGACTCAATCTAGACACAAAGTCACCGCACTAGTCACCATGCCCCAGATATGTCTAGCCCCTGGACAAAAAACATATAATTTCACGTCATTTTCAAATACTTGAAAATTTGTACCTAGTCCCATTTTACTGAATAAATCCCACTTTAACGAAATAGAGCTTGGGAGTGGAACTCTAAACGAAGTGCTCGAAGGATGAGTATGAAGCAATTAGTGAATGAGTCTCTAAAATGGGACATAAGAAGGACTAACACATGGTAAGTGTCGTGACACATAGAAGTGTCAAGAATGAGTTCGAGAAGGAGTTTGAGACAGAGTCTGAGATGGAGTCCAATATGGACTTGAGATGAACTCAAGATGAAGTCCGAGATGGACCCGAGATGGAGTCTGAGATGGACCTGAGATGCAATCCAAGATGGAGTCCAAGATGGAGTTCAAGATGGAGTCTAAGATGGACCCGAGATGGAGTATAAGATGGACCCGAGATGGAGTTTGAGATGGACTCTGAGATGGAGTCCTAGATGGAGTCCAAGATGGACTCCAAGATGGAGTCCCAGATGGAGTTCGAGATGAATCCGAGATGGAGTCCAAGGTCAAGTCCGAGGTCAAGTCTGAAATGCACCTAAGATGGAGTTCGAGGTCGAGGCCAAGAAAGAGACTGAGACTGAGTTTGAGACCAAGACCAAGTCCGAGACTGAGTTCGAGTTTGAGTCTAAGTCTGAGTCTAAGTCTGAGTTCGAGGATGAAAACCCAAAGCAATTGTCTCCCAAACCCTAAGGGGTTTGGTGAGCTCCAAAAGTATAGTAGGGGGAGGACTCCAGTGGTGCCAGTTTGGCCAGGAAAGGCCAGTGTGACCAAGGAAGGTTATACCCACATATTAGGTAATGATATAACCACTGAGGAGTCCAATGCTAGAGTGAATATGGACAGACAAGCGAAGTAGCTTGGTGAAGTATTCAAGAGCCAACTCTACCTCCCCCGAGAGATTAAATAGTCGATGCTCCCAATCCAAGTGTGGATGGCACTACCTACTTGGATACCTAGCATGGCTTATCGGAACCTCACTCTATCCATATGGCTGGGGCACCTAAAGGTAGAAGGTGGGGAGACTACCCAGGAGGCTTATGTAGGGCCATGGTGTTTCAAAATATTATCCTAAGATCCCAGTATGGAAAGGAAGAGCAAGTGTAGCGCATGTGATTATGGGATGAAATTTGGATATACTGTCACTGTGGATCTTTGGAATCTTAGGGGATAAATGAGGATAAATTAGCCACTAAGGGCTCTCTTATCAAGCAATTTCCCCTTTTCCAGTTGGCTTAAGGGGAGAGAGATAGGGTGCACTACATGTGGTATCAGAGAAAATGGAACGGGTTCGATTCCCATTGATTAGTGGCTACTTAAAAAATATAATATACCCTTAAGCAAGGTATATTTCTACCCCTATGAAATCATATGTATTGGGCATCCATGTGTACGTCCTTCCTCTTGTGTGGAGTATCCACAAATGAAGGTATCCACCGTGGAATTGTGGTACGGGTGGATGACTAGTTGCCTCACATGGAATAGCTAGTGTACACAATGGAAGGATTGGTAAATTCAGTGTAGAAATGGAGGTGTTAGTTCTCCTTGGCTCAGTAGGGATTGTTAGTCAATAGTTAATAAAGACATTACATCTCTGAAGGGGGGGGGGGGGGCGGGGGGGTGTTAGGATCCTATCCCTTACACCCTAAGCCAACTGGCTAGATCCTATCCCTTACACCCTAAGCCAACTGGCTAAAGGGGTGATCACTTGATTGCAGAGCCCTTTCTTTATCTTATTATCCTGACTTGGTGCCTAATAATCCTCCCTCTCGTCAGGGAATGATCGTCCGCGATCATACTTAAGCCACCCTCCGGTCACCATGGTCCTTCTCTTAGGGTCTACCAAACCTTGGTTCTCCCCCTAGATTCACTATGTTGAATATTCCTTCAAAATATTCCTGCCCCACTCGTCAGCCACGAGAATTGAACTAGGCTCTGATACTAATGTTAGGACCCTATCCCTTACACCCTAAGCCAATTGGCTAAAGGGGTGATCACTTGATTGCAGGGCCCTTTCTTTATCCTATTATCCTGACTTGGTGCCTACCAGGGGGGGGTCCTGACCTGGTGCCTAATAGGTGGGGGTGGGGGGGGGGGGGAGTGTAGCGTATAGATTATGGGATGAGATTTCGATATACTGTTATTGTGGATCCTTGGAACCTTGGGGGATAAATAAGGATAAAATAACCACTAAGGGTTCTCTCATCAAGCAATTGCCCCTTTTCCAGTTGGCTTAAGGGGAGAGAAATAGGGTGTGCTACAACAAGAGTCCTCTTACGTAGAGACCAAGGATATGGTCATGCAATGAGGAAGTCCCAAAGGTCAATGGGATTTAGTGGTCGGGTCTTTGGGCCAGGACCCAGTGGCAGTGTTGGCAAGCACTGCCATGGATAGAGATGGACTTGGAGGGGACTAAAAAAGGGATATTAGGAAAAAGTGTTCTTTTTATCTCCAAGCATCTTAAGGATGTTAAGGTGTGGTCATGAGATGACCACTCATAGATGGATGGTCCAATCTTTGGGAGATAGGATTGTGGTGTAGGTGGTTTTGGACTACTAGTGTGACAAAGGGGAATGAATATAGCCTCATATGGATCATTTAGACCAAATGCTATGGTAGAGTGGCATAAATGTCATTCATAGGGCTACAAAGTCCCCAAGTCCAAAATAAGACTTATGGAGGTTGTAAGTGAGATTCCTCTAAGTAGTCAGAGGTGTTGTTAAGTAATTAAAGTAAAATAAAAAATTTAGTCAATTACACTTATACTCCTCTATATTCTTACTAAAAACAAGAATATATCATCATAAAAAATAATACCGTCCTAAAAAATCTCTACAAACTTATGAAGATAACACCTAAATACCTTCATCATCAACCAAATAACTATAGTAGGTACATTTGTCAAACAAAACGGCATAACTATAAACTCAAAATGCTTGAAACTTATATTGAATGATGTCTTAGAGACAAATGCATCATCCATTGCAATTTAATGATATCCACTCTTCAAATCAATCTTAGTAAACACTTATGCCTTACCAAACTTTTCTAAGATATCATCCACATGTAGCATTGGCACTTATCCTTCACTATCTTTTTGTTCAAGATATAGTAGACAATACATATCTACATTGAACCATCCTTTTTCACGAGAAAAATTGGAGCATTAAATGGAGACTTACTTGGTTGAATACGTTCAAACTCAAGTAACTCCTTAACTTATCATTGAACTTCTTACTCCTTCACATAACTTAACCAAATGGACATTAGTAAATTGGCCGCGTCTTTGGCTCCAATGTAATCCCATGCTCTACACCTCATAATGGAGGCAACCCATAAGGAAGTTCAGATAGAAAAACATTAGAAATGTAGCACACCTGGTTTTAACCCTTTATCCTATGGTGATTTACCATAGAATAACACCACAAAGTGGAACGTAAACCCTCCATATGCCATGTGTCATATGCCACGTATCACATACCATGTGTCTATAGGATAGTGGTGTGGAACCCAAGGTTCAAGGCCTTGAACCACTGAACTAATGAATGGTGCGAAACTCCCAAACATGGAGCTAAGGAGTGACAGAACCGGATCATAGAGAAACTCCCAAACATATAGCCCAAGGAATGAAAGTACAGAAGCCGAAGTGACTTGGAACAATCCTAGAGAAACCAGCATCCCAATGCTAGGACTAGCATGCAAAATGGAGCCAAACGGAGTCTGGCACTATTTCGGCATACTGGTGGCCTAACGCAAGGACATGGGTACTCTATCAGCTAGCATGGTGTGGAACTTGGGCTTAAACCCAAGTCAGATGCAAAACAAGGACAAGCATATAAGCAGGAGCTAGATTATGCCTTAGGTTGGTCAACCATGCTCGACTTACCCACTATCCCTACTATACATTTGGAGCCCCCCACAACCCCCCCCCCCGAGAAACACATGTTTTGGGCTTTCACCCCAAGCCTCCCTTAGTATCAGGAGTTAATCTTTGAGACAAGCTTGAAACTTATTAAATATAGAATGTCTTTAGATTGCAAATTTGGACACGGGACGAATACCATTGTGTTCAGGACGATCTCTACATTCCATAGATATGCCAAATGAGTGAATCTAGACACTTTCTATAAATATCATTTGGGATCGAAATGAGACTAACACAAAGGGCATGATAGTGAGGGTGTTTGGCAGACATGGTCAGCTATCATCCAACGATATTGAGGGATTAGTTTCAATATGTGAGTTTTGTCAAGCTAGTGCAAGACAGAGCAAAAGAGAACTAAGAGCCAGGCCGAGTATGCTCAGCGAGAAACACATAACCTATTCCTTAAAGCCATTGGTGTAGTATCCCTATGGATTTCATCATTTGTTTACCACAAACATAGAGGTAAAAGAAGCAAGTATAGATCATAGTGGATCAATTGATGAAGTATGTGCTGTTGTTGACTCTTCAGAAGACTATCACTACCTCAGACTTGGATGCAATCTACTTGGAGAAGGTTTTTCTTGATTTTGGTTTGCCAAAGGACATCATTAGTAATTGAGATTCAAAATTCACAAATGGATTTTGGAAAAACTTTGTGAAAGCTATGTAAGTGATTTTGAAATTCTCAAGTGAAGATCATCTTTAGATAGATGGGCAAACCGAGCATGTGAATCAAGTGGTGGAAGATATGCTCTGTTGTAACATTGGTCAAAGGCAAGGATAGTGGGATTTATATCTTCCATTAGTGCAATTTACTTACAACAATAGTTAACACAGTGGAACCAAGCTAAATCTTTACTTTGCCATGTTTGGAAGGCATCCCCAAACAACAGTGGTGTTAGGATTGCCTTTAAGTAAGGATGTTCAAGATAAGCTTGATTCTAAAGCAACTGATTTAGCCACAAAACTTGATGAGATTCTGGTGGTGTGCAAACAGAATTTTCAAGCAGCTTAGGATAGAGTGGAGAAGTTTGCTAATGAGCATCGCCAATTCCGAGAATATCAAGTGGGTGATCTTGTCTTTGTGTGAGTGATCTTTCCATCAAGTGAGCGGCAGAACACCTTGGTGCCTTTATAGACAAGGAAGAGTAATAAACTTTCCCATCGATATGCTGGTCCATATGAAGTGCTAGAGCATATTGATAAAGTGGCTTATCAAGTGTAATTGCCAACTGGGGTGAAAATTCATCTAGTATTTTATGTCAGCAAGTTGAAAGGTGGTACTATCTCGGAGTGATGGGCCCAATGCCTTTGTGATATATAAGGCTATGGAAAATGGACCAAGAGTTTGAGCAGGGTTTCCCAAAAAGGGTGATCACTGGTACAACTCATCCTTGGGACAAGGACATTGTTGGGGGGGAAGAATTGTTAGGCATCAGCTTTGACCACGTGGTCAATGTCGGTCAAAGGGAGGCTCAAGGGTATATTAAGGCATGTTAAGGTAAAGGACTTAACATACCCTAGGTGGAGTAGCGGCACAATGAAGCTTTTGAGGTAGCTTAGGGGTGGTTGGATGGTGAGGAACCTCAAAAGGTGGCATAATATAGTCTAGGGAGATTAAGTCTTTGTTTTTTTTATGCCAAATCATAACACTTTTATATCCCTTTTTAGAAACTTGCTTATTAATCACTTCATGCTTGTTCTTTAAGCACTTTTTTAGGAGTTCCACTCCTACCCCCAACTTTCCAAATAGGAGCTTTTAGTCCAAACATAGTACACTCGTTGGACTTCCATTTTGGCCATTACTATAACACTCTTTTAGCACTCTTTTAGCCACTTTAGGATTTAGGAATTTATGTCTTACAACTCCACCACCTATATACAAAATTTGATGTCCTCATCAAATGATAAACCATTTTATAAAGTAATCTTATCATGGATTACCATTTTTATCCTTCATATGAAGCCACTATTTATTAATGGTTTAACACCAAAGACTCACTAAGCTTTACATATCCTCTAAGAAGTAGATCACTTATAGTGGTTCTCTCCCTTTGTTAGTTTAGTTCTTGCTAAACCCATTAGAGACACTTTATCTATCCTAATCTTACTAATTATTCTGGAGTAGTCTTAACTCCTATCAACATAACCATCACACTTTAGAACCTTAATATTGACTTTTTGATTCAAGTTTTTAGGTGTCTTTGACATCTTCCATCACACATATTATGCAAACTTCATTCTCCTATCATAGGGAGTTTTTATAGCGCATATGATCATGGGATGAGATTTGGATATATTATTACCGTAGATCCTTGAAACCTTAAGGGATACATAGGGATAAAATAGCTACCAAGGGCTCTCTTATCAAACAATTACCCTTTTTCCAATTAACTTAAAGGGAGAAAGATGTGCCATATGTGGTATCAAAGCAAATGGCATGGGTTGAATTCCCATTGATTAGTGGTTACTTAAAAATATAATTTACGCTTGAGCAAGGTATATTTCTACCCCTAAAATTTGAAATCATACGTATTGGGCATCCATGCGTACGTCCTTTCTCTTGTGTGGAGTATCCACGGACAAAAGTATCCATCATAGGACTGTGGTACGAGTGGATGACTAGTTGCTTCACATGGAATAGTTAATCTATACAATGGAAGGATTGGTAAATTCAGTGCGGAAATGGAGGTATTAGTTCCTCTTGGCTCAATAAGGGTTATTAATCAATAGTTAATAAAGACATTGACATCTTTAAAGGGGGGCGGGGGGTGAGTGTAGTGCATTTGATCATAGGATGAGATTTAGATATACTATCACTATGGATCCTTGGAACCCTAGGGGATAAATAGGGATAAAATAGTCATTAAAGGCTTTCTCATTAAGCAATTGCCCCTTTTTCAATTAACTTAAGGGAAAGAGATAAGATGCGCTACAGTTCTTTACTTAAGGACACTATTATTTTCTCTTTTATCTCATGTCAACATAGGCACTAAATTCCACTTATTTATAAGTTATGTTAAAGTTATCTATGACCTATCATTTAACTACCTTGCCTTGGCTTAATCTTTTGAAGTTTTTGCATTTTACAAAATTGAAGCATTTAGGAATCCCATCTCTTGAAAACCTATCACCTTTCCTATAATCCATTAATATCCACTATATATTAGTTTTTTGCTTAACCTTTTTAGGTGGATTTCTTTTAGTAATTTCCAAAACCCCTTCTTGACCACTAAGCTTTTGCTCCTATCCTTTGATTATTGCACTAGGCAACTTAAAATTGCTCTATCCTTAGGGCATCTTTTCCTTTTAGAGCTAAGGCTTTACTTTGCCAAGTCCAAGGGTTATTCACTTATAATAAGTTTTACTAACATTTTCTACTGTAAGCACTATCCACAACTCAATCTTGCAACCCTTTTATGGGTTCTTCTTTAAAGACTACTTTCTTGGACTCACAACACCATTGTATTATCACATTTCATTTTACCTAGGTGTGTTTCCCATTTGGTCTTCTTGACCAAGTCACACCATACCACTTGTTTAAATCATTACTTTGAACTAGAAACTTTATTCTTTAACCTAGCTATGAATTTGTCTATGATTAGCCAGATATAGAATCACCTAGTGATCCCATATAAACATATTAATGGGTTACTAGTAGGTACTAGGTCTACCCGACCTTTGAGTTGTTGACCATAACCCCTAGAGCATTCCCCACATTTGGCAGTGCACCCAAACCAACCCTTTCGGCCAATGGTTTATAGCAATTGACATTAGGTTTCCCCATCTTATTCACTACGTCCTTGGTGCCATTTGCACTAGAGTGTTCAAGTTAGATATGCCAAGCTTTCATATTAAGCATATTATTTGTACATCATAACTCTAGGGCATCCCCCACTTGGTAGTATGCCCAAGCATTGAGAGTTCATGACCACCAAAAAATGATTGTCTTCATTTTCCAAACCATCACCACACTCTAGCGGGTTGGGATTCAAACTTAAGCACTAAAAGGTTACTCAAACTCAACCTATGCATATGCATCTATAAAAAATATCTCCTATAATGCTTAGTGTGTCTCTGTATGCCACAAACTTTTCCTTTCCAATTTGCCAACTTACCTTGTCTATCAGACCAACCTTGCCTTGGCTTTAGCTAAGTTCCCTCGCCAAGGTTCTCGCTTATGGTACCAGCTCCTACTTGGTTTTACTTGGTATCAACTACTCCCTATATGAGCAACGAAGTGTTAGCCATCCATCCACGGATTCCCAAATCTCTCCCAATCCCCCCTGGATTTAAGGTTCAACTACACTCCATGTAGGCACAAGCAGCCAAGCACACCAAGCCCCCAGGTTCTTGACATCCCTTGGTACAATAATGTAAGCCACAAATTTTTCCTTTCCAATTTGCCAGCTTACCTTGTCTATCCGATCAACACTGCCTTGGCTTGTGTTAAGTTCCCTTGCCAAGGTTCTCGCCTATGGTACTAGCTCCTACTTGGTAGCCTAAGGTTTTTGGTGTTCAGCCACACCTTCTCCCCAGCTTATAACTCTACATCCCGGCACTTCTGGTTCGCGTACTTAATTTGCCTTTGTTGAGCTCGTTCCAAGGAATCCCTCACTAGATTCCAAATGTTGAGTCTTTCTGCCGTGAATGCCTCCACTGCAGGTAACTCTCCATGATACTCGGCCACGCCGAGTTCCACAGGACCTTCAATACCTCGCCCATTAAGGAGAAAGATCCAAGGTGGAGACCCAGAATCTAAAGGTAGGGCAATGCAAGGCCAAAAATTCCTGCTTAAACCTGGTGTCCACGAGAGGACAACTCACTGAAGGAACCAAGGCAGCATTTTTGTGCTTACTCTCTGTGAAGAGTGATAAAAAGATGGGAACAGAAGAAGTACCTTTAGTGATCCAGTGGGTTTAATCCTGCTTAAACCAATTCTAGGATACCATGCCAGAGGAGCTATTGGCGGGGTTGCCCCCTGCATGACCAATAGAACACAAGATTGAGCTGGTCAAGGGTGCTAAGGCGGTGATTCGTCCCCCCTATCGTTTAAACGAATAGGAACTTGAGGAGCTCAAGCACCAACTAAAGGAGTTGGTGGACAAAGGGTATGTTAGGTTGAGCAAGTCGCTGTATGGGGCGCCGGTGTTATTTGTGAAAAAGAAATATGGATCTATGCGCATGTGCATAGACTACCGGTTGCTCAATCAGTATACAAAGAAAAACAAGTACCCTTTGCCAAGGATTAAGGACCTGTTCGATAGGTTGGGAAAGGCAAAATACTTCTTGAGGATTGACCTAAGGTCAGGATACTACCAGATCAAGGTAGCAGAGGAAGATGTCGAGAAGACAAGCTGTCGAACAAGGTATGGGAGCTTTGAGTTTCCAGTGATGCCCTTCAGGCTATGAAATGCACTGGCAATGTTTTCGGTGTTGATGAACCACATATTTGTACCCTATCTGGATCACTTCGTGGTCGTCTATATTGACGATATTTTGATCTATAGCGAGACGCTAGAGGAGCATGCTAAATATTTAACGAAGGTGTTTGAGAAACTAAGGGAACACCAACTATATGCTAAAGAGAGCAAATATGATTTTGCTCAACAAAAGGTAAAGTTTTTCGGGCATGTGGTGGGCAAGGACAGGCTCAAAGTGAACCCTAAGAAGGTCCAAGCGATCCAAGAATGGGAACAACCATTGAATATACACGAGTTAAGGGCATTTTAGGGGCTATGCAATTACTACTGAAAGTTTATCAAACACTATTCAAGAGTAACTCTGCCTTTAACAGACCAAATGGGTAAAGGGAAAATGGTATAGACAGTAGAATGCAAGGTGGCATTTGTCCACCTCAAAGGGAAGTTGAGGAAGGCTCCCGTGTTGGTGTTGCCAGATTTTGGTAAGGACTTTGAGGTAGAAACGGATGCTTCGGACTTTGTGTTGGGCGTAGTGTTGAAGCAAGACAACCATCTAGTAGCATTATTTTCAAAAAAGTTGGACAAGGCTCAATGGAAGTGGCTTGCCCACAAGAAGAAATTGTTTGTGGTGGTCAAGGCACTCAAGGAGTGGAGACACTACCTTGGGAGACACTTCAAGGTTTATATGGATAATGTGGCAACGAAACACTTCTTGTCACAACCCGACCTAAGGGGGAAATAGGGTCGGTGGGCCAATGCTTTGGCCGAGTTTGATTGCGAGATTCTGTATAAGCCTGGGAAGAGTAACATTATGGCGGATGCTCTAAGTCAAAAAGTGAGCTTCAAGTTGGCGATATCCAGCGCAATAGCAACCTTTTTGGATGATGTGTGGATAGCATATGAGAACGATGGTCTAGCATAAGAAGTGTTGCTGAGGAATCTAGAGGCGCAAGAAGCTCACTAGAGAAGTGAGTTGCCAACAGAAGAGAAAACAAGTTATGCAGAACGCAATGGACTCATCTATTATAAACAAACAAGGGTGTATGTTCCAGAAGGGGAACTAAGGAAGGTAGCATTAGAAGAGTGTTATGACGGACCTCTTGCAGGATATGACGGAATGCCCAAGACGATGGGCTTACTCAAGAGGAAATATCATTAGCCAGATATGGCTAAGGACGTCCAAGACTATGGAAAGACATATCCAACATGTCAACAAGTCAAAGCCATGACTAAGGCTAGTAGGGGCTTGTTACAAAGCATCCCAATTCCAAATCGTCCATGGAAATATTTTACCATGGACTTCATCACGGGACTCTCCCCAAGTGAGGGGTTTGATACGATATTTGTGGTGGTGGACCGATTTTCAAAGATGGCACATTTCATACCCACCACAACGGAAGTGGATGCGGAAGGTGTGGCGAAACTGTTCTTTGAACAAGTGGTTCGAGTGCGGGGAAGGCCAAACTTCCTTGTTTAAAATAAAATGGCATATGCCTTAATGCAGTTGAATTTTTTTTATATTTATATACTATATAAAGGTTTGGAAACCTTATTTTACAAGTAGGATAATGACAATTCCCACTTTAACGAAATAGAGCTTAAAGGAGATCATCTCAGATCAAGATAAGATCTTCACCAGCAAGTTCTGGAAAACTCTCCTAGAACAATATTGCACCAAGTTGAAATTTAACACAGCCTATCACCCATAGATAGGTATTGAGTATTAAGTCAAGTTGGATGGCACTAACATTTCTTGACAGATGGATAAACAGAAAGGGTGAATAGGCAACTGGAGGATTATTTACAATGCTATTTTTTCGGAGACCAGACTGATTGGGTAAGTCATTTGGGATTTGCAGAAATGTGTTATAACAACTCACCACACTCGAGTATTGGGGTGAGTTCATCAGAAATCATCAATGGGCGAGCTATTGAAGGTTTTGTGGAACTCGGTGTGGCCGAGTATCATGGAGAGTTACCTGCAGTGGAGGCATTCATGACGGAAAGACTCAACATTTGGAATCTAGTGAGGGATTCCTTGGAACGGGCTCAACAAAGGCAAACCAAGTATGCAAGCCAAAAGCGCTGGGACGTAGAGTTCCAACTTGGGGAGAAGTATGGCTAAACACCAAGAACCTAAGGCTACCAAGTGGGATCAGCCGGAAGTTGACCCAAAGGTAAGATGCATGTATTCCTGGAAATGAACTAATTTTGAGTTGCTTAAGTAGGCACGAATTAGTAAAGTAGCTTACCACCTCCGACTTCCTCAAGAGATAGAGAAGATGCACCCAGTGTTCCATATGAACCTACTCAAGCTGTACTTTGAGGATTCGCTTCGCAAGGACCAAGTGAGACCTTTACTATAGGTTATACAAGGGGAAGAGGAATACGAAGTGGAGGCCATCGTCAATGCACGCAAGAGCAAACGACGAGGACACGAGATGAGAGAGTTCTATGTGAAGTGGAATCGATTTCCACACTACGAAGCAACATGGAACCGGAAGAGAACCTAGCGAATGCGCGAGATCTAGTGGAAGAATTTCTGCAAAGTAGAACTCTATGTACTTATGCAAAGTTCAATTAAAATCATCCATCTGTGAAGTTGAGCAATGGCATATGTTGGGACCCAAAGGCGCGCCAAAGGTAAGCTAATTAGCATGGGTAGCTAGGTCGACCAGGCGTAGAGAACTATGCCCGACTCCCCACGGGGATGTTAAATCTGTAGACGTATTCTATGGAGGTTGAGTTCGAGTCCCAACCCCCTAGTAAAGCAAAGCTAGATTCAAGTCCTGACCCCATACTAGGGCGTGGTGAGGTGAGGAGTATAGGGACACTTATATTCCATTGTCATGGGCTCTTGGCTGGGGAGGCTAACTTAGGCACACCGCTAAGTGGGGGGATGCCCCCGGAGACATGATCAACAAGTCGTAGGATAAAAAGAGACGTTTGATGTGGGCATCGAACTTCTTTTATGGGTGGTAGAGTTGTAAGGAACTAACTCCCCAAGATGGCGTAGGCTAAAGGATCCCTGAAAGCATGATCGAGATGACAAAGAATTCATCGGATGGGACCGAGTCTGAGATCAAGTCCAAGACCGAATCTGAGACCGAGTTCGAGATAGAGTCCAGAATCGAGGCTGAGGCCGACTCAGAGACCGAGTTCAAGACCGAGTTCTAGATGGAGTCCGAGATCCGAGATCAGGTTCGAGACCGAGTCTGAGGTCGAGTTCGAAGTCGAGTCCAAGATCGAGTCCGAGATTGAGTCTGAGACTGAGTCCGAAGTCGGGTCCAAGATCGAGTCCGAGGTCCGAGACACACGCTTTTGGGCTTTCACCCCTTGACCTGTATTAGTACTCGGACTTGGTCTCGGGGGGGGGGGGGATGTAGGGGGTTCCAAAAATATAGTAGGGATAGTGAGGTCCAGGAACCAGTCTTGAAGGAACTCTCTAGTGGTGCTTCCAAATTGAGATTGGGGCCGAGGGGCCTTGGGTGGGAGTGTAACACACATGGTTTTTACCCTTTATCCTATGGTGATTTACCATAAGATAACACCATGAAGCAGAACCTAAACCCTCCTTATGCCATATGTCATATGCCATATGTCATATGTTATGTGTCTAAAGGACAGTGGTGTGGAACCCGAGGTTCAGGGCTTTGGGTCATTGAACAAAGGAACGGTGCCAATCTCCCAAGCATGGAGCCAAGGAGTGATGGAACCAAACCACGGAGCAACTCCCGAGCATACAGCCCAAGGAGCGAAGGGATAGGAGCTCGGAGCGACTTGGAACAGTCCTGGAGCAACTAGCATCCCAATGCCAGGACCAGCACACAAAACGGAGCCAAATGGAGTCTAGTGTTATTTTGGCATACCGGTGGCCTAACGCAAGGATATGGGTACTCCACCAGCTAGCATGGAATGGAACTTGGGCTTAGACCCAAGCCGGACGCAGAACAAGGACAGGTATGCAAGCGGGAGCTAGACTATGCCTCAAGTTGGTTGGCCATACCCGACTTACCCACTGTCCCTACTATATATTTGGACCCCCCAATAACCCCCCCCCCCCCCCCCCCCCTCTTGGCCCCCCTGAGGAACACACACTTTAGGCTTTCACCCCAAGCCTCCCTTAGTATCAAGAGTTAGTCTCTGGGACAAGCTCGAAACTTACTAAATATGGAATGGTGCTAGATTGCAAATTTGGACAGGGGACGAACACCATTATGTTTACGCTAATCTTTACATTCCGTAGATATGCCAAATGAACAAATCTGGACACTTTCCATAAATAGCATTTAGGACCGAAATGAGACTAACACAAAAGGCATGATAGCAAGGGTGTTTGGCAGACATGGTAAGCTATCATCCAGTGATATTGAGGGACTAATCTCAATACGCGAGGGTTCTTGTCACTAGCAAGTGCAAGACAAAATGAGACGGGAACTCCTTACCGGGCTAAGTATTCTTAGCTAATAACACGTAAGAATTCCGTCCTTATGCTCGTCCGGTCTAAGTACACTCGAAATGCCCAGTTAACTCCACTAGCACAAGAGGGGCTAATAAAGTGTCCAGCAATACCAACCTCCTGCCATCGTGGTAGTAAGGAAAGAGTGTTCATAAGGACTGGCTGACAGATAACTTTCGATACCCAAAGTCACATTCCTGATAGGGAGTGAGCATGGACTTGGGTGGTGCCGGAGGGGCCACCCAAGAAAGTGCTCAAGAGCAACTCCCACTCCCAAAAGGGAAACCGACTACAGTGCTCCCAGCTCATGTGGAGTGGTGCTTCACTTAAGTACCTTGCAACTCATTGGTCCTCGCCCTTCCTAGAGGCTTGGGCCTTCCCTTCGGAATGGAAGTGGGGGGGTACCGGGTCGTTAGGCCACAATGTTTCGCCCCGGCGTCCTAAAGCATGTGTTGCACCCAAGGCTTGGGATTTAGAGGGTCCCATGATCAAGTCTTGTTTGTAAGGAACCAACTTGCCGAGGTGTCGTAGGCTAAAGGAGCCCCGAAAGCTTGACCAAAATGATAAAGAGTTCATCGGATGGAACCAAGTCTAAGATCGAGTCCAAGACCGACTCTAAGACCGAGTTCGAGATAGAGTCCGGAATCGAGTCCGAGACCAACTCGGAGACCGAGTTCGAGACCGAGTTCGAGACCGAGTTCGAGACCGAGCTCGAGATGGAGTCCGAGATCCGAAATCGGGTTCGAGACCGAGTCCGAGGTTGAGTCCGAGGTCGGGTCCGAGATCGGGTCCGAGATCGAGTCCGAGATCAAGTCCGAGACCGAATCCGAAGTCAGATCCGAGATCGAGTCCGAGATCGAGCCAGAGACTAAGTCCGAGTACTAATACGGGTCAAGGGGTGAAAGCCCAAAGTGTGCGTCTCCTAGGGGGGGGGGGGGGGGGGGGCCTACAGGGGGTTCCAAAAGTATAGTAGGGATAGTGAGGTCCAGGAACTAGTCTTGAAGGAACTCTCCAGTGGTGCTTCCAAACTGACTTGAGGTTGAGACTGGGGCTGAGGGGCCTTGGGTGGGAGTGAGTATGGGCTTGGTGGTGCCGAAGGGAAGTGTTCAAGAGCAACTCCCACTCCCGAAAGGGAAACCGATTGCGGTGCTCCCGGCTCATGTGGAGTGGTGCCCCACTTGAGTACCTTGCGGCTTATTGGTCCTCGCCTTTCCTAGGGGCTTGGGCCTTCCCTTCGGGATGGAAATGGGGGGGTAGAGGTACCCATACCGGGCCGTTAGGCCACGGTGTTTCGCCCCAACGTCCCGAAGCAAGTGCTGCACCCAAGGCTTGGGATTTAGAGGGTCCCATGATCAAGTCTTATGGTACCAAGGGGTGTTAGGAACCTGGAGGCTTGGTGTGCTTGGCTGCTTGTGCCTACGGGGAGTGTAGCCGAACCTTAAGTCCAGTCTAACCCGGGGAGGGGGATTGGGAGAGATTTAGGAATCCATGGATGGGTGGTTAACACTCCGTTGCTCGTGCAATGAGTAGCTGAAACCAAGTAGGACCAAGTAGGAGCTGGTACCATAGGCGAGAACCTTGGCAAGGGAACTTAGCACAAGCCAAGGCAGTGTTGGTCGGATAGACGAGGTAAGCTGGCAAATTGGAAAGGAAAAATTTGTGGCTTACAATTTGGTATCGGAGCCTTTTCCTTAGTTCTAGCGAAGGATAGAGGCGGATTGCTGGGAGATGGCAAGGGCAGGGCGTAAGCGAACCCAGGCGGAGATGGAATCTTCGCCGGAGCTGGAGCCTCCGGTCGAACAAGAGGCTATGGATGAGGAATCCTTGCATGAGGAGGACTCTAGTGAGGAAACTTCCAAATAGGAGTCCGATGGCGAGGTTTGGTTGTCCAAGGCTCGATTGGACATGCTAGAAGGACAGTTGGCACAGACCAATGCCCTGTTGGAGACTCTCGTACGCAAGCTAAAGCGTGACGAGAAGCGGAAGAAAAAGAGAAAGACTGCAGATGCTAGCAGTGCAGAAGGTGCGGACCTTTCGGCAGGGACTGAGGCAGAACCAAACAAGGTCGAACAGACCGAAGTAGAATCAGTCCCTCAGGTAGTTCCCAAGTACAAACCAAAGCCCCCACCGGTGTTCAAGGGAGTGAATGACTATAAGGTGGTGGAGGATTGGTTTTACGATATGGAGGACTACTTCCGAGCGTTGCGATTACCAAGCTCGGAGAAGGTCCCATGTGCAAAACTATTCTTGGCAGATAATGCCAAGTCTTGGTGGAGAACGACGGAGGCCAACGAAGGACTAGTAGCCACTTGGGACATGATGAAGGCGAGGATCCGCGCAACATACGTTCCTCCGAATGCCACTCTGCATCTGACAGATGAGCTGAGTAGGCTGAAGCAGACTGGAACCATCCAGGAATATGTGAATGGGTTCATGGCAAAGAGGATACTTGTCATGGATATGGGGGATATGGATGCGTTCCATGCCTTCATATCAGGTTTGCAAACCTGGGCTCACGGTGAGGTGATGCGCTGGAACCCGACCAACTACAAGGAAGCGTTGGATGCAGCCATCAAGGTGCATTTCAACGATAACCTGCGAAAAGTGAACACGATGGGGTTGGGATTCACGTTTAGCAAAGGGGCCAAACCAAGGGGAACGTATAGCAGAGGGAAATTCAAGAAGAGTTTCTCTAAGAATGAGTCCTCAGGGTTCCGGAAAGGCAAATCCGGTGGCCAACGAGCAAGTACGTGGGGGAGTCAAGCGAAAAGAGACAAACCCATGGATAAGAAGGTCAAGTCGTATAGCAGCGTGGGAAACAACGTATGCTACAACTGCGGCGAAGCAAGACACTTTTCAAGGGAATGTCCCTACCCGAAGAAGGCCAGAGCCAATATGGCCATCAAGTCGAGTGAAGTCCAAAATGAGGTATGTGATCCAGACCCTAACTCAAAGTTACTCATTACACGAGCAACTTTGGTAGAGAGTCGTTCACGACATCTACTAGCCCTCCGAGGGAAGCTCGGAGGTAGCTTTGTTAAGATCCTTATTAACACAGGTGCTTCGGATAATTTTGTGGCTGCAGACATAGTCCGGCAAGCCGGACTAACGGTGCAGCGGCTAGGCGAACCAAGGACTATAGAGTTTGTTCAAGGTAGCCAAAGCACTAATGAGGTACTTCGACAAGCGAGAGTCGAAGTAGGGACATAGAAAGTAGACATGGATTTCACCGTGTTAGACATGGTGGGATTTGACGTGATCTTCGGAATGGATTGGTTCAATCGGTTCGTGGTAGCTCTGCATGGACAAGGTAGGAACCTTGTGGTACTGGCGAATGCCCAAGGAAGAAGATCTAGGGTGGAGGCCCAGGATCTAAAGGTAGGGCAAAGCAAGGCCAAAGAATCCTGCTTAAACCTAGTGTCCATGAGAGGACAACTCACTAAAGGAACTAAGGCAGCATTTTTGTGCTTACTCTCGGTGAAGAGTGACAAAAAGACAGGAATGGAAGAAGTACCTTTAGTGATCCAACGGGTGTTGGACCAATTCTAGGATACCATGCCGGAGGAGTTACCGGCGGGGTTGCCCCCCGCACGACCGATAGAACATAAGATTGGGCTGGTCGAGGGTGCTGAGGCGGTGGGTCATCCCCCCTATTGTTTGAACGAAAACGAACTCAAGGAGCTCAAGTGCCAACTAGAGGAGTTGGTGGACAAAGGGTATGTTAGGTTGAGCAAGTCACTGTATGGGGCACCGGTGTTATTTGTGAAAAAGAAATATGGATCTATGCGCATGTGCATAGATTACCGGTTGCTCAACAATTATACAAAGAAGAACAAGTACCCTTTGCCAAGGATTGAGGACCTGTTCGATAGGTTGGGAAAGGCAAAATACTTCTCGAGGATTGACTTAAGGTTAGGATACTACCAGATCAGGGTAGCTGAGGAAGATGTCGAGAAGACAACCTGTCGAACGAGGTATGGGAGCTTTGAGTTTCTGGTGATGCCCTTTGGGCTGTGCAATGCGCCGGCAACATTTTTGGCGTTGATGAACCACATCTTTGTACCCTATCTGGATCACTTCGTGGTCGTCTATATCGACAACATCCTGATCTATAGCGAGATGCTAGAGGAGCATGCCGAACACTTGGCGAAGGTGTTTAAGAAACTAAGGGAACACAAACTGTATGCTAAAGAGAGCAAATGTGACTTTGCTCAACAAGAGGTAAAGTTTCTCGGGCATGTGGTGGGCCAGGACAGGCTCAAGGTGGACCCGAAGAAGGTCCAAGCGATCCAGGAATGGGAGCGACCATCGAATGTACATAAGTTGAGGGCGTTCTTGGGGCTATGCAACTACTACCGAAAGTTTATCAGACACTATTCGAGAGTAGCCCTGCCCTTAACAGACCAAACAGGAGAAGGGAAGATGGTATGGACAGCGGAATGCGAGGCGGCATTCGTCCACCTCAAAGGGAAGTTGAGGAAGGCTCCCGTGTTGGCATTACTAAACTTTGGTAAGGACTTTGAGGTAGAAATAGATGCTTCGGACTTTGTGTTGGGTGCAGTTTTGAAGCAAGACAACCATCCAGTAGCGTTCTTCTCAAAGAAGTTGGACAAGGCTCAACGGAAGTGGCTTGCCCACGAGAAGGAATTGTTTGCGGTGGTCAAGGCGCTCAAGGAGTGGCGACACTACCTTGGAATTCATTTCAAGGTTTACACGGACAATGTGGCAACGAAACACTTCTTGTCACAGCCCGACCTGAGAGGGAAACAAGGTCGGTGGGCCAATCCCTTGGCCGAGTTTGATTGCGAGATTCTGTACAAGCCTGGGAAGAGCAACATCGTGGTGGATGCGCTAAGTCGAAAAGCGAGCTTGAGGTTAGCGATATCCAGTGCAACAGCAACTTTCTAGAATGATGTGCGGACAGTATATAAGAATGATGGTCTAGCACAAGAAGTGTTGCTGAGGAATCTAGAGGCATGGGAAGCTTACCAGAGAGGTGAGCTGCCAACGGAAGAGAAAACGGGCTATGCGGAACGCAACGGACTCATCTATTACAAGCAAACGAGGGTGTATGTTCTAGAAGGGGAACTAAGGAAGGTAGCCTTAGAAGAGTGTCATGACGGACCTCTTGCGGGACACGGCGGAGTGCCCAAGACGATGGGCATACTCAAGAGGAAGTACCATTGGCCAGATATGGCTAAGGACGTCCAAGACTATGTAAAGACATGTCCAACATGTCAGTAGATCAAAGCCGTGACTAAGGCTAGTGGGGGCTTGTTGCAAAGCATCCCAATTCCAGATCGTCTGTGGAAATGTCTTACGATGGACTTCATCATGGGACTTCCCCCAAGCGAGGGGTTTGATGCGATATTTGTGGTGGTGGACCGATTTTCGAAAATGGCACATTTCATACCCACCACAACGGAAGTGGATGCAGAAGGTGTGGCGAAGCTGTTCTTCGAACAAGTGGTTCGAGTGCGGGGAAGGCCGGAAGAGATCATCTCAGATCGAGATAAGATCTTCACTAGTAGGTTCTGGAGGACTCTCTTGGAACAGTATCGCACCAAGTTGAAATTCAGCACAACTTATCACCCACAGACAGGTATGGGGTATTAAGTCAAGTTTGGTGGCACTAACACTTCTTGACAGACGGACAAATGGAAAGGGTGAATAGGCAGCCTAAGGATTATTTGCGATGCTATGTCACGGGAGACCAGACCGATTGGGTAAGTCATTTGAGACTTGCGGAAATGTGTTATAACAACTCACCACATTCGAGTATCGGGGTGAGTCCATGGGAAGTCATTGGGCATTCGCTAGTACCACAAGGTTCCTACCTTGTCCATGCAGGGTTACCACGAACCGATTGAACCAATCTATCCTAAAGATTACGTCAAATCCTACCATATCCAATATGGTGAAATCCATGTCTACTTTCTATGTCCTCACTTCGACTCTCGCTTGTCGAAGTACCTCATCAGTGCTTTGGCTACCTTGAACAAACTCTATAGTCCTTGGTTCTCCCAGCTGCTGCACCGTTAATTTGGCTTGCCAGACTATATCTACAGCCACAAAATTATCCGAAACACCCATGTCAATAAAGATCTTAACAACGCTACCTCCGACCTTCACTCAGAGGGCTAGTAGATGTCACAAACGACTCTCTACCAAAGTTGCTCGTATAATAAGTAACTTTGAGTTAGGGATTGAATCACATACCTTAGTTTGGATTTCACCCAACTTAATGGATATATTAGCTTTGGCCTTCTTCGAGTAGGGACATTCCCTTGAGAAGTGTCCTACTTCACCACAGTTGTAACATACATTGTTTCCCACACTGCTAACCAATTTGCCCTTTTTATCCGTGGGTTTGTCTCTTTTTGCTTGACTCCCCCACGTACTCGCTCGTTAACCACCGAATTTGTTGCATGTGTTGCACCCAAGACTTGGGATTTAGAGGGTCCCATAATCAAGTCTTGTGGTACGAAGGGATGTTAGGAACCTGGGGGCTTAGTGTGCTTGGCTGTTTGTGCCCACCGGGAGTGTAACCAAACCTTAAGTCCAGTCTAACTGAGGAGGGGGATTGAGAGAGATTTGGGAATCCACATTGGGGCCACCTAAGGAAGTGCTCAAGAGCAGCTCCCACTCCCGAAAGGGAAACCGACTGCAGTGCTCCCGGCTCATGTGGAGTGGTGCCCCACTTGAGTACCTTGCGACTCATTGGTCTTCACCCTTCCTAGAGGCTTGAGCCTTCCCTTCGGAATGGAAGTGGGGGGGTAGAGGTACCCATACCAGGTTGTTAGGCCACGGTGTTTTGCCCCGGCGTCCCGAATTCAACACCTTGAACTAGGGTTTTTGTTACTCCAAATTGTTAATCCCTCTTAGCAAGTCATACAATTAATGTAATATGGTCCTATACATAAATGTGAAAGGCCTTAAATATCAAACTTTGTCCAAATCATCTTTTTGAATATGTGGGGATTATTTCCCCAACCTTGATACCCTCACCTCATGGCAAGTTTCAAGACCATGTTTCTACTATACTACTCTATTTTGGATAGATGGACCTTTCCCATCTCTAACTTTTTACAACTTTAGACATTGGATAGTATTCATTATTCTCTAGGAATTTAGTCTTTTGGGCCTTATTTAATACCTTCATGATACCAAACACTACTTCTTTGATGTTTTAAGATATTTATATGTTTCAATGATGGACTTCCTAGATAATGAGCATTTATTGTTATGACACTGACTCACTTTATTGCAATACCTTAAGGGATATATTTAATTTCCTTTTTATCTTGGCAAGAAGTCTATAAAAGTTAGCTCTTACTATTCCAACCAATTAGTCCAAACCTTTTCTTAGTTTCTTTATAATTATCATGTTCTACAACTCCTTATTAGTACTTCCACACCTTCATCAATATTTTGTCAAAACACCTAAATCCCATACTTGCCAACTTAAGTTATACCAATCGTATTTCCATTGGATTTCCTTTTGTAAGGGGTTCTTGTGACCTAGCCAACTTGATCTCAAGGCATCTTCCTTTGAGTTGGTGTCTCTACACTATCGGCTTTATGAGTTTATCTTCATAACATATTCCATTTGTGTCTATGCCTTTTACCAAGATTATATTTGTCATTTCTTATACCAACTATTGGTTAAGCACTTCACTAACATATTTACATATAACCCTTTGCAAAAGTTACTTTCTTTTATAAATACCTTTTTCTGACTTTAGTATAGCATCTTTCACCAATGAGATACTCACCATTCTCATACTTAGGTCTCAAGATCCTCCCAATGCTTGATTAGGTACAATACACTTCACTCTAACTATATCTAAGTCTTTGGGACTATCTTTAACTCCACTAAGTCATTCAATTTTTGGATATTGCTAATCTAATAACCCATAAGGTTCTAACCTTATGGCTAATTTTAAGATGCCACCACACTTGAATACAACTTTTTGTATTCATATCCCACTTATAAGGACCATTCTTGCAAGTATTACATTGATACTCAATTATCCTTCATTCCACGTGGGTTATCTTTGCCTCTTAGAACTATCATTCCATTGTGAGACACAAATCCCTAAGCTCCAAAGTGGAGTTAAAAGGGTGCTATGTGGTAGTGGCTGAAGTGAAAACCAAATAAGCAAGACATGTTTGGACTAAAAGCTCTGACTTGAAAAGTCAAAAACAAGAATGAAACTCCCAACAAAGGGCTCAAGAAATAAGCTTGAAGTAAGCAACAAGTGAGTCTTTAGAAAATGGATTTGAGATGGACCTAAGAAGAACCCCAGATAGAGTTCGAGATGGACCCGAGATGGAGTCCCAGATGGAGTCCAAGATGGACCCAAGATGGAGTCCAAGATGGAGTTCGAGATGGAGTTCGAGATGGACCCGAGATGGAGTCCCAGATGGAGTCTAAGATGGACCCAAGATAGAGTTCGAGATGGAGTTCAAGATGGACCCAAGATGGAGTCCGAGATGGAGTTCGAGATGGAACCAAGACCAAGACTGAGACTAAGACTGAGTTCGAGTCTGAGTCCAAGTCCGAATCTAAATACTAATACAAGCTATTAGGTGAAAGCCTAAAGCAATCGTCCCCTTGGGGGCGGAGGAGGGGGGGTTGTTGTAGGGGGTTCCAAAAGTATAGTAGGGAGAGTGTGAGGGTTGGACCCTAGTGGAGCCAATTTGGCCAGGAAAGGCCAGTGTGACCCAGGAAGGCTATGCTTACATATTGAGTGATAATATATCCATTGAGGAGTCCAAGGCTAGAGTGAATAAAGACTAACAAGCGGGGTAGCTTAGTGAAGTGTTCAAGAGCCGACTCTAATTCCCCCAGGACACTGAATGGTCGATACACCCAGTCCAAGTGTGAGTGGCACTACTTACATGGATATCTAGCATGGCTCAATGGAACCTTGCTCTAGCCCCATGACTATAGCACCCAAAGGTAGAAAGTGGGGAGAGTACCCATGAGGCTCACGTAAGGCCATGATATTCTGAAATGTTGTCCCAAAGTCTTGGACTGTGGAAGGGAAGAGGAGCAGTCCTCTGGTGTAGTAACCAAGGATGCAGTCACATGGTGAGAAAGTCCTAGAGGACAATGGGACTTAGTGGTCAGGTCTGTAGGCCTTGATCTAGTGGCAATGTTGGCAAACACAATTATGGATAGAAAGGGATTTGGTAGGCACTGAAAAAGGGATATTAGGGAAGGCTATTCCCCATGTCTGTTAGCATCCTAAAGATGCTAAGGAGTGGATCTGGGATGATCACTCATGGACGGATGGCCTAATCTTTGAGAGACAGAACTGTGATGTAGGTGGTGTTGGATCATCGGTGTGACAAAGGTGAATGGGCATGGCCTTAGTGTAACAGGTTGATATAATGTGGTGGCAGATGCCTTATCTCGTATTCGTCATATGACAATGTTACAAACACAGTTTTTCATCATTTGAGTAAGGTGGTCAGCGAGTTTGGGTAGTTAGTTGAGCATGCTCAAACTCAAGATGCTAAGGTGGCCTCTGCGAGACCAAATGGAAGCTCCTTTCTCATTAGTGGATGGGATTCTCTACTACAATGGCCGTGTTTATTTACCACAAGTGGATGTGTTAATTACTCAAGTTTTATTCCACTATTATGATCATCTAAAGGCCGGTCATTTTGGGGAGGAAGAAGATGTATAAGTTGATTAAGCGCAATTTTTATTGGAGGAATATGAAGGGTGATATTCTTGAGTATTGTAAATCATGCAAGCTTTGTCAATGAATAAAGGTGCTAAGGGAGAAGCCAAAGGGACTTTTGCAACTTTTACCTATTCCTCAAAATTATTGATATAATATCTTTATGGACTTCATCACTTGTTTGTCACGAATATAGAGGCAAAAGGAGTAAGTATAGGTCATAGTGGATCCGTTGACGAAATATGTGCGGTTGTTGGCTCTTCAGAAGACTGTCACTGCCTCAAACTTAATTGCGGTCTACTTGGAAAAAGTTTTTCCTGATTTGGTTTGCTAGAAAACATCGTTAGTGATCGAGATTCAAAGTTCACAAATGGATTTTGGAAGAGCTTTGCAAAGGCTATGCAAGTGACTTTGAAACTCTCAAGTGGAGATCATCCTCAAATGGATGGGCAAATCGAGCATGTGAATCAGGTGTGGAGGATATGTTACGTTGTAGCGTTGGTCAAAGGCAAGGATAGTGGGATCCATATCTTCCGTTGGTAAAATTTGCTCACAACAATAGCAAACACAGTGGAACCAAGTTAAGTCCTTACTTTGCCATGTTTGGAAGGCATCCCTAAACAGCGGTGGAGTTGGGATTCCATTTGAGTAAGGACGTTCAAGATAAGCTTGATTCAAAGATGACTAATTTGGCCATAGAACTTGATGAGATTCTAGTGGTGTGCAAATGGAATTTGCAAGTAGCTCAGGATAGAGCAGAGAAGTTTGCTAATGAGCATTGCCAATTCTAGGAATATAAGGATCTTGTTTTCGTGCGAGTGATCTTTTCATCAAGTGAGTAGCAGAACACCATAGTGCCTTTATAGACAAGGAAGAGTGATAAACTTTTCCCATCAATATGCTGGTCCATATGAAGTGTTAGAGTGCATTGGTAAAATGGCTTATTGGATGTGGTTACCAGCTGGGGTGAAAATTCATTCGGTATTTTATATCAGCTAGTTGAAAGGTGTACTATCTTGGAGTGACGGGCCCAATGCCTCCTTGATGTATACGCCTATGGAAGATGGACTAAGAGCTTGAGCAAAGTTCCCTAGAAAGGGTGATCACTGATACAACTCGTCCTTGGGACAAAGACTTTATTGGGGGGGAAGAATTGTTAGGCGTCAGCTTTGACCACATGGTCAACATCAGAGATTTACACTAGCAGCAGTAAGACTATCCTTCGAGGGGGAAGCTAGAAAGGCTGGAGGAGTGGTAGAAAGCATGGGTACTGTGGTGACTAAAAAGGAGGTTTGTTGGAGATAGTGCCCCCTGGAGTTGATCTTGCAGACTGCACAAAGGGGACTTTGTTATGATCCGGCGCAAAAAGACAGAGATCTAGTTGCCCTAGACTATGATATGCCACCTCTTAAGGTTCCTCACCACCCAACCACTCCTGAGCTACCTCAAAAGTTCCACTGCACCACTGCTCCACTGTGAGCCTTAGGGTAGGTTTTGTCCCTTACCCTAATATGCCTTAATATACCCTCCTTTGTCTCAATTGCATGCTTCCCAGAAGGTTTGGACCCCATCACACACCATACCGCCCATCTAGCATGGCTAAAAGCCTCCCACACAGGAACCCCAATGGACATGGATCCCCCAGCCGTGTTGTCCCCTGCACCTCATATGCCGCAGGACCGAGATATGGAGATGCATCGACATCATCCTCCTGAGAGAGAAAATGTAATAGTTATAAATGCAATAGAACAAGAAAGAAAACTTATGTTGAGATGGATCTTTCTTGCCTGTGTAGAAGTTAACCTCTAAAAGTCCTTGATGTTTCACAAGAAGAGATGCGATTTAAGGCTCATCTGCTGGGACTGAACACTATCAACATGCTCAAGGTTCGCTCCATATGATAGCTTTCACTTTCTTTTTCTACAGGTTGCCTTGTATGTCCAAGGATACATAAGGTTTGCCATTTCTTCTGTCCTCTTCTAGACGACAACGTTGGCAATAGCGCATGGTATTATGCAGCTCCGTCATCAGCCTAAAAGTTAGTCGTTTCACAAGAAGCTCATATAGCAATTTCCTTTTACTGTTGGGGCGAGGGGAAAACGAATGAGGCCACGGGAATTGGAGGTGTATGAGAGCTACATCAGGCTGTCTCCTAACCTCATCTTGTTTTCAGGACCGCAAGGTCGTAAAGATTTTGATTCAATTCTCTTGGCCCTCGCGGTGTAGATTTTCCAGGAGGCACAATATTGGGTGAATGTTTACAATGCAGTTTTCATGCCAAGGAAGCAGTAGAAGGGAGACAAGTTTGTTAAGCATATGCTAATTTCATCCAAGCCACTCGAAGCATTCAGTGCCAAGCCATCATCTCTCTGAGTGCTATGATACAGGGGGTGCCACAAGCTGAGGCGTGGCGGCTACAGCTGGGTCGGGAGGTTGAGCTGCATCGGCAGCAGGTTCGGGTAGTTTCTTCTTCTTGCTTTTCTTGGCCTCCTCGGCTGCTAGTTGCTCCTGGTATTGGCGGTTGAGCTCTTGCACTAAAGCTCTCTCCTCTTCATCCTCTTGGACAATCTGTGTCAAAGCCGCAATATTAAACTATGTCTCAAGTACTCGCTCTTTCTTTCTTTCTCACCTTGTCGAGCTTCAATACGTCCCTCCAGATGTTTGCTCCTTGTGGGCAACGAACGTACCTGGGCAAAAAACAGCCTGAATACACGCCTTACTTAGCAAGGAGTGAATTTACTACTCTTGTTCGTAGAGTTGCTCCTCAATAGGCGACTGATATTCGCACCGGTGCTCCACCCACAGATTGCTTGATTCTGGATCATCCTTTTTGGCATACCTGCAAAAGAACGAGAAGAATTTACAGCGAGCACCTCCCGAGTACGCATCACATTGTGCACCTCCTGACCAACGACCAGTCAATGGACCGACCGACCGAGCCATTTCGCGACACTGGACCAGGGTTTAGACGAAAGGGTGGAAATACTTGACACCCAGAACAGCTGCAGTCAGCCCTAGCGGTGTTGTCAGCAAATCACTCGGCTGCAACGCAAGAGTTGATCAGAAATGTAGTTTGAACAACGTGCGCTCTTTCACCTTGACTCTGTACGCTAGCAGGTCATCCTGACCGGTGTAAAACGCGGGCGCCTTCTTCTTTGGAGCCATTGGTAAGCCCCAAGCGGCAACAGGCGTGGCACTACCTTTTAATGCGAAGAATATTCACATTCCTTTTTTTTAACACATCAATTCCTGACAGCCGTTGAGACGAGGACGAACATAAGCTGCTCAAGACCGTATTGCAACTTCCCAACGGCAGCACTTCCATCGCTCTGGAGGTCACAGCACAGCCCGCGAGCCTCGTCCTCAATAGACTGGTACCTCGCAGAGGCGGGAGCTTGCTCCTCGATCACTTTCTCCTTGGCAGCCTGAAACGCTGCTACAACGTCCCCAATGCCTACACAGCCGCTGCTCTATATAACCGGAAAATTGCTCGTAAAGGCTTACCCGTTACAAAGCTGTCTGAAATTGCTTCCATATCAGTAACCATATTGAGCGCCCGGCTCCTGACCACAAGAGCTTTGCTTAAGCAGTCCTTGGGCCATTCAAACTCGCGGCCATCGCTTTCTTTCGCTCCTGATTCCTCTGAGTTGCCTTCCCGGAGGGACCTGCTCAATAGCACGAGGTGCGACATGCAAACGGCGCACAGCTCCGATAGTCTCTGCACAAAATCCAAAGCTCTAGAGCTTGAACGGCAAGAGAAAAGAACAAAGGCCTTACGTGGACGCCTTCTGCTTTGATCGCTTCTATGCGATCCCACGTCTTCTGTATAACCTCACTGACAGCCAATCCTTCGAGTGTGGTGGTAAAGCTAGCATTTTAGAGGCGACCATGCGTACATGTGAGAGACAAAAGCCAACAAGCATACCTAGTCGCCATTTCCGCAGCTTTACTGACACCAGCTTCACGTAGTGACTTCACCTCACTTCCATCTAGCAGCGATTCTGCTCCAATTTTCTTACCTTTATCACCATCGGCGGAGCAGTCACCACCATCTCCAAGACTCAACACGCGAGGAACCTGCTTGCACAGCTCGTCGAAAGCAGCGCGCTCTTCCGTAGACATTTTTGATTTTGCTCGGTTGCAGACCAGTGCGTAGTGACTGGAAAGAGCCTCCAGTTCCTGAATGCAGCGCATCTCTCCATCAGACGGAGGAGAGCCACTTGCTTACCTCAAGATGTTCTGGACCCCCGTAAATGTAGAAGCAGTGGTCAAAACTTGCATCTTCTGCTGCATTCTGTCGGTTTTCTGCTTGGTCCCCAACGCCGTCGAGCGCCAGAATATCCAGAGTCTCCTTCCCCACGAACTCCAAAGCCTTGAGACTCTTGGCGGTCAACTCCCTGCCGCTCTACAATCTAGACAAGTTTACGACGTCCAACAAACTTGAGCTCCTACCTGGATGAGCTTGGGAGCAAGAGCACTTGCCTTGGCGCTCAGGCCCTCGCTGTGAACGCTACCCGCAAACACTTCGGCCGAGCTCTCAAGCCTGAGTAGATGATGGTGGAAGTGTGAGCAAAGGCGTGCACACGTTTGCATACCTGTGGACAAAGCTCATCCCTCCTTTCCAGGCATTTCCCAAAGCCTGGTATGCCTCGGACGCCAAGTTCTCCACGGAAGAGTCCAAGACCTTGAGACCCTGGCACATCGCGGGGCTAGTTAGTGCTAGATTCACCCAGCCATGGGAGTGTACGTACGTGGCCGATGCTGGAATCCCTACTGGCACCCTCCAGCCTCTTGAGCGCATCCCTGCGTAGCCTGTCGCTGGGAGAATCGTCGTCTGCGCCTTGCGCATCCTTGGCACTAGTCTCCTCGGCCTTGTCCGTGAGCGATTCAGCCAGCGTCGACTGCAAATCAGCCATGCCCTTGGCCGCTCCTTTGGCTGCCTCGACGGCCTGCAGCACACACACATGGATCCACCAAATCCGAGCTTGCCTCGCACTCACATTCTTGGAGATGCCTTCCGCTGCCTTGTGCAGATCCGCAAGAGCTGCAAAGCCCCACGATCCCCATCCCCAGCTCCCCTCCTCCCGCTGCTCCGTCATGGCCGACAAGAAACAAAACCCTAGGCTATGCTATGCCCACTTGTGTCATTACACTCTCAATCCAAGCAAGTTACAACTCTGGGGAGGCGGCCACCGGAGCAACCCGCCACGCCTGCCTTGACATCTTGAGCTTGTCCACCTCTTGCGATTGCAGCTCGCTGCCCTCGCCGTCTCCACCGCCGTCTCGTGATGCCGACGAGCCAACCCACATCGCATTTGAGAAGCAGCTCTCGTCGTCGTCACCACCCAGCACATGATGGTGAGCAGCGGCCGCCGGAGCCGCAGCGGGAGCGGCATCGTCAACGGAGGCGTCTTGGTCGCTCGTGCTTGTCGACGAGTCGGAGGTTTCCACAGTGGGCTGGCCGAGGCTCACTTGCAAGAGCTTGTGCCGCCGCTCCAACACGCCCCTGTTGAAATGCGGCGGGGACGTTCGAGAGGTGGGCGACGCTTGCTTGTTTATGAGCTTGTTGAGCACTTTGTTGGAGGTGGCCACCTCCCCGCGCCCTGCTGCCGCCCGCGCTGACACCAAGCCGCCACCTCGTCTCTTTCGTCTGCTGCCTTGCTTCACCCTCTGGAAGCTATCGTTCCTCGTCGCGGGCTCGGCCTGGCTGCTGCCCTCCTCCATTTCAAACAGGTCGGACACATCGGCCAGCCACATGGTTTGCTTGTCCTTCTTCAGAGCCTGCGCACGCGTCACCAGGCGGTGTAGCCTGGCCTCCGCCGCTTGCGTGTCTGGGCTCATGGCTGCTGCAGTTGCATCCAGTGCCTGCTCTGCACGCGTCGAAACACCGTCCTCGTTGGCGATGACCGCAAGCCGGGAGCTTTTCTTCTGCGAGCCACCACCCTCGTTCAAGCCTCTACTCGTTACGTATAGTGCTACACGACGTACCTTGCCTCTGGACACCGCAGCTTCGTGTGGCACCACAGGTTTCAGAGCAGGAGCATACAAGCCAAAGGCACCGTCCGGCTTGCATCTCTTGCGAGACAGCTTGTGTACTTTCCATTCCTCGATCCTCGACAGGCACCGGCCGTCCAAACAGAGCTGAGTGAGGCACGTCAAGAGCGTCCGGATTTTGTAGCGGCTGCACATACCTTGCCAGGGTCCGGAAAGAAGCTGAACACTTTCTCCCGATAGTCACGAGCGTAGGTGACGGGATTCCCTTGGAGGCAGAGCGACGAAAGGAAGCGCAAGCCGCCAAACCTCTCCAGCTCGCCAAAGTTGGAGATGGTGTTGTGCGAGATGTCGAGATGGCGGAGTAGGACAAGGGTGTCGATGCCCCTGGTAATGGAGAGCGCGTTGAACCTGAGGATAAGAGTGGTGAGAGAGGAGGACACCTGCGTGTGTCAAGGAAGTTGGTCAGGGAAGCCAAGCGTGTGACATCAAACCTGGTCTAGCCTGGACACGGACTGGATCCAGTTGAAGCCCAGGTCTAGAAACTTGATCTGCTTGCAGCTGCCAAGGTTGAGGACGTGCGTCAGCCTGTTCCTGCGGAGGTCGAGCACCTCCACAGCTGGTAGCAAGTGCAACGAGTCGTCCATGACGGGCAGCGCGTTGCAGGCGCACGAGACGGAGGCGAGGCGGCTCCACGGCTGCGCGCTGCCAATGTCCACCATCCGCTCGGCCAGGACATGGCGCAGAGCATCCTAGGTCCCCTAAAGGGCATCAAGGATTCAAGGTGGCAAAAGGCAATGTGGTCCACTTACCGTGGAGTTGTGGCAGATGAGCTTCTCCAGGTGGGGGCGGAGGTGGAGGAGGCCCCTGGCGGCGGAGGTGGACAAGTCGCAGCCCCGGAGCTCCAGCGACCGCAGCCTCTCGAACGGCAGCAGATTGATGGGCGTGGGATCCCGAGCAGGGGATTGCACAAGCGACACGACCTTGACACTGGCCAGCAGCCCAAGGACACGGCGGAGCAGCTCTAGAGCCCGGTGGTCGCCAAGGTCCGCGATGTAAGCGCGCAGGTAGTCCACGGGCGCCGCCGTGTGCAGCTGCTCCAGCTCCTGCAGCGAATCCAGCCGCGCCTGGAGGTAGTGCAGGCCCAGCGGGTTGAGCTTGAGCACCCTGCTCCCGTCCAGCAGCGCCGCGACGTTCTCCTCCACGAAGCGCGCCAGCATGTCCAAGTACCTGTCGCCCGTCACGATCTCCATGGCCGCAGGCAGGGCGGCCTGGAAGCCCGACCTAAGAGAAGCGAATATTCCACCGGGGCAAGGGTCGTGGCCGTTTGACGAGTCAACCACAAGCGCTTGACACGCGGAGTCTTACTTTTGGAGGGCGTCGCCAATCGCCATGGCGGGAGACGACGACGCCGCAAATGTTCGTGTCAGGCTGCTCGTCAAGGCGGTCCCGGTTCGGAATTACCTGGTAGGTAAGAGAGCACGAAGGCCCCCTTCATTTTCACCTGCTGCGTTGCCACCTTTACAGGAGGATAATGTTGTGCCCTTGCTCATGCAAGGGATGCAAAGCTTGATTGTGGATAGGTTTGTATACATACATATATGCCTTGTTACAAGTGGAGTCTTTCAGGCCTCCCAACCCGGTTGGGTACTTGGGTGAGTTTCTGGTGCGGAATGACCCCATGAGACCACCAGAACCCGAGAAGAAGACAGAATGCGAGCACTGCGCACACTCTCCGCCGCCGCTGCCGACTCCTCCAGCTACAGAAGCTCCCAAGACAGACGAAGCTACCCCGGACGGAGACTCCGCAGCAGCACCACCAGCATAAATAACGTTCAGCCTAGTCGTCGTCCCCATGAAAATACAATTCCCTTGTACGATGCCGTACGGAGCCGTGTGCCTCTTGACGTGGCGCCAAACATTTAAACATTTGAAGTCGCGCCTCTTGCCAAGCCCTAATATACAGGAGGATGAGGAGGAAGAAGAGGCCGCACAAGAAGCGTGCCCGGAAGCGCAGCAGGGTTTGCGGGAAGCGTAAGGGGAAAACGATTTGTAAGGGTGAAATGATCTGCAGCGACAGTGGCCTTGAGGCAATTAAGAAGCGCGTCGAGGTAGCAACCAGCAACAAGGAGGACGAGCCGACGTCCGCCACAGCGGGGGCATCAGCGTGTGGGATTTGCTTTACGGACGATAGAGAGAGGGGGAAGCTGGATTGTTGTGACCATTTCTTTTGTTTTGGGTGTATTGTGGAGTGGTCAAAGCTGGAGTCTCGATGCCCGATGTGTAAGCAGAGATTCATGACGATTGTAAGGTCCACTCATCCTGGACAGCCTGCCAGCCGAAGCCGAACCATTCATGTGCCTATGCGCGATCAGGTACTTGGCTTTCATGATCCACCAGCGCGATTCTAACTTTGGACTCCAGGTCTATGAGCCCTCGGACGAAGAAGTCCGGGATCTAAGCGATCCGTATGCAAACATTGTGTGCGTTCAATGCCAAGAGATTGGTGACGAGGGCCTTCTCCTCTTGTGTGATTTGTGTGATTCGGCAGCACATACTTATTGCGTGGGTCTGGGAGTTTCAGTTCCTAGGGGCGACTGGTTTTGCCAATGCTGTAGGGCTTCTTTTCTAGGGAGCCCCAACCTTAGCATTACTGCTGCTCCCACTCAAGAACATCAGCCTTCTGCCCACCAACATGCCCAGCAACAACACCCGCTCGAAACCACCTAAACAGCAAACGTGAAGAGGGAGAGAAAGAAAAAAAGAAAGAAGAACACAGCAGATTAAACATGGCTAGCAACTACATGGCATTTGCCATTTTATTAACTTTGGCGAGTACGGCTTAAGTTTCTTTCCAGTTGTGATGCTCCACCATGCACCGAATCCACGCAACTCCACCATTCGGCAGTTCGTATGGCCATCCTTCGGTCGCAACGACTCCATCGTAGACACCCCTTTCCAAACTCATGTGTCTTGTTGTTGCAACGTTGAGTGTGACAGTGCTTTCTTTGCCGCTACTCCCACAAGATTCAGCACCATTGTCTGAAGTTGCTGTGTTTACAACCTGTTGTTGATCCTGAGGACGAGCAACGTTACCACCGCCGTTATCCTCCTCACTGTGCTTCAACTCCTGAATAATCAAGTGCTGCTGTGCAGCATGTTGACGTTGATAGGCACTCATGCTCTGCCTGTAGTGCCTCTCAGAAGGAGGCATTTCAGAGTGGAGCTGGTGCTCATTTTTCCTTAAATCCGTAGGATTGATGTTCCTGTTATTATAAACCTGGATGCTTCCTCGTAATTTTGCTGCCGAGTCGATGGAAGCCCTTGTGTAGTGACGCCATGCGGAAAAGTAATCTATGAGCTTATGTTTCTTATACGCTGCCTCAGCAGACCAGAGTCTTTCCCTTCGCTTGTTTCTTTAAAAAAAAAAAGATAACAGGTTTTTTAGGCCAGCAAACAAAATCGTATCACTTAACAGACCTTTGATTTGCGTAGTCTCCCCAGGCATTCATTATCTCACGTATGGTCTCCCAGAATTGACCAGCTTGGATTAACTCCAGGCACTCCTTCAAGACTCGAACTCGCTCGTGATTATACCGCAACAGTGCTTTCCACTGGAGCCAAGCTTTCTTCAAGCATCTGCTCTCCGCGACTTTAGCCGCCTCAAACTCGTACTTTTGATTTGCTTTAATTCTCGACCAGCTGGCTCTTCTCCACAGCACAAATGAATTTCTTTTTACTGTCAGCATCCATTTCCACTTGACATGCCTGAATGTTCGAGATTGTGTGACCAGTGCTTGCCAATGTGACCAAATATAGCGCTTCAACTGCACCTTCCATTTGTTCAACAGAGCCATCGCGGTCCTGCTAAGCTGCGTTTTGCATTTCCAAACCAGAAGTATTCCATGCAAAAGCTCAGTTTTCTGCCTCCGTTCCCTGCACGATAAAAAAACATTGAATCGTAGAAAGGACTGTGACCACTTACGTCCGACTTGCCATTCCCATCGCCTCACGTTGAATTAGCCTTTGCTGATAATGCTCTTCTCGGCGAACTGCAATCCCTCTAACAAGGCCATGCCACGCCCATATAATTCGCTTCTCCAAAGACTGCAGGATGATAAAGGTGACTTGTTTTTGCTTACATCTCCAGAATGCTCCTTGTTCTGAATGATCTATCCATTTCTGAAGATATATAAACTTAAGTTAGTTCACAGAGTGTTTTCTCTTACCTTAAAACATCGGTAAACAAGGCACTGTGACTGATAGCGTGATTTCTTGGTACATGCTTGCCAGAAAGGAAAATAACTCTTTTTGACCATCACTCGATGATAGTATGAGATATGGGATTCCACACTTCTTAAGTCCTTCCTGAATGGAATTCAATAGTTTAGCGTAGCCAAACTATGCATGTGTTTACCTGCCACGAAACCCCAGCTTCCAGGTGCTCAATGTTCGCTGTGAAGACCTCCGTTTAAATGCCCAATTGCGCTCTCGAAGTTTTTTCATAATAGCACTGTGTGAATACCATCCCTGCATATCAGCTTGTGGACATGATTCACTGTGAAACTTATTGTCCTTTTTACCTTCAAAATAATGCTCGAAAGACGTTGACGATGCCAGCATGCCGCTGTTGCAGCTTTTTTGCTTTCCTTATGCGTCTCAAATGCTTTTAGCACCTGTCAGTGACGTGTTCGTTTGAGAAACAACGCATGGAGTCGCTCACTTGTCTTTTGATATGCCAATGCTCCTCTGTAAGTTGGTGGAACGATCTCAGAGTCCGTAACAACAAACGTTGCTCATGTAGGTGCTTCAACTGTGTCATGGTTACTTTTTCTTCGGACGACATGTAGGCTTCCATTGACCATGCGTTGAAAACTAGCCTCTTACAAGTCTTGCGCAACTTGTCTCTAGCGTTGGCATAAAGATTTCGTTTTTGCTGCTGCCCTGTCTTCCACTCCAAAAGCTTTCTAGCCACAGTTCTCAAAATGAACCGTCTTCGAAAGTCACAAGCTTTTTCCATTTGTCTCTTGCATAACAGATGCTTATGTGCTACACACTCCCAATGTCTCAGTGTCAAGCGGGCCGCGTAATTCTTCCTTTTGCTTGCAACTGCTAGCTGGACAAGTTGTAGCTTCTTTGAGCATTTAGTTGCATCAAACCTAAACATCATGATTTGTTACACCCAGGTATAGCACTTCCCACCCACTTTACCATTTAACGTATTGTTTCCGCTTTCTCCGTTGCATGAAATAAGTGAGAACCTTCTTTAGGAAAACGCTGTGGCTCACTAGCCGGCGCCATCTCGCAAATGTATGGAGGAGCTAAAACAGATATTAGAACCATTGGCAAGTTCCTGCCCCAATTCCAACCTGCTCATATCGAAGCTTTGAAGTAGCCATGGCTTGTTTTGCCCGGACATGTTTCGCCTTGAAGTTTAAAATGTTAATAATATCTACTGCCTTGGAAACTTACCATTCGGGTGATATCCTGCCATGCAAGAAACGCGTTCCTTGCAAACTTGTAAAACGCACGCCCTTTTATCTGGAATCAGCAAACATATGGTTTTTTGTTTTTTTTAAAGAAAAATTTCAAGGGAAATACCATTTCTTCCGCCAATCTTTTCCTTTTCATTCTTGTAACAAACGATTTCCAGGTACCATGAAAATGCTTCAAAAGGGAACGCCTACGAATTTCAGATGCCACTCTTAAACACTAGTGAAGTTAAGATCAGACAAATGATCTAGGAAAGCGGTTTAAGACCACCCACCTTTTTCTTGTGAGTGTTAGACACCCAGATATGAAAAGTTTTAAAAAGCTGTGTCCTGTTTTGACGTTGCTGGAGGAATGCAACTGAGAAAGGCGCACGACACATGTCAAATATTTGCTAATGTTTTTTGTCGCCTACCATTTTTCTCTTGAACATTCCTTTCCTTTGTAAACAAAAGCCAAAACTGAATTGCTGTTTGAAGGCACGAATATTCAATGCGGATTTTTAAACCTGTTAACTGTTGAAGCTTAACTCTGTTGTCCTTCAGCTAAAACGAAGTCAAAGTAGCAGTAAGTATCAAGAAACGGCCAGCTTCTTACCACATGTAGCCATCCAAAGAATGCCTTCTGAAAATTCAAAAGTCTATAGTAAGAATGTGCCTTTTCATTTGCCAAAGCCAGATCCTAAGCAATATAGAGGGTCTGTTAATAATGCTAGGAAATTTAAGGAATATCACCTTGACACCAGCTACAAATGTTTGCCATCCAATCCACACTAAGTTGTACAGCTTACTTTCAAAGTGGAGCATTCCCTGGACACTTATTTCTTCAAAGTGTTTTTTCTCTCTGCAAAGATGTGTCATATGATGCAACGCCTTGACTGTCAGTGAAACAAACTAGATCTGAATGGCAGCAAAGTGATATGACATTCTTACCTTGCAACCGTAGCTTTTTAGCAAGCTTGCAAAAATTGTGTTTTCTTGCAAAGTAAGCAGCGGTTCGAAAGTTAAGAAAACTCTTTAGTAACAGTTTTCTTGAAAGGTGATTCAATGCAAGTAGGTTATTTTCTCTTTGCCAGGCTTTCATTTTATACCAGTGCCTCCATATTTCAAAAATCGCAAATGTTGAGTGGCATGTCCAGCAGCGTAGAAGAACCCCACCAGTGTTCCAATTGTCGGGGCGCTTTTGCAATCCTTCCTGAACCTGCAACGGCCTAAACTTTGTGCATGGGAAACATAAAATTATACCCGAGCAACAAGCAGCTTTTCAGAATGTCTTGCACATGTGGACTTCCTCCACTTTCTTAAAAATGTCTGAACCATGTTCTGCATGTGTCCTGCTTCGAGGAATCTATACTTGGACCTTTTCTGGCTGTGCACCACGAGCGCATAAAAAAAATCGCGAGTAGAAACAATAGTGTCATTTCTACAGGATAAATAATTAATGAATTATTTATAGACGTACACCCTGACAATACCTCGGTGGCTCTATGTTCTTACAATACTTTATCCAGTAAGTAAATGTATCCCTAAGGACCTTCAGCTGCCAGTAATCGTAAGCTGCACGTAATTTCTCCCTTTTGTCCTGTGATAACTAACAAGAGGGAGGGATTGAATTACATTGCAAAACATCGTCACGTACCACAGTGTGCTCCGATAAAACCC